>NC_044250.1:13727399-14068625 GCF_003957555.1 Calypte anna
CAGCTTGCTGCCCACCCCCCCGCTGGGTGGCTGTCACTTTTGGGGGGCCCCTCCCAGGGGGGTGGTGAGGAATACCAGCCTTGCCCTCCAGTGGGGGGGGGAGGAGGAGGAGGGGAAGGTATTGATCCTCTAGGAGAGATTTTATGCCCCCCCATGGCTTGGTGGGTGGTTGCCAAAAGTTGTGTCCCATTATTGTTAGACTAAAAATACAATAATTACAATGATAAACTGCCTGCTACGACCCAGGTAGGAGCTTTGCAGCTTCTGTAACCCATTTCCTTTCCCCTTTGTCACTGATTAATGGGGGCTTGCTTGCTTGTGTGGTTCCTAGCATCTTTTTGGCCCTTTTGGGCTCCACTGGCATAAAAATTGTACTCCATTCCTTGAGGCATTGGAGGATAAAAGAGAGAGCGCATAGGGGGAAGGGGCTTGGAGTTAGCACCAGCTTGCTATGGGACTGAGGATCCAGGACCCTTCCTCTCATTATCCTTCATCTTCTGCACGGCCTTGGGAAGAGCCACTCTGCACCTTCTCAGGAGCTTGGGGAGCAAAGGGACCCTCGTGGTGAAGCAGCAATGAAAGGAGAAGCCAGATTAAACACGTGAAGTTTGCCCTTGCCCAGCTACTGGACACGTGGGGTTTCCTATTTCTGAGTTCTCCACTAGGTACCCTCATGGCTTTTAGTGGGGGAGGATGTGAGTGCTGGGCCAGAGGAGTAAAGCTGGAGCCAGATATCTGGGCATTAATTCAGGATATTCTCCTCTGCTCCCCTTCCCTAGGGAGGAAGCCACCTCTTGCCACCCAGCCAGCACTGTCCTGCCAGGGCTGTGCTGGGGAGGGCCACCAATGTTTTAATTGGCAGTGCTGAAAGCCAGAATGGTGGGGATTGCATCACAGCCTTTCCTCTTGTGCCCACTGCTCAGGGAAGGGCCCTGCTCCCTTGTCACCTTGTCACAGGGGGAACAGCCCAACTTGCAGCAGGAGATAAGGGACCACTGGGTCCCTCCTGGCCTGGCCAATAATGTTCTTGCTGCCAAAGGAGCTGTTGGGAGGAAAGGCACAACCTCCCCTAGACTGCCCTGTATGGTCCCCAGCAGCCCCTGGGACCCCCCCTCATGGGTCTAGGTATGGGATTTATGGGGCCCTTATACCCAGGGTTGATTTTCAAACCCCAGCAATAGTTACAGATTCACTGGAAGCAAATGCTGCCTCCTCACTATGGCTAATTGCAATGGATTATTAATTACTCATCAAGGAACCCTGGCAAACTAAGCCCACAGGAGGTGAGCAGCTTTTGTAATCCTGTTTTCTTGCCCTCCCCCTTCCACTTTTCTTAATTAAGCACATGGAGGGGTTGGGAAAGGCCACTGTCTGACTTCCCTTCCTGGCAGAGGTGTCTCCAGGGTCCTGATCCAGCTGCTTGCCAGATGTGGTACAGCTCTCTGCACCTTTGGGAGGGCTGGGGAGAAATGGGTCTGTCTGGCACCTGTTGAGCACTCCCCATTCATCCTCTCCTCTCGAGGGATGCCCTGCAAACATCTCAGCTGCTCAGGTTTCTTCCAGACCCAGCAGAGAAGCACTCACAGGGCAGAGGGGTATCTACAGGGACTTCTCTCAAACTCTCACCTCACAGCCCTTCAATTCCTCTCTGGCAGTACTGCTGAAGCCCTTTTCTCCCTCCAGCTCCTCCAGTGTCTTTTTAACACCCCCAGATGGGCATCTGGTTATTCTTCTCCACCCCAGTAGCTCTCCCAGTCCCCATACCAAAAAGCCCCAGTGGTTTTTCCCACACCTGCAGTGGGCAGAGCTTCTGCTTGCTACAACTTCGTGTTCCTCTGCAAGCCTGCCAGCAAAGCAGCTTCCCAGTCAGTTTCAGCTTTTCAATAATGCAGGTCTGGCTTCCTCTCATCTCTTCCCTCTAGTGAGCAGCATGCCAGCCTGCAGGCTGCCCTCCTCTCTCCTTGCCCTGTTTCCCTGCCCTGAAAGTCCTCCCCCGCAAGTCCTCATCCTGTTTCTCCTCCTCAATTTATCCTTTTCCCACCCACTGAAATGAGCTGTGAACACCAAAGGGGAGCCTCCCTTCCAGAGGACAGGGCTGGGAGCCTGGCCTTGCCAAAACTGAGAGGAGAGCAGTGTCTAAATAAGAAGCTGGTCCCCTTTTTTCAGTCTTTGAAGACTTTTTTGGTCTTTAATCCCTGCTTTTAGCAGTCACCTCTATTCACAGCTCCCTTCTTCTTCTTTGCAGGCCCAGTATTATGGTGAGATTGGTATTGGGACACCCCCACAGAAGTTCACTGTGGTCTTTGACACTGGCTCCTCCAACCTCTGGGTGCCATCTGTGCACTGTCATCTCCTGGACATTGCCTGCTGTAAGTGTCACCAGTGCCAGCCACAGTTCAGCAGCCTTTCCCTTCCCTTCAAAATGCAGCTCCTGGCATTTCAAGAGAAGAAACTGAGGCAGCAGTGTGAAAAGGGCTTGCCAGAGGCTGATGAGCTCTTTAGGGTCAGAGCTGGAAACAGGGACCCCAACCTCCTGCATACAGCCTTCAGTTCTCCCTTCCTGTTTTTTTTTCAGACCTTCCTCAATTGCCTCAGCCATGCAGCCAAGGAGCAGCATCACAGGCTGTGATGTTTCTCCCCAAATTACAGACTGACACTGCTCTTGCCCCATTGCGCAAGGCTGGTAACAAAAAAAAAAAAAAAAAAATCAGCCTCTTGCCAAATCTGATATAAACTGTCCTAGTTTCTGGCTTATTGCTGCATGGAGCATGTGTCTGCATGTTTATGGATTTATAATTAACAAGAGCCAGGTAGACACATTAAGATAAGAATGTCTTAGGACTACAAGGGGTTTTTTTTTTCCTCTGTGGAGTTTCCATGCAAGTTGGAGGTGTCAAACCCCGCTGTGGCAAAATGCCATTTAAAATCTGCTGGCTGTGCTGCTTAATCAGAGCAGAGAAACCTGTAGAGCCAACAAATGCAACTCTGAAAGATGGCCTGCAGTGCTTGTTGGGGGTAGGCAGAAAATCTGGACTTCTTGGACAGCCCTGTAGCACCCAGAGAGGAGACAGACCACTTTTCTTGCCTCTTAAATGAGATTCAGGGCACCAGCAGGGTGGTGAGGTCCAGATTTCATGTTATCCTGGGGGTGTCTAGCAGGCAGCTGATTTCCCAGGCCAGCAGTGAGGGTGTTTCTGAGACTGAAGGACACATTTTATGAGTATGCAATGAGCCTAAGCTCCTGCCAGGTGAGGATCCAGGCTGCTCTGCCAGGAAGTCCCCATCTAGCATGTTGGTTTCCCTAGGGCTTGCCTGTCTGTCTGCCCCATTCAATAAGCAGCTGTGGAGCTGGTCTGAAAAGGAGTTCACTACCAACTTGTGACTTGGGAGGAATCTGTGGAGGAGGAGTCTGCCCTACCATAAAATGAGAGATCTTACAGTTCCCAACACTTCCAAGGAGAAAAGCAGCTTGGCCCAGGGGAAAATCTTTCTCCTCTGCACATAAAGGAATATTTTGAGCCTGCTCTGTGCAGAAATGACCATTCATGCCCAGAGCTGGCTCTGTTCACAGCCATCCTGGTTCTCTGTGGCATGGAGGTTATGTTTCAGCCTGCTGTCTAATGCCACAGCAGCCATGTAACCTTTAGGCTCTTAATACCTGGGAGCCAAATCTGATTTAACAGCCAGATTGGATCTACCCACCTAATTCCCCAGACATGCTTTTGGAAATGCTTTGTTGAGCAGTCTGGGCTTGGCAAATGCCAGTTGCAGGCCCTCACCTTCACATTATTGAGTGTTGGTACAGATGTGCCAAAGGGTATAGGGTTGAATACTGGGGAGCCTTTGCTACCCAGGAGAACTGATGTGTGTTTCCTTGTGTCCCCTCCCTGCCTGCAGTGCTGCACCACAAATATGATGCTTCCAAATCCAGCACCTACGTGGAGAATGGCACTGAGTTTGCCATCCACTATGGCACAGGGAGCCTCTCTGGGTACCTCAGCCAGGACACTGTCACGGTGAGTAACAACTGCCCTCACCCTGAGCTGCCCCACTGTGCTCTCAGCAGAGTGCTCAAAGCTGTTTGCTTTCAAGGAGCTGTGCTTCTGGAGTGTCCCAACCCCATCAAGTGTGCTCCAGTGTTGTATTTCTAAGTGCTCTGATACAAAGTGGTGATGATGACTGAGGAGGTAATGATGACTAAGGCAGGCAGAGAAGGGGGAAGGGATTAATCAGGAGCTCAGCAGCCTAGGAGTGGGTGCCACGTGCCTGGTGCCCTGCAGACCTGGGATCTGGCCATCCCTTCAACCCTTCTTCCCCCTGAGCCCAGAGATTTCCCAGCCCAAGTGCAGATCAGCAGTGCTGTGCTGGTGGTCCCCAGCTTATTCCTGGCTGATAGCCAGGCTAGGCAGCTGCCCAGACCCCCCCATCCTGGTCTGCTGATGAGAGAAGTACTTCTTCTCACTGCAAAGGTTGTGTACTGCCTGGGGAGCATTCCCCAGCAGCATTCAGGGCTCAGCTTGAGGTCGTGGAGTTGCTGGTGATGGCTTTTCCCTGTTTTCCCTTTTGGTGAGCAAAGGCTGAGGTTGCTGCCCTGGAGAAGGTGAGCATCTTCTGCAGCTGCCTCCCAGGGACAGATGCTCCTGAGAGTTTTCCAGACACTGAACAGCAGTGGTGCCTGTGTTCCCAGATTACTTGGTCTCTTGGCAAGCCAGAAGAACATATGTTTGCTTCATGGGGGGGAAGGAGCTTGGCAAAGCAAAAGTTTTGAGTAAACACATAAGTCTTGGGATTTAGGACTCTCTGTGTTAGGTTCTGCTGAAAAGGATTGGCTTACCAGTTTCACCAGGATCAAAAAAAAAACATCCTAGAGGAGCCCACAGCGGGTGGTTCATACAAGGAGCACTCTGTAGCCTGTCCTTAGAGCAGGAAAATTTTAGGCTAGCCTGGAATCACCAGCCATTGCCTCTCTGCTGTGCCCAAACCTCAGGCTGGGTACTGGACCCTCTTTGAGGGGAAGAGCTTTTGGTGGGCTTGGTGAACCCTGACAAGCAGTGCAGCCAAGGCTGTGGGGGAGAGTCTTGGTGGGCTGGGAGCAGCTTTCCACCTCTGGTTTTGTCCTCTGCCTCCTGCAGCTGAAGTTTTGTCTCATGCCATTTATTTCCTGCATCCCTCAGTTTGCTTAGGAACACTCTGCCTTCCCACAGCTCTTGCCAAATGAAGGCACCCTGTACATAGCATTAATGGATTCTCTTACATTAGATTTGCAAAATACAGATGGAGTTGGCAGCAGCATCTGCATTTGTCCCAGTAATATAGCAGGGCAGTGAGGCAAACAGTGAACTTCATTATCCTGTGAGAGTGTGGGCTGGCTTAGGCACTTTCAGGCTTAATTCAGGGGCTGAAGTCAGTCAGAAGAAAACTCCAGCTTTTTTTTTTGGATTGTTTGTAATTATCACCCTAATACCTGCTTGATAATTAGCTCTCCACTTTCCAGCAGCTCAGAGGAAGGATTTTGTGCCTGAGTTTGTTTGGGAAGTGGGGATGGCTCTTGGCAGCCAGCATGGTTTCCAGCATTGAATTTGGGCAGAAGCAAGAGAAACCTCTTGTGTGAGAAGCCTAAGAAGTGTCACACTTTCAGTAGGCAGGATGATAAGCAACTCAGAGAGTCCAGGACCTTCAGCTTGGACACCAAGATGGTTCTTTTAAAGCACAACATCCTATAGGCAAGCTCCCAGTTGGGTGTAGTCTGGAAATACAGCCACTGAAACAGTCTTCAGAGTGATCCTCTCAGTTCCAGCTGTCCTAATGGGTAGAAGCAGCCTGTGGTACTGAAATCTGACCAAAAATTATTGGTTGGCAGGTGGCCCAGAGTCCTTCAGCCTGAATTTGAGAGTGGTGAGCTCATGTTGAACATCCTCTCTCCTTCTGTGGGGGAATGATACCTCATAGCTCTGCACACCTCAGTACAGCTCGATTTCCAAAGAGCAGCAGATTCAGTCAGCCCACTGCTTCTCAGGCATCTCAGCCTTTTAGCACAGCCTGACCTTGGGATGTCCTTCAAGGACAGCAGAGGAAGCATCACTGGCTCCTGAGGTGCTGCCATGCAGGTACAACAGGAGATGCCACTCCTCACATCTCCTCTGTGCCTCTGCAGAAGGGGGTCCATGTGCCCTGGGTACCAAACTGTGCCCCTGAGGCTCTCCCCTCTGGTCTGTGGTTGCCATTTGGGTGCTCAGCTGAGGCTGCTAACAAGGAGGTTGGGTGAGCTGGGGGCTGCTAACACCCACCTGCAAAGTGCTGGAGGGTGGCCACCACCAGGAGCCACCCACTAGTAATGATTTTTGGTCACTTCATGTCTGGGCAGGAGCCAGCTGAGGGACAAAGCTGAAGGATCTGTCACCTGGTGCCAGTGCCCTGCTAAAGATGCTCCTGGGTTTCAGTCCTGCTGATGTCCACAAGTGGGCAGGGACTGCTGAGACCCCATCTCTGGGCAGACACCTTCCTCCCTCTTGAGATGGGCAACTGGAGCAATATTCCAACAAACCTGGTGCTCAGTTTGATCAGTCTGTTGCATTCTGGGTTGGTTTGGGTTTCTTTTTTAATGGAAGCCTCTGAGCTGCTGCAGGAGGAGCTGTGCTGAGTGGCTTTTACAAACCTGCAACCCAGAGCTGTGGCTACTGCCCGTTGCTGGGAGCTGGGTTGCCCCACATCCTGCCCTGGGGCTTTGAGCTTTTGCAAGGCTCGATCACCCTTTCCTAACATAAGGTTCTGATACCATTAAAACCACAGCCACCCATCCCAGCCTTGCCCAGTCTGCCCCTGGGGGGATATTAATAATGCACAGGGATCGTTAGCTGCTGGCAGGTAGCAGAGCCCAGCTTTTTACTCCAGCCTGGTTCACTACAGGGCTGCAGGCTGAGAAGCTGAAATTGTCCTAGCACGGATGTTAAAATTGTCCCATGGTCAGCCAGAAGCTTGGAAACCTCCTGAACTGCTGAAGCCAGGAGCCAGCAGATATGTTCTGCTCCCTGTCACAGCCTACTTCCTGCTCTGTCCCCTTCTTTCTGGGGATCTGCACTTGCTGGGCATTCAGTTTTCCAGCAGGGAACTCCAGTCCTTCTTGTGGTTGCTGAGAGAGGTGACCTTTGCATTCATGGGACTCCACTTGCTATTTTTGTGCTTCAGGTTCAACTTTGCTTTCCTCCTAGGGTCTTCTCCCCTCCCACAGGAGGTCTTTGCAGGCTAAAGGGGCTTCCAAGAGTTTCAGTGATATCCTCGGGATGTTCCTTAGGTAGGAGAGATCAGAGGGGTCAGTGGCAGAGGTGAGAGGGATTTGGCCTCTCCATTGGAGTTGGGTGCAGCACCCGAGGAGGGAGGACACAGATGGCTTAAGGAGGGTGGGGAAGAGGATTAAAGGTGCAGCACAAGAGCTTTGCAGACTGAGAGGACGATAGGAGAAGGGGGTGGAAGGGTGACAAAGCATTACTGGGCCCTCCGTGCTGAAATAAGAGTTGCTGCAGAACGCTATTGCCAGTGCTGGGACCCAGCAGAAAGCTGAAAGTGCTGAATGAGGTGGGCAAAGAGGGGTTCTGGGCTTTGCAGGGGCTCAGGAGGTGGCACTGTGTGGTCACAGTGGCCTGGCCCTCCCCTGAGAGGGGTGGCACCGGGGTGTCTGGTGTCTGCAGCTGCCTTCCTAAGCAAGGCTGAAAGCAGGAGGAGCGTGGCAGTGTGCTCAGGGAGATCCTCTTTCCACCCTGCTCCCTTGAGTGGGTTTTCTTTACAATCTGCTTTTTCCCTCCCCATCTCTCCTCAGCTTGGGAACTTGAAAATCAAGAACCAGATCTTTGGGGAGGCTGTGAAGCAGCCAGGCATCACCTTCATTGCTGCCAAGTTCGATGGCATCCTGGGCATGGCATTCCCAAGGATCTCTGTGGACAAGGTCACCCCTTTCTTCGATAACATCATGCAGCAGAAGCTGATAGAGAAAAACATCTTCTCCTTCTACCTGAACAGGTAGTGTTGGGTTTGGTGGCAGAGCTTAGAGCATTTGTCTGCCTCTCAGTAGCACCTCTTGCCATGTGCCAGCAATAATGGGGGAGATCTTGTCAAAGTCTCCTTGCTGGAGCAGTCAGGCCCAAATCTCCCCTGTTTACTGCTTTGGAGAAAGAAGGGAGATAGAAATGCAGCTGTTTTACTGATACAAAACAGGGTAGATTAGCTACCAGATTTCTTAACTGATGTAGGGACAGAGGATGTATCTGGAGGAAAAGGAAATAAAAAAAAGCAGGGTTGTGATCATAAGATTGCACTCTGCTGGTGCAGTCCCTGCTAGGGGCATAAACACAGCCCCAGCCTGTTCCCAAAATCCATGAGCCATGTGGCCAGCAGTGTCAAGCCCTGAGCAAGCATGCTTAGCACCAGTCATCACTCATGATGGAGCCAACATTTCCTAAACCCCCAGGAAATCCCACACAGCTCATAGCACCTTCCCACCCACTGCTGCTCCCTCCAGGACACCCCATCCTCTTCCTGGCACCAGAGGAGAGAATGAACTATTTCAGCCCAAAAAGTAGCACACTGGAGTGGGGAGGGCAGAGAGCACTGCTGCTGGCAGCTCAAGTACCAGCCCTCCCCCAGCACCATATTTCTTCCCATCTGCTGAGCAGCAGGCTGTTATCTGACAGTAACCTTGAGGATTCAGCTCTGAGGCTGCTGCCAGACATGGAGTTGGGTGCAGATAACCTAAAGCTGCATCAGTCCTGTCCAGCCCTGCATGGGTGCTTGTTACAAGCTGATAATTCAGGGGATCCCTGTGTCAGTGCTCAGTTCCCCTTTGCTCTCCCCCTTCTCTGCAAATTTCTCCAGCTGTCCATGTGAAAGCACAAGACAAAAAGCTGCAGATGCTTCCAATGGGCTGAAATATTCTCATTTCCTCAGCCTGTCTCATAATATCTGTCTTCATACTGACATAGCACAATGTAAGCCACCTGCCTCCAATCCTGCTAATGCCAGACTTCACCACCAAGCACCCTGGCATGTGGTTTGGGGGGGGGGGAGGCATGCAGAGGGGGTTGTTCTCACCCTGCCTCTGATGTTCAAAGGTTTGGGTTTATTGTTTGTTTGTTGTTTTTTGGTTTTTTTCAGAGACCCCACTGCTCAGCCTGGTGGAGAGCTGCTCCTGGGAGGGACAGACCCCAAGTATTACAGTGGGGAATTCAGCTGGGTCAATGTCACACGCAAGGCTTACTGGCAGGTCCACATGGACGCGTGAGTCTCCTCTCCACATTACTGCATGCCTGGGGACACCTCACACCCAGGCTTGTGCTGAGACCCTCCTTGAAAAAGAATCTTCCTCTATTCCTGCAAAATGTAGCTGAAAAGCCCACCCTAAGCCTGGGTCATTTCTTGCTGAGAGGGAAGGAGAGGCAGCAAACATGTTCTGCAAAATCCTTCCCTCTTGCTTAGTTTGCCCCTTGCTGTGTCCCTGCAAATCCCACCCTAAGCCTGGGTCATTTTTTGCTGGGAGGGAAGGAGAGGCAGCAAATGGATGTTCTGCAAAATCCTTCCTTCTTGTTTATAGTTTGCCCCTTGCTGTATCCCTGCAAAGTGGGGAAAAAAAGCTGGAGTGCCTTCCTTGCAGTCAGGGCGAGCCCCACAGCTTAAACCCCATCTTTCTTGAGCTCTCTGTGAGGAACTTCAGAAGAGAGCTGTGTGGCTGCCTTGCAGAAAGCTCTGGAGGAGCAGGATGAGGCCCCAGGAAGGCAGCCCTTGAGTGAAGGGCAGGGTGCAGCAATCAGCACACATTGTTGGAGGAGAGAGGGGCTGAGCTGCTGGCCCGCCAGCCCCACGCTCTATTCTGAGCTCTCCCACGTGACGGGAACTTAAAAGCAGCCTGTGATCAGAGAGTGTCCTTTTCCCAGGGATCACATCTCTCCCTGGTGCAGGGTTTTAGTTCTCATCTTCCCTCAGCCCTGCTGTGCTGGCAAAGTGTTGGTGAGCCCTTGGCTGGAAGGCTTTGTCTGCACTGCTGCAAAACGCGGTGAGGAACCCGAGCAGCTTCCCTTGCCCCTGGTCCCTTCAGCTCTCACCCACCCCTTCAGCCTCTTCTACAGCAGCACAGCTCACACGAGGCCCTGGGGCATCACCCTGAGCTTGCCCAGTACCTGGTGGTGTTCAGCAGGCAGCAATCTGGCCCTGCAGAAGGGCAGTAACACACCAAGGCACCTGCTCTGTCGGGAGCAAGGGCAAGGGCTCTGTGGGGACCCAGGGGCTCTGAGCACTAAGCTGGTGTTAAATTAAATTAAATTTAATTGCACCAGGATTTCTGAGTGCCTGTCTTTCCTCCATGTGTGTTGCAGCCCCTCAGCCATCTTCAGTTCTTTGCCTGCCCCTGTTTTTGCTGAGAGGCCTCTAAGGTTTGCCTTCTCTCCCCAGGGTGGATGTTGCCAATGGGCTGACACTCTGCAAAGGGGGCTGTGAGGCCATCGTGGACACCGGGACCTCACTCATCACGGGTCCCACCAAGGAAGTGAAGGAGCTGCAGACAGCCATTGGTGCAAAACCCCTCATCAAAGGCCAGGTGAGGCTGGGCAGGAAAGCAGAAGTCCATGGCCATTGTGGGATCTGCTCTGATGCCCTGCTTTGCACTCAGATGCTTCTAGATACCTCTTCTGCTCCCTCTGCTCTCCCTTCCCAGCATAGCAGGGATCCTTCCATCTTTTGACTCTGGGTAGCATTCAGCACCCTGCTCATGCTTCAGTAAAGAGCAAAAGTCCTGTGAACTTCAGGAAGTTTTGGGTCTTCTCTGCCACCTGTCTCTGGGAGGCAGAGGAAGAGGAACAAGTTGCAGCTGAGGTCAAGAATTTACATTAATATGAGTCCAGAGGCACTTGGATCCAATTATATGTAATTAAAATTACAACCCTTCCCTGTGAAGTTTTTGACCATCTTAGGTAATCTCCCAAGGTTATCTTTTCTCCCTGAAATTGGGGAGGAACAGGGATTATAAGAATCCTCTAGGAAGGATGCTCTTCCCTCCAACCCCTCCCAGATGACACGAGGACCTGTAGGGTTTTTCTGCAGTGTGAGGAGGCCCCATGCTGCAGCAGCAACTGGCTTAGACCTGTCACCCATCCCAAAACACCACTGTTAATTAAACCACCTTGGTCACTTTACTACACCAGGAGTCCCTGTCTGTGTCACCAGGCTCTTTTCAGTCACATCTCCTCTCCTGGGGCAGCTTTGCTGGACCAAGTGTAGGGCTCAGCAGAGCCTAAAGCTGAACCCACCATCCTGTGGCTTCATCCCTGTCTCTAAAACCCTCTGTCCCCTCAGCTTACAGCCCTGGGCAGGGAGCAGCCTCCTCACCCTCTTTTGCACCCTGAGATGAGCAGTGTTTTGGGGGAGAAACCACAGTAAAGATGTGGTTTTGCCTGGGGACAGACTGTGCCTTTTCCTGAGAGGGTGGTAGCTGCCATCTAAGTCTAAAACCTTTTCTGTTTCTGTTTCAGTATGTGATCCCCTGTGATAAGGTGTCTTCTCTGCCTGTCATCACCCTCACACTAGGAGGGAAGCCCTACCAGCTCACTGGAGAGCAGTATGTCTTCAAGGTGTGTACAGGCAGCTTTTGGGAGCCTCACATTTCTCCCCCAGGGCCCAACTTTTGCCTTCTCCAGTCAAACCTCAAATCCAAAATGCACAAGCAGCAAAAGCAAGGTTGGAGCTGGCACTTGGAGGGGGAAAAAGGCTGAAAGGTTGGGGTGACAGAGTGGTGGCACTGGCTGATGGGTGCAGGCAACCTCACCAAAGTCCTGCAGGGAAGAGCTCTCCTGCATGATGCTCATGAGGAACAGGAGGATGGGAGAGAAAGGTCAGGCAGGAAGCTGCACCACAAGCATTTTGCCCTTTCTGTCTGGGTTCTGGTGCTGTGAAGCCAGCCTTGTCATAGCAGTGGCCACCAGGCTGGCATTTAAGCCATCCAAGTCAACTTGCAAGGACCATCTTTAGCAGCATTTCAACAACAGCTCTAATTAAGAGTTGTGTGGGCTGGGAGGTTCAGCTTTACTTGATGTTTTGCTGTGTAAGGGCTTGGGGTGGAGGAGCTGGATTTGGAGCTGTGGGAGCAGCCAGTTGGGAATTATTTTTGCAAGGTGTGAAGCTGAGGCTGGGAGAGGCTGAAGGAAAGCTGGAACTGGCAGAGCTGAGGCTGTGAGGTTGAGGGAAGGAGAGAACCTCCTCAGACTGAAGCTCTCACTCTTTTCCCTAGGTTACTGTCCAAGGAGAGACCATCTGCCTGAGTGGCTTTTCAGGCCTGGACATCCCACCCCCTGGGGGCCCACTCTGGATCCTGGGAGATGTTTTCATTGGCCCCTACTACACTGTCTTTGACAGGGATAATGACTCTGTTGGCTTTGCCAAATGTGTTTAAGAGCCTGGCCCCCACTGCCTCTGCCACACACACACACACACACACACACACACACACATACACACTTCCACACTTCCACAGGAGCTGTAGAGAAAGATTTCCAGGATTAGAAACCCAGTGAGTGGAAATAGGAAAGAGAGAAAAACAAAAAAACAAAAAAAAAAAGATAAGAGGGGAAAAAAAAATGGAACTAGGTTTAAAATTCCATGGGAAATAGTCATTAGTGCCCTGCTAGCTAATTTTCCTCTTCCTTTCAGTAAGTGGTGCTGGGAGGTCTCTAGGTGACAACTCTAGCTGGAGTAACCCCTTGCTTTACTGCTAGGTCTTTGTTTTTAAGAATGATTCTCAGAACTGAAGAAGACCCTCTCAGATGTCACAGCCCTGGTGTCCTCCCTGAGGAGGCAGCTGGCTGGAGCCAGTCCCCAGCAGCTCTGCTCCTGCAGAGAGGCTGTGGGGCTGCTCTTGGGTTTGGGCTTCTGCACTAGGGAAGAGGGCCAGGGAAGGCTGCCCAGCATCTTCCTGACTCCCTGCTTTTTCTCTGAGGAAGTGGGGGAGCAGAACAGAAGGGGGGAGTCTGTCTCCTTCACCCTTCCATGATGAGTTGAGGCAGCAACCTCTAGGCCATTGCTCAACAGGTTTGTGCTGATCCTAGGAGAACACATCCCAGGTGGATTGCAGTAGTGAGCCCAGAGGTTGAGTTTCAGAGCCTGAGGGCTTTGAGTGCTGTGTGCTTGGGCTGTGGTGGCACCAGTGGGAGAGTGTGGGGCATGATTTCCACATGCCTGGCCTAACAAGGCAGGGATTTGTAGGGGAGCTCCAGCCAGGGGTACTTTTCAGGGAGTAAGAATGTAAAGGGGGTCAAGATAAGATTTAATAGAGGCCACTTCAGTTCATGGCCTGAAGGCTTTCTGCTCAGCAAAGCCACTTGATGCAGATTCTCTCAAGTTCAGGGAACTTCTCCTGGGTTCCACAAACCACAGATCTTCTCAGCTTCATCTGCAGCCAGTGACTTGAGAGTAATGTTTCCAAAAGCAACTGATTTACAGTCTGAAATCATGCTGATCAAACCCATAGGTGTTTGTCAGCCGTGTGAAACCTTTTGGAAACATTATTCACAGCACTTTTGAACTGCCCAAAACTCAAGAGACAGTTGGCAGAGCCAGCAAGCCTCCCAGGCTGGAGGATGCCATGGCAGCTGCTGGACTTGCATTCACTTCCCTGCTGCCCTGTCCCAAAATCCAACTGCCTTTAACACCCTCCTTACCTGCTTTCCACCTTACTAACTCTGCTGAGAGCTCTGTTCATGTTCACTCCATGTTGCAGGCAGAGTGAGGCACAGTCATGCTTTGGAGATGGGGTAGCTGTGCTCACAGCTCCTCCTGGAGAGCCAAGATCTGCACACAGGGAGCCTCTTGCACTGGGCTGGCGTCAGTAGGCAAACACTGGTGGAGCTGGGAGTACCATAAAGTGAGTTTTAAGCAGCACTGGAAAGCAGAAGGGGGTCTGCCAAGACTCCTTGTTTTCCCAGCATGCTGGATCAGGTCCTGAAGTTAGGGAGCAGCAGCAGCAGGTGAGGGGCAAAGCTGAGGGAGGGCCAGAAGACCAGCCCACCACAAAGCAGAGGGTAAAATCCTGGCTCACCAAAAGTCACTGGTGATCCTGCCAGCAGTACTAGCACAGGAAACTCCTCAAAAATGTCTTTGAGCAGTGGGTGAGTAGCTGGTTATGCAGAGTCTAATGCATATGCATCATCCTCAGATTTGAATTCACCACAAGCATCAGGGGAATGCGTGGGGAGGAGGTCCCAGGGTGAGCTGGGGGAGGATGGTGAGCACACAGCCTGTGTCTCCTGTCCCCACTTTCTGCAGCTGATGAGTTTGGCTTCAGAACCATACCTCACACCTTGGAGAGGCTTGGCATGGGCAGTGGGGAATAGTCTTAGGCACATTTCTGATGCCTGTGTTGTCCCTGCACCCCTGGATGCCACAAATGCTGCTCCCAAAGCTTGTAGGCTTCACCTGCAACCCTGCATCTGGACACCTGAGGACATCTGTTGCAACCTGCAAAAGAACAGTAGCATGTTACCAAAACAAACACCAAACCACATCAATAGCTACTCCAAAATCAGCAGATACTCCAGCACCTCTCCCGAGAGCCCTGGTTTCACCCTCGGAGCTCCTCCAAGTCCTGCTGCAGGATTTCTGCAGCCCAGAGATGGAGACAGCCTCTTGGGTACCCTGTGACCAGGTCTGATGGGAAGGGGAAGCTTGGCATGGAGCTGGCTGAACATCTTTGGCATCAGATTGAAGTGGGATGTTGAGCACAGCCCAGAAACAAGGCACTGGGTCCTGGTTCTGGTCATGTAATGCCTTATGCTGTCATAGCCTTCATGGGAAGGCAAGGCTGGGCTGATGGATGTCTGGCTTCAGGCAGGAGACTGCACAGCCCAAAATGATGCCCTGAGTGATACCTTAGGATAAGCTGGAGGAGCAGTTCATTGTAGTCTATCCTGAATGGGTCTCCTCCCCTTTTATTTGCATTTTTAAACCAATCTCTTTAACTGTGTGACTGTGTTTTTTTAAAAATTTTAATTTGCTGTCAGAATTACTGTCTCATCATAGAAAATTGAAATGAAAATACAGTATTTCCCCCTGAACTCTTGAGAGTGGTCTTTCCTTTAGAGCAGGTTGAGATGCCAGTCTCTTGGTGTCCAGTGATTGTGTCTCCTTGACCTGCTGGGTCAGTGGGTCTGGGTGCCCACTCAAGGGCCCCATACATGTTTCAGAAAGGCTCCATCCCTTCTCTCTAGTAAGAAGAAATGTATGAATGTGTCATCCTCTTCACATGACAGTGTCACCTGCCTGAGCCAGCACCACTAGGATAGCTTCCAGCATCTCTCCCACCCTACAACCTTCTCCTGGGGCCACATCTCCCTGGCTGTTGCCAAGGGTGCTCCTTAGAACAAGCTTCTGCTTGACCTGGGACATAAAGTGGTCCTGTAACAGCTAAAGCATGGCTCTAGTTTTCTAAATCCAACCCAAAACCTACTGGGATGTGGAGTTTATGACCCTGGTGATGAAGAACATGAGGTGCTGGGTTGGTTTGGTTTTTTTTTAATGTAGGGAAAAAATGCATCCCTCTTGCCTGGCTGTGCAGTTTTTAGTCCTAGTGCTGCTGTGCAGGAGGGACAGAGTGATGCAGAATGAAGGCCCCGTGTGCCAGGTGGAAGATAAGAGCTAATCCCTGCTCTGAAAAAAGCATCATCTACATAAGCAAGACGCAGTCAAGTTCCATCCCATTTTCTGAGCACAGATCTAAGCACACAGAGAACTCAACTCATTTCCTGGCTGGCACATCCCAAGCCTCTGTTCCCCCAGGATGCTTTAATGCCCTGATCAGCTGTTCTCCTACCTTAAAGAGATGGATTTAACCCAGAAGGGCTGGCTTTGTCCTGAAAATTCCTCAATAGCCCAAGGGGAGAACAAATCCAGGAACAGGAGGGCATTGTATCTGCTGGGGGGATTGTCCCTCAGCCTTTATTCCTGCCATGACCACAGAACCTTCTGTCTCAGTGAGGACAATCACAGGCTTGATCCTGGCCAAGAGATTGGAGAAACCAAGAGCTAAGATTATCCAGCCACATTTTTCCATCAGGGAGCAGAGCATCCCCCACCCCACCAGCCCCCTGCACACACCCCCAGCCTGTTTTGCCCAGCAAATCCTCAGCTTTCCACCAGGCCCCCAATTCACTGCACTGTCTCTGCAGAACTCCAGGCACATGACAGCTGGATAGCTCACTCTATTAAATGTCTCCAGCGATGCAAAGAAGATAAAATTTTTCACTCTGTGTCCTCTTGAGTCGTCGGGCACTTGGCCCTGACCCTGTCCTCATGGGCCTCATCCTTCTCTGGATGCCCTCTGCTCAGGGCTTGGTTAAAAGCCCACTCAGACAAGGATGTGCCCAAGGAGAAGGAGGATGAGACCCCTTGTTTATGGAGCTGATTTATTCATCTGGTTGGCACAGCAATTTGCTGCTTCGGGAAACTATTTTTACTCACCATCAGTGACGAAGAACACAGTTTTGGGGGCTGGTGGCTTTTTCTGCTCTTTCTTGGGTTTATTTTTAGGTTCCTCTGGGAGGGAAAAGAAGTGGAGTGCAGACTGCAAGCTTAGAGGACAGGAGACCAAGATCAGGGGAGAGTGGGGAGATGGGATTTACCCCTCTGATCTTCAGGCCACTTTATTCCTTATGGGGCTTAGCAACACACTGAGGAATTCTGTAGGGGGATTCAGGAGGTTTGGGGCTTTCTCCTTCATAAAAATGCAAGGGTAGGTCCTGCTAATGGTTTTCCAGAGAGCTGGAGTAGGATTTGAGATGGAAAGACTTGCTCACGAGTCTTACAGCACTTGATTGTGCTACAGCCCACGTGGCTGTAACACGATTACAAGAGAATTGCTTTGGGGCAGGAAACACCTTTCTCTTCCATTCATCCCATGCTTAGCACAAGGGAATGCAGGCCTTGATGCCACAGGAATACAGGAGATTATTCATACTCAGCCCAGCTTTTATTTGAAAGGCAAGTGGTCCTGGACCTTATGGTTGAGCTTGCCAGGGCTTACCATTTAAAGGTCAAGAATGACCTTCAAAGATTCCCAGAAAACAGGAGTGTTAAAATAATGCAGAATATCAAGGGGTTTTTATTCCTTGTGACATTTTTTCAAGCTAGTTCCCTAACTCTGAAGGGTCACATGAATGGGTTTTGAACCAGTGACACTGCAGTTGTGGTCCCCAGTAACGAACCTCTCAGTGCTCACTGTTAGCATTGAGAAAAAAAATTAATTACCAACCCAAAGGCCCAAAAGTGCTTTGCAAACAGCAGAATTGACCTGGCAGAGAAGAGAAAAAGCAGCCATCCAACCTCCCTGACCTTTCAATCCTATTCACACCAGGGAATACACCCACCTCTCTTGGTCCCACATCCCCCTACACCACCCTGCTGCCTCCTCTGGCCTTCTCATACCCCCTCTTTGGTCTTTTTCTCTGCTCACTCTCCATCCCTGCCTAGCATTAAGAAGAGGAGCAGTCATACCCACACAGCTTTCCCCAGACAAATGAACAGCAGCACTTCCCACAGCATACAGCAATCTGCATCCAAGGGGTTTCCTTGCTTCTCCTGGTTGCCCCATTATGTCCAAGCCCTCCAGAAAAAAATGATGACAGCTGACCATGGCTCTGCCTCTCCTGCAAACATCTGAATCTCATGGGAACACCACAGGAGCTGCTTCTGTTCTCCAGCAGCTTTTTGGAGAGAGACCTGGGTCTTGTCACAGGCAACCGTAGCACTAATAAAACCCTCTTTGCTTTGGCAGGACCCAACACCACTCTGGCAGCAATAAATCCCAAACCAAAGGGCAACTTGTCCTTTTCTAACAAGTGCAGGCACCTTCAGATAGACAAAACTGGCCTTCTGCAAACTGGACCCCATCCAACCTGGGAGTGCTGTGGCTGCATGAGAAGCCCCCTTCAACCCACGGGGATGGACGCAGGGTGGGTGCCCCTGAGCAGGAGCCAAACCTGTCTGCAAACAGCTGAGTGAATTGCCATCCTTATTTCTCAGCTCAGCAATTTGCAGGTAGGCTTAAGGCATTTCCAGTGGATTTCCCTTCTTCTGCAGGTAGTGCTCACATTAACTTTTATTTTGCCTGGCCCGTTTCCTGTATTCTGAAATATCTCTGCCCCCAGCACCCCAACCAAACTGGCTGCTGCCTCCAGGCCACCTGCACTGCTGCGAGGTGACACAGCATGTCCTCATGTCCTTTTACCCTCCCCATGGAATGGCAGTGTCCTCTCAGATGACCTGCAAGCTGTCCCTGCACAGCACCAGCTGCTCTCACCGGCATTGCCTCCCTCGGGGGATGCTGCCACAGCACCCCAGAATCAGCTTTCCATGCAGCTCCCAGGAGCTGCTGGCAATGGGAGGCAGCAAGAAAGCATTTTCCTGATCCTGTGCTGAGCCTGGGCACAGCCAGATAGTGAAACCCCCATCTCTCTCCCCTAAAGTAGCCACATGCCCTACATCCTAATCTTGGGGTGCTCCCACCTCTGCCTGCACTTGGTTCTGCTCAGTGCTGACAGGATTTATTGTCCCATAGGCAGGATTTGTTCCCTTCGCATCCATCCCCCACAACCATAGCACTTTTATCCCCCCAGTGCTGCACGGCCCCCACCTCCCCTTGCCAGGCTGTTCCCATCATCCCCACACCCCCTGCCATCCTCACTTGAGGTTTTTTACCCAGGCCCACGGGAGGGAACCCACAACCCGGGCTGCAGCAAGTCCCCACTGCTAAGGTCCCTGGGAGTGATGCTGGGGGGATGTGGGGCAGAGCATTCCTCCAGCCAAGCCAGGAAGCTGCTCGGCCGGGCCCGGGAGATGCTTTTCTCCAGCCGGGAGCTACCAGGATGCTCCAAGCAGGAGGTGACGTCCCTGTAGGGGGACACAAGCGGAGAAAGGCTGAAACACGGAGGAGCTGTCGTGCGTGGAGCATGTTTGGAGGGAGAAGGGAAGCTGCAGGTTGACCTTCCCAGCCCCTAACTGTTCCCCCCTCGCCCACCCCTAGCCGATGGGTGCCCCCCCTCCTTCCCTCCCCTCCTCCCGCAACTCCAGCGCCGAGGAAGCCGAGCCGGAGGCAGTGCTGAGCCGGATATGCAGCGACTCCCCGCATCCCTCCCTGTGAGTATCCCTCGCTCCTCCTGATGCCTTCGGAGGAGACGGATGGACGGGCAGCCAGAGGTGGGCTGGTCTCTCCTATTTGCAAAGCTGGGGAGGGGGGGGGAGCCTCTTCCCACATCCCCTTCCCCATCCTCTCTCTTCATCCCCTCATCCTCTTCTCCGACCACGATATTCTCCAAAAAAGAAACAGGCGGGGAGGGGGTGGGGGGAAGGTGTGGGGGGGGAAAGGAAGGGAACCTGCTGGCAGGTGGAAAGAATCGGGAAATGCGATCCCATCTGGAATCCCGCAGAGATGAGGAGTCAGCCAAAGGGAAAAAACCAAACAAAACAACAACAAACCAACCTAAACACCAAACCAAAAAAAAAAAAAAAAAAAAAACCACCAAAAAAAACCCAAGAGGGAGGGTGAGAGAGGGGCCAGGCTACTCTGCCGCACCAGCAGACCCGTTCCGCCCGCCGCCCTACAGCCCAGAGACCCGCTCCCATCCCGGAGTGGGACAGAAAGCAGAAGACCCTGACAGACAGACAGACCGACTGACAGACCGACTGACAGAGCGACAGGCGGGCGGGGAGGACTGCGGGAGGGATGCAGCGTAGCTATTTGGCAACTCCCCTGGACACCCCCCCACCCCCAGCTCCTCCCAAGTGTTTCTTTCTGCTTTTCTTTGATTCCTTTTTATTATTTTTATTTATTTATTTATTTCCCCACTCGTGACTCGTGCGTGGGTCACGCAGGACAGCGGACGAGGGGGGAGGGAGGATGGGGGAGAGGGGGAGGGATGCTGCCCGCTGCTGCCCGCTGCCGCCCGCTCCTCTGCCCCTCGCCGCGGGGCCGGGGCCGGCGACAACTCCGCGCCGAGGCAGCGGCTCCGTGGTCCCCGGGCGTAGCGGTGCTCCCTCCTCCCCCTCCCCCTGCCCTCCTCTCCTCCCTCTCTCCTCTGCCCACTTCCTCACTCCTCTCCCCGCTCTTTCCTCTGTCTCCCGGTCCCTCTCTCTCTCCCGCTTTCCTCCCCACGTCTCCCCTTTTCCTCTCCTTACCCCTTTTTTCTTCTCCACCCCATCCCACCTCGCCATCCTCCCACCCCCATTTTTCACGAGGGGGGCTTTTTCACTTCGCCAGGGCAGAGCACGGTGACACCGTGGCAGCCACCACGGAGAGGACGCAGGACCCCCTCCTGGGCCCACCCTGCCCCTTCGAGGGGGTGGCCTGGAGCCCGAGACCACCCCAGGGTCCTCCGCAGGGCTGTTTCACCTGCATCTCCAAGCCCCCAGCTCTCCAGCAAGCCTCTCCTGTCCTCTCTCCTTCTTCTGCCGTTTATCTCATGGAGAGCAAGAGCTGCAAAGGGGACAGCCTGCGGCCACCAGTCCCGTGCAAGCACTCAGTGGAGAAGAAGACAATGACCAACCCCACCACTGTCATCGAGATCTACCCCGACACCACCGAGGTGAATGACTACTACCTCTGGTCCATCTTCAACTTCGTATACCTCAACTTCTGCTGCCTGGGCTTCATTGCCTTGGCCTATTCATTGAAAGTGAGTACTGAGCGTGAGGCACAGGGCCAGGGGTGGGTGGGTGGGTGGATGGAGCTGGGGGAGGTGTTGGGGGGGAGTGTCTGGGGGTCACACCTGATGTAAATCCCATCCTTGCCACCCAAATGAGAAGTTGGAGCTGCTGAGGATGGGGGGGAGCCATGGGGTGTTTTGGAGTCAGGGGTGTTGCTCTGGGTGGGGGTAGAAGAGGTGCTTTGACTTTGGGTGCCTTGGAAGGCTTCTTGTACCACAGTGGGAGGGTGATGGGGCAGGCAAGACAGAGCTGATTTGGCTTGTGCTGTGCCCACTGGCACCCTGGCACTCAGTCCCTTCTTCAGGATCTTGTTGGTTAGAGATCTTGTCAAAGTAGGGTCTGGCAGGGTTGGATGGTCAGGCAGAATCAAGCAGCAGCCCCCCAGGATCAGCTGGTGCCCAGCAAGGTGCAGGGAGGAAGAGGCTGCTAAGGTGCAGGGCAATCCTGCTTGTTTCCTTCTTGCCCTCTCCCTAATTAAAACAGCAGAGCTTGTGGCCAGCTCCCCCATCCCAAACCCTATAAATCCCAAGGCAAGCCCTGGACACCTACCAGCATTGTGGGAACAAGCCCCGAGTAGCTGAGGAAGAGGAAAAGAGTGCAGGGGGATTTTGCACAGCACCAGGACTGAGGGGAAGTAGAGTTGATGGAGAGGGCAATGACAGGGAGCACAGCCAGGAAAGGGGATGGGACTGGGTTACTCCCAGTAGCTGCAAAGGAGAACCTGGCAGGGATGATGCTCAGCAGCCCCTCAGCCACTGCCAGGAGAGAGGGGCCTGGGCTGCCCTCTGCTTCCCAGCCTGCCAGCCTTCAAACCAGCTGAATGGATGTGCAGAGAGCCCGGGGCAGCTGGGTGAGGAGCTGGCTGATTTGTTTTGGCAGGCAGTGTTTAGAGGAAGGCCAGTGCACAGATGGCCTTCATCACAGAAGCAGATCAATTAACCCCATCCAGCTCCTGTGAGCTGCTCTGCCAGTGCCCAGGACTGCAAGGAGGCTGCTCCAGGGGCTCCAGCAGAAAAGCTCAGACTTAAAAGTCTGTGGACCCACACCCTGGGTTCACCCAGCACTGGCACAGTGGTGCTTGCCTCAGTTTCCCCCTCCCCAAGATGGGAGATGAACACCCATCTGCTTCACTGCTGCCTGGGAGAGGCATTTAACAGCTTAACTGAGCATCACCACCAGCAGGACTGTGTAAGGGCAAATCCAGGCAGAGGCAGCCTGGGGGGGCAGGGAGTCCCTTAACACTCCCACTCCTTTAGCCAGCAAGGGAAGAAATTGGCTTCCTCTCTTTTTTTTTGTTTTGTTTTGTTGTTTCCCATTTGAATTTGCCTCAAAGGATCAGCATCTTCCCCACGCGAGAGGCACAGTCACAGAGGGCTGAGAAAGGGTTTCACATCACAGGGACTTGGGGATCTGGGGAGATGTGGTCCCTCAGCTGGAGCCAGCAGTGGGTGCAGGACAGCCTGAGGAGCAGTCCCCATGGGATAGGATGGATTGGGGTCTGCCACCTACAAGGATTTTTCAGGCTGGACCTTTCACTACCCTTGACACGAGGTAGAAGGGAGGGAAAAGTAACCCAGAGGTGTGGGCTCAGCATCCAGCGGCTAAGGTCTAGAGGACATGAACTCCAGTGTGTGAAGAAAAAAAGAAGAAGAAAAAAAAAAAAAGAGGCAGTAGTGAAGGAAAGCA
Organism: Calypte anna; assembly: GCF_003957555.1. NCBI lineage: Eukaryota > Metazoa > Chordata > Aves > Apodiformes > Trochilidae > Calypte > Calypte anna. The sequence continues at coordinate 13,749,810 of NC_044250.1, forward strand.
AACAGGCTAATATGTCCAAATCAGGGAAAGGAAAATAGAAGATGGCTGTCAAGACCCAGCCTTGGCTTTTGGACTGCAGAGGCAAGAGCTGCTGAGATATAATGGTGGCACCCAGACAGATGCAGGGCTGAGAGGATAGAAATAACCCTGCTCTGGTCTTGGAGCTCCCCAGTGGCTGTGACTCTATGGTAGGAGTGAAATAAAACCAGAACACTTCTCAGAGGCACAGGACAGAGCTAGCAAGTGGCTGAAGGGATGGAGAATGCTCTTAGAGGCTGTTGGTGGGATAGGCTGTGGGAGGCAATGGGGATGCTGGGGCAGCAGCTCTGATCTCAGAAGATCACTGGGACGTTGAGACAAGACAGGATCTCTCCTCACTCACAGCTACTGCAGAGACCTTCACAACATCCCAGCCAGGCTGGATGTTAGGGTCATTTTTCCATATCCTGTTGTTTTCATCTCTTTTACGGTCAATAAAGTTTTTCCTCAGAAGTTCAGAGAAAGAGCAAGCAAGGAATGCCCTGGGAACAAATTTCCCTTTAAACAGATTTCTCTCATTCCTCTGCAACTAAATGTATAGACAATTTAGCAGAATATAACTTAAATCCCAGCCTTTCTAGGGTGTCAATACTCTGCAGAGTCCAAGTGAGGGAAGGGAAGGGAGCAGCACTTTCCCCTCTCTGAGCCCCTTCTGGCATCTCTGATGGCAGAGCCCTTAGCACAGGTTTCCTAGTTGAAGGGCCACCAGGATGCTGATAGCATTAAACAGTTCTTAGGTTACAGTTTTCCCATGTCCTTTAAAGAACTGAAACATCTAGCAGCTTCAGGAATCATCATTTCCATTCCCAGAAATGCCATTTTCAATACTCAATCATAAGCACAACCTGCTTTTGCCAGATTCATACCCTTAATTTAATACCATACCATTCATACCATTAATGAAGCAGTAGCTCCTTTGTGCTCCAAGCCCAGGAGCAGTTTCATTATGGACCTTAGCACATCCTAGGGATTCCACCAGTTTCAGCAGCTCAGTGGCCACACTGGAAGCCACCAGCTGGATGGTTAAGTACTCTTGAATGTTACCATAAAGCTGTCTCCTTCCCCATGCTCACTTTTATTGGTTGCAGCTGGTAAAACAGTACCTCCATGTCTGCCTGCACCTGAGCTCCAGCCTTCTCCATTCCCTTCTGCAGGGAAATCTTTTCCCACAGTGACCACCATTTACTAAAAAATGCAGAAAAAAAACCCAAAACCAAACCAAAACACCCCAGCACCAAATAATTTATGCTCTTCCTCAAATAAACACATTAAGTTAGGTGAGGGCAAAGCCTGTGACATCCAAGCCAAGTCCTCTGTGTGACAGACACCCCAACCAGGCCCTCTGAAGAACAGTGTGACAGACACCCCATCTTTATTTACACCCTTAGTGGGCCAGATCCTCAGCAGATGGAGCTTGTGGGGAGCTGCACGACTCCCTTATCCTTCCAGGGAATATTTCTAGCAGCTCAAGATTCTCAAGGTCAGCTTCCCAGAGTGCAAGCACGGTGCTCCCATGTGAGCATCCAATGGTGCTGGGGAAGAAGGGATAAAGAGCAGGACCAGGGAGGTCAGAGACACTAAAATAACCTTAACCTCAGCCCAGCACAGATGCCAGAATCATTCCAGCAGCAGTCCTTTGTATTCAGTGCTTTCCTGCAGGACCAAATGCCATGCCCTGACATTCAGCAGCTCCCTCCCCTCCTCTTTCCCAGCTCCAAGCAGGAATGAGTGATCCAGCAGTTGTTAGCAGGTTCATCTCCACAGGTGATCTTCACCCCAGCAGGGTGAGCCAAGTTCTTCCAGGTTCCTATTATGCCATGAGGCAATAGATGAGATCCCAGGAGCTGGGATCCCACATTCTGGATGCCACACTGTGGCTGTTTAGTGACAGAGATGGTAAGAAGCCCTTCTGACTTTTGAAGCCCCACCAGCAGTGCAGAGGGTTGCTTGCAGATTTTTCCTGCCTCTTGAGGCCACTGAAACTCGTGGTGTAACAGCACTCCTGAAGAGCTGAGCTCTCCTCCCCTCTCTGTGCCTGGCCCTTGGCACAGAGCTCTGGGCATGGCTGTTTGCCTTCCCTCCTTGCTGTGTGTTGACCTTCCCCATGTCAAGTGGAAGCTGACCAGCCCCAATCCTTAGCTATTTATTAACCTCAAGAAGCAGAGTGGCACTCAACCTCTCAGGCAGGTTCTCAGCTTGCTTTTCAGGAGGAGCAATGGTTTATGGAGGTGGATGAAACACAGAACCCACAGCCCCATGATGCCAGTGCCACAGAGGTGGAGGAATGTGGGCTGGAGAGCTCTTGGGCAGTTCAAAGAGCAAATAAATCCAAGGATCCCTTCCAGAGCTCCTTATGTGCAGGGACACAGAGCTCTGCCTGGAAATGGGTGTACAGCCAGCCAGCTGGGGCCTGCATGCTAAAAGCTGGGTTGCCTTCAATACAGCCTCATTAGGCTCATTATCAACAAACCATTTGTCTCCTCCTCCAAGCTGAACCAGCACTTTCTACCCATGCAGCAAGTTCCCTGCTCCCAGAAATGAGAGGGGAACAGCAGAGAAAGGGAAGGTGGGTGCTGAGCAAGGGACTGGGAAGGACCAGGATGGGCAGAGTCCAGGATAGAGCTTGGTGAGGAAGCTGAGGGAAGTTTGAAGAAGGGCAAAAGAAGGTCAGAGGGAGTAGAGAGCCCTCAGGTACCAGGTGCTGGAGGTGCTGGGAGAACACAGTGAGCTGGAGGTGCTGGAGGACAAAGTCAGTGAAGCACCAGCATGAAGGTGACAGCCAGGCAGGAGCAGAGGGAAAGGCCACCACTGCCTTTTGTTAGTGGGAGAGGGCAGGAGGAATGTGGTGTGGATTGTGTTTTGTGGGAGGCTGAGGATGGAGGAGGAAAGGAAACATTTAAGTTGTGAAGTTGGCCCAGAGATGAGCTCTGCATTGTCTAGGAAGGAATCTCCCAAAGGATCACCAGACAGTGCTCTGGGATGCCTGGGGAAACCCAGGATAGCAGATGCAGAACAATTATCCTTCCACACCAGCCATCTCAGTGCAAAGCAGGGCCAAAAATCCCCAAGTTAGTTTAGGCAAGGTGAGAAGGGTTAAAGTGACAATGAGTGAAGAGTCTGTGACTTAGGAAACACCACACTTGGGGTTGGTTGAGGAGGTTCAGCTTTGTGACCTTGAGGACCTCTCATCCCTTTGTCTCTCCTCCTCAGCTGTGGAAGGAAGCAGTTCCAGGGCTCCCAGAAGCTCAGACACCAGCTGCCAGCACATTATGGTGATGGTGGCCACAGGAGCATGAAAAGAGGAAAAGCTGAGGCTTGGCTATGAGAAAGACACTGACATCTCCTTAAGGATAGAGCAGGGAAGGAGCCAAAATGTGTATCTGCTCTCCAGGAGAGCTCCTTCTCCAGGGCCCAGCTTGGGTGTTGCAGCAGGCACAGAAAGGAGGAATCCGTGAGTCTCTGGGGGTGCAAGGCCAGAGAGGAGGAGGTGAGGCCACCCTGGAGAGATGGGGGAGGCTGGGAGTGCAAGTGGTGTGGAAGGAGAAACACCTTTTCATGGTGTGTGTGAGCTGCAGGGACCCAGGCACTTGGTCAGCACTTGGAGGCTCCAGTGCAGTATAAATTACAATGGACAAGAGGGGATGATTGGTATGAGAGTCACCACTGAAGCAAAAAGGGGAAATAATAAGGGAGAAGAGGAAGGGGACCAAGGACTCAGTAGGGAGGGGGGATCCAGGCATCCAAGGTCAGAGCAGCTGGAGGAGAGTGAAGGAAGGGAAAGGGCAGGGGCTGCCAGGGATGGGGGATGCAGCAGAGCATCAGGGGTTGGCAGGAGAAGCAGGAGGGACTGGCTGGAGGCTGCTGGGTACCCTCTGGCAGGAGCTGAAGGCTGCTGTCTGTCCCTTCATTTGGGCCCAAACAGCAGGAAAGAGAAGAAATGTGAAGGTCACCAAATGAACTGGGAGCAAATGGTGGCACTGGGAAAAGGGCAGCCCCAGGCACCCCTGGCTGGAGATGGTGAGGAGCAGGAGACTGGAGCAGGGCTGGGGGAAAAGCTGTGCTGAAGTCAGCAGCAGGGGCTGCTGAAACACATCGTGGGAAAGAGCTGAAGCGTCAGTCACGAGTGCCAGCCGGTGTCAGATGGGAGAGGCTGCTGGGAGCACTGGGAGAGGGCTGGGCACAGAAATTAGGGCAGGAGGACGCCCCAGGGACAGGAGGAGCAGAAGGCGAGGAGCTGGGGAGAGCTCCTGGGGCCAAGGGGAACAGGGCCCACAAAAGCAAGCAAGAAGCTCGGGGGCCGGAGGTTGCAGAGCTCGGTGCTCCGGCCACACCGGAGAAACCAGCAAACACCAGTTTGCCTCCAGCAAAACAAACCCCTCCCAGCCCCAGCTGCGTTGGGGGGGGGGGGGGGAAAGGAAGAAGCAGAAGGCATTTGCTCAGCGGAGGGTTTGCCACTGGGAAGAAGAAAGCCCGGGAGCATTTCAAAGAGTTTGCCTGGAGCAGCGGGTGGGATTTCTGGGCTGAATTCCAGCACCCCTGGGGTTCTGCCTGCAGGGACCTCTGTGGCTCTCGGGGCTGAGTGAGGAGGTGCTGGGTGCCCAGTACTGCACCCTGCAGGCTTCAGGAGGATGCTCAACCTATTGAATAATTCCCAAGGTGAGGCACCCTGGACAGGCAGCTGACACTGAAAGGTGTTTGGGCTCCCAGGCTTGCTCAGGCTGCAAGCTGTACTCAGCACTGGTGAGGCCACAGCTTGAGTCCTGTGTCCAGTTCTGGGCCCCTCAGCTCAGGAAGGAGATTGAGGTGCTGGAGCAGGTCCTAAGGAGGCAACTGGGCTGGTGAAGGGACTCGAGCACAGATCCTATGAGGAGAGGGGCTGAGGGAGCTGGGGGTGGAGGAGGCTCAGGGGAGACCTCATCACTCTCTACAACTCCCTGAAAGGAGGTTGGAGCCAGGGGGGGGTTGGGCTCTTTTCCCAGGCAACTCTCAGCAAGACAAGAGGGCAGGGTCTCAAGTTGTGCCAGGGGAGGTTTAGGTTGGAGATTAGAAAGAATTTCTTTCTGGAGAGGGTGATCAGCCATTGGAATGGGCTGCCCAGGGAAGTAGTGGATTCTCCGTGTCTGGAGATACTTAAAAAGAGACTGGATGTGGCACTCAGTGCCATGGGCTGGGAACCATGGGGGGAGTGGATCAAGGGTTGGACTTGATGATCTCTGAGGTCCCTTCCAACCCAGCCAATTCTATGGTTCTATGATAAGCTCCAAGGAGCAAGGCATAACAGAGGGCACAGCACCACAGGATTTAATGTGAGCAGGAAAACAGCTCTCATTCCTGCCTAAGTGCCTCCAAGTCCTGTGGGCCTCATGTCAGCAGCAGCCTCGTTCCCCACAGGCCAGGATTAACTGGTCTCAACTGGTGTGATGGAGGAAGAGACATTGCTTGAGGGCCTGAGACACGGGTTTAGAGGTCCCATAAGCCACTGTGGGAATGAGGGGTTCAGGAGCTCTTCCCCATATCCTGCAGGCTGCAAGAATGTTTCCAGGACAGAGCCATAGGTAAGCAGAGCAGGAGAGAGATAAAGTCACCAGGAGGTGATTTAAATCCATCACAGGAGCCTTCTTGGAAAGCTTCTGGTCAGTAAAATCTCTGAATATTTCCAGGTAGAACTCTGGGGCTGCTGCCACTGACCTTCTGCTTACAGCCAGCAGGGCAGGGGGGCTGCCAAGGGCCCACAGCCTCCAACCCTCCAGTGTGCAGCAAAGCAGGTGGTGCCAGGCTGTGCCAGGCCCTGGGTACCCTGCTCAGGAACAAGAAAGGGAAGAGGGGAAACATTTCCTGATCCCTTCATCCCACATCCTCGTGGCTCCAGCTGCCTGGGTCTACTGAGCAGGGAGTTCTGGGGGTGGGGCACATCCCTGATAGCAAGAGATGGAGCCAGAGCACTCCTCTGCTGAGCTCCAGCTGCAGAGTTGCTGCTGCCAGGCTGTGCCAGCCACTGCCTGGCTCTGCCAGCAATGCCTTCCAGTGGTCTCTGCTGCCTGGCAATGCTGCCTGCTACTGCCACTGCTGCCTGCCTGGGCAGTCCCCTGCCTCCTACCACCACCTCCTGCCTGGTTGTGCCATCTCCTGCCTGCTAGTGCCATCTGCTGCTTGCTACTGCCACTGCTGTCTTGCAGTGCCATCCACTGCCTGAAAATGCCATCCACTACCTACTGGTGCCATCCACTACCTACTGGTTACATCCACTGCCTGGAGATGCCATTCACTGCTTGGTGATGCCATCCACTGCCTGGCAGTGCTGGTGACATGGACATGCTCAACCCTTACCCACTGCAGAGCTGTCCCTAGGCAAGCCCATAAGGTTCCATCCCACAGGATGATGGAAGGAGCAGACTACAGACTGTCAGGACTGAACACTGCCAGTGGCAGAGATGCTACACCAGCTGCATAAAACCTGCAAAAGGAACTCATTAACCCAGGGCTGCTTAATATGCTGGAGGCTCGTGTGCAGCCCTGGAGCTGCAGTCAGATGCTGTGCCAGGTTTCACCCCCTCAGCACAGAGGCACAGGGATGCACACCAAAGCCACAGCCAGGGACTTTCAGGGGCTGGGGGAGCTGGAGCTGAGTGCTGTAGAGCCAGAGGGCTGGGAGGTGGTGGGAAGGATGCCTTAGTGCCCATGGGTGTGGGGTGCACAACAGCACCTCAGCTCCCTTTTGCAGCCTCAGGCTCCCAGTGGCACTGCCCCACACTCCAGGGGCCACAAGTAACCTGGTTTATGCCTGGTTGGTAGCAGCAACAGGGAACTCTTCTCGGTCTTCTCCACTCCCAGGAGTTTCCAGCACACATGCATTACAGTGCTTGGCTTCACAGGCTCCACTCACTGCAGAGCTGGGGTGCAAACCTGACCTTGGGGAGCTTCAAGACACTTCAAGCATTCAAATGCAAAGAGGAACAGTCCAGCCCCATCTGGGGCACAGGTTCCCCCCCCCCCCAGTGTGGGTGCTGCTTGAAACAAGTTGTCTTTTTTACATCTCCTTTTTTTTTTTTTTTTAATTTCTTGGTTTTTTTAATCTCAGGTCCGGGATAAGAAACTCCTCAATGACTTAAATGGAGCAGTTGAAGATGCCAAGACAGCCCGACTCTTTAACATCACCAGCTCAGCCCTTGCCACTTTCTGTATCATCCTTATCTTCATCTTCCTGCGATACCCCCTCACTGACTACTAGGGGGAGGCCAAGAGCAGTGGCCACCGCCAAAATGCCTCTATGCCAGAAGTGTCTGCAATTGTTTCTTGTAGCAAGAATGCAAAAAAACAAACCCCAAAAGCCACTCCACTTTGAAAAAAAAAATTAAAAAGCGCCAATTAAATAAAATACACACATAACAATTAAATGATTTATCAGCCCAGCTGAGCATACCCTTCCTGCTCCCAGTTTGTGGTCTGCTGTTCAAACAGTCTCACTCTTACATGTGTACAGGGAGAAAAACAGACCAAGAAATATTTATATTGTGTCCAACAAGCTGTGTGACAGGAGTGTGCAGAGCTGAAAGCAACACAGGCCTGGCAGCAGAAAGCTGAGCTCTGGGGAGCAGCAGGGTCCTGCAAAGGGGACACACGTGCAGTGATGGATGGTGACCACAGCAGAGCTGGCTCACTACATATCAGATGTGTTCAGACCACCCCATCACCCCTGACATGTAGGGGTTTCTTTTCCTCTCTTGAGTCTCATCCCCTGGTTCCAATAACTCCCAACATTCCACCCGAGGGTGTTAGGAAGTTAGGGAGCCCCAAAGCCTCAAGAGAAACCCCAAAGCATTAAAGGGCAGGTTTCTCCTCAGGATTTCCTGGCAGTGCTGAGAAGGAAGGTACCCTCTGGAGAACTTGACTAAGCCCCCAAAACCGAGTGCTACTGTATTTCTGTAAATGGTCAATAAAGATACCTCTGATACCTGATGCTGTTGGGTCAATTCCTTCCTCAGGAGGGGCTGGGCTCCTGGTCCCTACAGGCTGGGAAGAAAAAAATGTTAATGTCACCTATGGCTGCTTGGAAAAGATTTAAAAAAGGAGTAAGGGATGCTGCTGCAAGTCTGAGCTGCACACAGCCCTAAAAGGGGGTACAAATAAAGATTTACAAGCAGAGACCTCAGCAACTCCCATCAGGGTTCATCAATCCCAAGGAAGCAAATGCAGCTGAGCAGGCAGGTCCCCCCTCCCTTGCTGGGACCAAGGTTGAAGACAGAAATAAATCATCAGAGTCTGAACCTGCTGCAACTGCAGCACTTCCCAGGGTTGTTCCCAAGAGCCAGACCTGGGAGATGCTGCACATTTGCCCCTGATTAAGGCAGGAGCTTGAAGCCCAGTAGGTGCCTGCAGTGCTGCAAATCAACACGCCCTGGCTTGAGAACACCACAAATAAATGGGAAAACTGGGACTAAAATACAGCTTCTCAGCTCCTCTGAGCCTTTGTCTCATCTCATAGGCCACAGCTGCCTCAGGGAGGAGGCTCCAACATTCAGCTTTGTGCCCCTCATGGAAGGCAAAGTGCAGCAAGAGCTGGGGAATGCAGGAACACCACCATGGGATCCCTCTTTATCCTCTGCAGAGTGTGTGGTTAAATTAACACGATGCCTCTGGGCTGTGAGTGCCGTAGGGAGCCAGGGGGACAGCCCATGAGGATGCTTCCCTGAAAGCCCCATGAGATGTTACCTCCTTCCTGTCCAAACCCCAGCCTGGATTTCATGGAGAGAAGGGAAGAGCTGCTCTCCTACCTGCTCCCCACTCACTGGAGGGCATTTCCACACCAGACCAGATCACAGGGCTCTGGTTTGTGCTGATGTTTTTGACACCTCTGCAGTACATGGTGCCCTAGGAGTATCTGAGCCATTAACTGCTATATGACCACTCATCCAGAGGTGAAGACTCTTCCCAAACTCCCCTGGTTACTTCTTGCTCCTTTCCTTGAAGCAAGATTTGAGGGGCCACAGCCATCAGCATTTTCATCCTAACATCTCCAGGGGCTGTTACCTCTGTCCCTGGCAGAGGAAGGAGGTGGCCCATGATGATGGCAGTGCCTCCAAAGAGGGTGCAGCCCAAGTGACTCATGTTGCAGCCACCCTGAGCTGGCACCTGATAATTGAAGCAAATTAAAGCCCTCTCTGTGCTAGTTTAGGCAAGATCCTGACTACTCACCCCCAAGCCCTCCCAGGGTTAGGAGTAGCACACAAATGAGATTGCATCACTTTTTTTCCTCCCTCTACCTGCACTGAGCTCACATTGCCCATTCCCAACATCTTGGGTCGATGTCCTTCATCATCCAGGTGCCCATTGTGCCTCTCAAACTTTTCAGCACAAAGGCTAGCAGGACTGTCTCTGGGGGACAACTCACACAGGAGGGTGACCCCAGCCTCCAGTTTCAGGGGCACAAAGCCACAGGTTTAGGTCATTAAACCTCCACATCTGGCACCTCTTACAATAACAAGCATTTTCCTGTGAGCTGGGACTCATTGGAGCCACGTGGCAAGGGATTTTGCACTTAAGAGACCCCCCAAACCCTATAAAATCTTACAGGGATGGTGCTGCCATCCACATCTCCTCCACCAGGCAGGAGAGAGCTGCCCTGCTTGGCATGCAGGCATGGGGCTGCTCAGCTAAAGGCAAAGCTTTTTGCCTTTACAAAATTGGAAGTGACCCAAAGCCAGCCTTACCTACATTAAACTAGTGTGACAAATGAGTTATCATCATCCTTTCCCCTGATGGCCCCTCTTATCTGTAGGAAAATGGATGCTGGTTTAATGAACCAGGGGGAATACTGAACTGACTCTGCAGCATTTTTGCATGCAGAAACTGTCAGGGATGGAGAGAGTGGGTTATTATTAGTAACCAGCATATTTATTATTTGTTGCCCACGTTGTAGGAAGTGTGAACTTAAATCTAGCTGTGCTGTAGCAGGTCAGAGGTCCACTCAGACCTGCCTTGGACAAAAAGAGGACAGGGGGGGAGGATGCAGGAATGAAGATAAGGTGATGGATGCTCAGCTCCACCACAGCTCTCTGCTTGGCTCCACCTGCAGTTCTGGACTGGGAGCAGCAAAACTCCTGCACTCTTCCCTTCCTCTCTCTTAGTGCCTCTCTCCGTTTTAATGGAGCCTCTCACGACTCACAGCAGGAGGAAAGCACCCCCCAAATGATGAAAATTATGAGGGGACATAGATTTCCCAGCCTGCTTAGGAAAAAAGAAAAAAAAAACGATTTGTTTATTCAAGCAGAGGTCTCCCAAGCACAGCAGCACCATGGTGCTCTGCATTCCTCCCACCTTGCCACAGTTGGGGATCCCCAAATTGAGATGGCAACACTGTGGCCCCATATCACAGAATCATAGAATTATTTGGGTTGGAAAGGACCTCTGAGCCCAACCCGATCCACTCCCCCTGTGGTTCCCAGACCATGGCACTGAGTGCCACATCCAGTCTCTTTTCAAAAACCTCCAGGGATGGAGAATCCACCTCCTCCCTGGGCAGCCCATTCCAATGCCTGAGCACCCTCTCTGGAAAGAATTTTTTCCTAAATCCAACCTAAACCTCCCCTGGCACAACTTGACACTGTGCTCTCTTGTCTTACTGAGACTGACCCCCCCTGGCTCCTCCCTCTACAACTCCTTTCAGGGAGTTGTAGAGAGTGATGAGGTCTCCCCTGAGCCTCCTCTTCTCCAGCCTCAACACCCCCAGCTCCCTCAGCCCTTCCTCACAGGAATTCTGCTGGATCCCTTCACAGCCTCCTTGCTCTTCTCTGGACCTGCTCAGGACCTCCATCTCCTTCCTGAGCTGAGGGGCCCAGAACTGGACACAGGACTCAAGCTGTGGCCTCACCAGAGCTGAGCACAGGGGCAGAATCCCTTCCCTGGACCTGCTGGCCACACTGTTCCTGAGCCAGCCCAGGATGCCATTTGCCTTCTTGGCCACCTGGGCACACTGCTGGCTCCTGTTCAGCTTCCTGTCAATCCAGACTCCCAGCTCCCTTTCTGCCTGGCTGCTCTGTGCCCAGCCTGGAGCTCCCCATGGGGTTGTTGTGGCCAAAGTGCAAGAACCAGCACTCGTCCTTTTTGAAATACATACATACTTACATATATACACATATACATACTTACATATATATATAGGCAGACAGATGCAACCCAAACTGTGCTGCTGAGCAAAAAATAACTTTTTTTTTCATCCTGAGAGAACAAAGGAAAGAAAACCAGCAGCCAAATCCAACAGGTCCTGTAATCCGCCTTCTTTTTTGTTGTTGTTGTGGTTTTTTTTTTAATTTTGCAGGAAAATTCTGGAAGTTCAGGTTTTGCCAAGGCTGACATCCAATGCAGCAGAAGGCAAGCTTTCGAGGGTTGTTTCTCTGCCTTTTCACTCCTGCCACTCACAACGCCGTGCAGCTCTCTCCAAATCACACCTTTTTTTGGCTGCGATGCCACAGCCTCTGTTACAGTCAGCAGTGGGACAGACAGCCCAAAGGAGGGGGTGGAAGGGAGGAACAGCCGAACACTGCTTGAGCAGCATCTTTGGAGATGGAAAAATGGATCCATTTGGAGATGGTCACGTTGCCACGTAGAGATTTAATTGTATTCCTTCAGCAACCTGAGCTCAACAGCTTGAGGAGAATTTCTTTCAGCTTTTTCTTTAGCTTGAGGTGATGAATAGGGAAGGGGGGGAAGTGATGGTCACTTTTTGAAGACATTGTGAGATTCTGCCCAAATTATTGCTGCTGGTTTCAGGCCCCTGTGATACACGAAAGGGATTCAGTTCCGTGAGGGGTGTGCTTGCCTGAGGAGGGGATCACTGACATTTCAGGAGTTGGAAGGGACCTCTGAGGACCATCTAGTTCAAAATCCCCCTAGAGCAGGATCCCCCGGAGATGGTTTGAGAGGAATACATCCAAACGGGTCTTGAATGTCCCCAGGGATGGAGATTCCACAGCCTCCCTGGGCAAGCTATTCCAGGGCTGTGTTACCCTCTCAGAGTGAGAAGTTTTCCTGTGTGCCAGTTTGTGCTCTGTCACCTCAAAGCAAAGCCCAGACCCATCCTCCTCACAGCCACCCTTTAGATAAACCCTTTACAAACCCCCCTCAGCCTCCTTTTTCTCTAAGCTGAGCAACCCAAGCTCTCTCAGCCTTCCCTCACGGACTGCGCAAACAGGGCTCGGTCTCCCAGCCAGGAAATGGCGCCGGGAGTGGGGGGGGGGGAGTCACACGCACCCCCACGGGAGCCTCAGCACCTGTGGGGAGCTCAGGGAAGGATCGGGACGGCTGAGCCGAGCCGGAGCTGCCCGGAAGGAGCCGAGCCCTGGGCTGCAGGCAGAGGGCCCCCTCACACCGCTCCACCGAGGGCTCCGGGCCTGCCCGCGGCCTCCGTGCCCCTTGCCCCGTGAAGGGCGCCGGGCTCCATCATCTCCCGGCATCCCGAGCAGCCGAGACTCCCCCAGCTCCTCCGTCCCAGCGCCGGGAAAGTGCGAGCCCCCTCGTAGGGTAAGGGGTGGCTATTGAGGAGACAAATGGAGGGGGAGAGTGGGTGCGAGGCGACAGCCCCGGTCCCCGCAGGGATGTTCCCTTCGCCAGCCAGGCCCACGCCTCAGGACGGGCCCCGGGCGCTGCCACACGGGAGCCGCGGGCAGGGAGAGGGGGCTGAGGGCCAAGCATGGCCGGGGCGGGAATCAGGACTCTGCGTAGCGGGTCCCTAGCTGGGATGGACTGATCTCTGGGTTCGGGCACAACGCTGCGATGGGACCGGGAGTAATAAAGATGGCGATCAGATGCCCATTCAGGGAACGGCCTTCCAGCCCAGCACCAGCACACAGCGGGTCCCATGCCAGCCATGAGGTGCCAGGCATGGAGGCAAAGCACAGGGAGTCAGGGCTGGAGCAGCCATCAGCCTGGATACCCAAACCAACAACTGGAGGAGCAAATGGCAACTGCTGTTCATCTGCGGGGTGTTTAAGTCAGCACCAGACAGAGCTGTTCTAACGCTGCTTCTCAGGTGCTCTGTGGGCCCAGAGGAGGAGTCCTCCCTTTAGCAGCTTTCAGCCATGTGCTGATGTCCTGGGTGACTTCACCAAAGTCTCTTCACCTCTGTGTTTTCTCTTCCAACACATTCTCATCCGTTCTTGGCTTCTCAGAGGAAGAACTGGAACCTTGCTGACAGCCACCATGTCCCAGGCTTGCTTTGAACCTTGGCAGCAGGGGCATCCTGCAGCCAGTGCGACTGCAGGAAGAAATGGATACAATCAGCAGATAAAAGGGAAGAACAGGTCACTAAAGAAACTGTTTCTTCCCTCCTCTCCATCCCTGGATGCTGTCAGGTCTGTGCAGGAGATGTGTGGCAGGTTGGAGAGTGAAGAGCACCTGGCTCTGCAGGCAAACCATGGGTGTGCAGCCCTGCCCCGGGGAGGAGAGGCAAGCACAGATGGCAGCAGATGCTCTCATCACTGGAAATGATTGAAGCAAAACACAAAACGACGACAACAACAACAAAAAACCAACCACAAAACCTAGCAACTGTTGAGCAGCCTAACAAAACCCAGCACAGGAGTAGAGAAAAACAGACCCTTGCACGGAGCCTATTACCACGCTGCCTTCTGGCCTGGGGTAAGGTTTTTTCCATTCATTGATGGAGAAAAAAGACCATGCCTTGTACCAAAGCAGGAGGCTGTGATTATTTTTTGAAGACTTGAGTATATTGACATGAAATTGTTTGACATCTCTCCCTTTCTCCCGACCCTCTTCTCTCTCGTGTCCCCCTCCTTTGAAGGAGTAAATATGACCCCCAAACGGCTTGTGGTCACACCAGAGCCACTCCCCTACCCTCGCTGCTTGGGGCAGACCCACATGTGTGCCAACAGGACACGTATTGGGGGTGAAAGGACACACATGCTGCCTGAGGAGTGATCCTGCAAAGCCCCTGCATGGCTGAGCTGCTGCCACTGTCCTCAGCTCCTCCAGCGTGATCACTTTGTGCTGGTCCAAAGGTCCCTTTCCTCTACCCTCCCATCTCCTGACTTTGACCCAGCAGCCACAGCCCACAGCTGGCACATCCCCACACTCCTGCCCAGCAGACATGTCCAGGGTGGAGGGAACCAGAGCAGATTTTTTTCAATGCCTGCTCAATTTTTTTTTGTTTTCCCTCCTTCCCTTTGGCAGGAGCACCTCTCACAGTGGGAGCTGCAGGATGAGTGCCTCAGCCCCATGCACTGAGCTGAGCAGCACAGCAAGCACCTCTCCAGCCTGCTGCTTCTGCAATTAATTCTGCAGTAGCTGCTTTTGTGACATGCACACACAGCTCTGCACCTGACCAGTGCTGAGCCACACTGCTCATAGGCAGGTATTTCCATCAGGAAAATGGAAGCAGATGCAGGGCAGTCCCCTGTGTGAGAAACACAGATGCCTGGTGATGCTCCAAGTGGCTTTTGACTGCTGGAGCCTATCAGTCTCTTCACTGTCAGTTAGAGTGATACCATTTGGGGCTTTTCAAGAGGAGGAGGCATCTTGGGATTCACCATAAATCTGCTGAGCTCCATCTCAGTGATGGGGAGGGAGAGCTGGATCCCAGGGAGCACACGGGCAGGAGCTAAAGAGGAGAGTGTTGCACTTCCCGTGGTGGGATGCAGAGTTCACCACAGTCAAGAGGGGTTTTTTCAAAATGGGACAATACAGAGTCTAGAAAAACCCTTTCTCCAGCACTCTCCAGAACACCACAGACAGCTCGACATGCACATGGAGGAAACAACCATGCCTGGTAGAAGTGGATTCACATCAGCCCAACGACTTCAAACATCAGCACAGTTCTGAGATTCCACCACCCCCCGTGGTGGGAATACAGCATCCCATGCCACAGCCAGTGCTGCCACCTCAGGAGCAATGGGTGGTGCAATGAACTGCACCTGAGCATCAGGCAAGTCTCAAAAAAATTATTCAGCCATTTAAAATACTTGCAGGTTGGCAAAAAATCTCTCCTTTTTGATGGATAAGGAAGTTCCTTTTTCCTATTTTTAGGAAAGAAGTTCCAGTTTTAATCCCTGTAGGGTGCAGGAGGCTCTGCTGTACTCTTCTGCACTTGGCTGTCATGGCAATTAGGGGGCCTGGAAAATGTTTTAGCAAGAGCTGTTATGTGTACAAGCATAACCTGAATTTGAAACACTTAGCTGGGATACAGTCCATCTTTGGATGTGCCTGAAATCTGGGAAAGAGTAAGAAAACCTGAAACAAACCCTGCCCTTTAGCAATAAGCATTTTGCTTCATGTGTTTCTGTGAATGTGATGGGGAAGGGGGATGAAACAATAGATTTGCATCTGGTAGATGGGAGCTTAGAGCATGAGGCTGCTTTGTTCTGCCTGCCTGACCATAACAGCATTGCCCAGCCTCTCTCCCTGCTTCATTTCCCCAGGGAAAAACAGGGATGCTGATCACCCAGTCAGCACACCCAAGGCACCCAAAGCCTCAGGTGAGCTCTCAGCACTGCCCTGCCTCAGGCTGACTGCCCTCTTCCACGGAGCCACGAGTCTGCACTCCAATGCCAGAATTTCAGGTTGAACAGGATGGGGTTAGCTCCCAGCTTCAGGAAGCAGGTGAGGTTTTGCAAGCCTGTATCCCTGCCTGCTCCTGGCCCCTGAGATCCCGGGAGCAGTGTAGGAGCAGTGAATCATTTGTTTTGGTTTCTCCCCAGGAGGTGCTTGGCTGTAGCACCTCACACAGAAGCGGTGGGAGCGGGACAAACGTACAGCTCCTGGGCTGGAACCTCTCCCACCCACCAGGGGAACCAGTGTCCTACTGGTCCCCAGCCCTACTGGACCATCTCCTCCTGTTTCCTGCCATTAGGGATTTGGCATGGGTGGATTCTCCTGTGTCCCCAGCACCCAGGGATGTACCATGGTCTGCGTGGTGGCTGAGGAGAGGTTGACAGAGATAAAGGGTCACGAGGGAGCTCAGCTTGGCCCCTCAATGCAATGAGCAGTCCAAAGAAGGTGTCTGGGCAGGTCTTTGGTGCACATCATCCTCTGCCTCTTCCTCACCACCTCCTCATCTCTTGCCAGCTCCCAGTCCAGCATCTTCCTCCCAGCTCCTTCCTTGCACAGTACCCACGGGGGGCAATCTTCCCACCAGCCAATCTGGGATGTTCATCTGGCAGCACCATGCCAGGCCCAGGGTTGGAAACACTGATTTTAACTGGAAGGTTTGGAAAGAAACTTGAAATCCTCTTCCTTCAGCAGGCTTTGCTGGAGGATGGCTCCCTGCCTGGTTAGTATTTTTTACGAGGAAGCTTTGGCATTTTCAAATTTGTTCTTTTCCCATCTTTTTTTTTCTTTTCTTTTCAATTTTACCCCTGAAAAGGGATGTTGGGCAGAGGAGGAAACAGCCCTAAGCTGGAGCAAGGGAAGTTTTTCTCTGGTTTTCCCCAGCCAAGCTTCGAAGAGGGAGCTGGGCTGGAAAACCAGCAGAAAAAGGCAGAATGGAACTCCAGCTTTGTTCCAGACATCTTGGGCACAGTCCTGCTCCAGCTCTTGCCAGGAACAAGTGCTCCAGAGCCACCAGAGGGGCAAGTGCTCATCCTTCCCCAGCATCTTTCCATTGAATGTGGTGAATGGGCCATGCTGTTCAGGCAGAGTAGACCTGGTTCTGTTGGAGCTGCCCTGCTGACAGCTTTGGGTGAGCTGTGGTATGAACTCAGCACTGCTTATGGAACAGGGAGAGCAAGATTTTTTAGCATCCCAGGGTTTTCTACCTCTGGTGCTCTGACCTTTCTGAGATTTTGCCACCAGTAGCTGTGGGAGCTCAACACCCTTCTTGAGCAAGCTGCTGGTTGCATGTCCAGAGGTGAGAGTTAATTTTAAAACCTCCAGCACCTGTATCGGGAGGGAAGAAGAGTTCCTAAGCACCAGCAGAACCCAAGCTTCTCAACCCTCACCAGTCTGAGATACAGACAGAGGAAAAGCCCCTTCTGCCAGACCAGCCCCACAGCTCTTTGGTGCCACCAGAGAGGGATGGAGGAACCCACCCTGAGGCCAGGCTCCCCTTCAACCCCCCAACTTTTGGGCTGCTCTTTGCCACGACATCCCGAGACTCCACTTTCCTTCCTCAGCCCGGAGCCAGCGAGTCCTGCGGGGCCACCCCAGCACCCACGCTGCTGCGGGGGGTTGCGGGTGGGCAGGGTGCGGGGACAGGCAGGAGGGGTGGCCCTGTCCGCCGGGCTCGGTGGTGCAGCCTGGGAACCATCTCGGAGCCAAAAATAGATGAAAGCGCGTTCCTGCTGGGAGGTGTCCCCGGGAACCTCGGGGGCCGGGAGGGTCACTCCCAAAAAAAGGCCCCGTGCTGCTGAGGCCGCTCTCCCCGCGGAGTAAAACCTCCTCGGACCCACCGAACCCACCGTGCGCAGCCCAGCAGCGCCGGGGCCGCGCAAATCCCGCGGAGCTCCGCACACCCGGGCCGGGAGGGAAGGGAGCGGGGTAGGGGGGAGGCACACACACTGCGCACCATCTCCCGCTCCCTCCGCGCCGCTCCGCGCCCGCGGGGCTGACGTCACCCTGCCCCTGCGCCGCTCGCGCTGATTGGCTGCGGGTGACGTCAACGCTTTTTTTTTTCCCCTTTTTTTTTTTTTCCTCTTTTTTTTTTTTTTCCCCCCCCCCCCCCCTCTTCCCCCCCACTCCCCTCCCCACACACCCCCTCTCGTTCCCGCGGTATGACCTCATCGCCGGCGCATTCCCGGCGGAACGGCGCGGAGCAGCGCGGAGCAGCGCGGAGCGGCCACCCCACCACCACCCCCCTCCGCTTCCCTCCCTCCCTCCCTGCCCGCCGCGGCATGCGGGCCCTGCGGCGCCGGCAGCGGCCGCGCCAGCGGACAGCCCGCGGAGAGGCGCGGCCGTCCGCGCCCGCCGCGCCGGGTCAGTGCATCCCCCTATAGATGTCTATAAGTGCCGGGTCTGAGCGCCCCGTGGGGGTGCGGGGGGGGAGGTGCGGGCGGGAGCTGGGGGGGGGGTGGGTGGAGGCGCGGTGTGCAGCTCACCCGCATGTGCGGAGCGGAGCCGGCATCGCGCCCAGCGCCGGTGGACAGCGCGGAAACGTTCACCTATGTGTATGTAAATATAGGGCTGGGGGGGGGAGGTGAAGGAGGGGTTGAAGTTACTGAGGTGCAAGGAAAAAAAGGGGTGTGGGGGTGATGCTGGGGCTGGGGAGGGAGCAGCTTTGCCGCGGGGATGGGAGAGAGGGGGTTGGCGCTCCGCGGGCGCGCATGTCGGGGGTGCTGCGCTTGTTTCCTGGGAGGGGGGGGGGGGGATGTGCGTGAAATTGTCCCCCTGGGTTCGTGGTGTGGCTTTGCTGGGCGGTGGCGGTGCAGGTGAGGAGGTGAGGAGGGGGTTCGGGAAGACCCGCGGTCCTCTTGGGCCGGGGGTCGCGGCTGGAGGGTTTTTCTGTGCGGGAGCGAGGGTGGTGTTTAAGGAACCGGTGTTAACAGCGCTGTGGTTTTTCTGATGATGAAAGAGGTTGGAGTGTCGCCCTGTCTGTGTCCTTGGCGTTTAAACGAAGCCGGCGTGTGTTCAGCTGCGGTGGTTTTCGCGCAGCACTTCACTGCTGCGGCTCCAAAGGCGCTGAACGCAATTAATGAGTTAAAAACCTCCCGCTTGAAATAATCCCCACCACCTCCCCTGATGTGCATGGACCGACTGATCACCCCTCCCCGATTATTATTTAGTGATAAACGCTGCCTTCTGTGCCGAGTGTCGGTTGTTTTTCAAGATCCCTGCTTATTTCCCGTATTGATAGATAAGTTCCTTCTCCTTCCTGCTCCCCCCTCCCTTTTCTCCTCCCCCAGAATTAAATTCCTGAGCAACAGCAAAAGCTGATGTCAGTGCTTCAGCTTGCATTGGGGGAGCTCTGTGCACAGGTCAGTAATTTGCGGTTTCGTTAGCAGGCAGGAGGCGATGCGGTGCCGTTCTGTTCAGGATGTTGGGATTTTTCTGGGCACGGATGCGTTTATCCCTCCTATTGCGGTAGCTCTCAGCAGCTCCCTGGTGGGAGCCAGGCACTGCCTGAGCATGTGTGGGAAGAGATCGTCCCCATCCCAAGCAGCTAGGTGATGACAAATGATTTGGGAATAGTTGCCAGAGGTTTTGGTGTCTCTCTAATTTGGGATGGAAAGGCAGACACGCCCCCCAGGAGGCAGTCGGGATGCCCGAGAAGCACTGGACAGGTAGCGGTGGGGATTGTGCCTGGCGGTGGGGATTGTGCCTGGCATTCCAGGGGCCATGATAACCTTGGAAGCAGCTTTCCCGTGGAGCAGGGCTTAACGTTTGGATTGCATTGTCTCATCTTCCTCCGCCAAGGCAGAGGGCTGGAGGCACTGCTGCCTGCGCGCCCAAAGCGGCTGCGGGGACCTTTGTTTCCAGAAGGACTCGATGCCTGGGAATTGGTTCTTCTGGGTTTGGCCTTGCCTCTCTCTGATGGGCTTTGCTCACACTGTGCCAGGAGGTCTCTGAGGAAGAGGTTTGTTGAGTGTTTTTTTGTTTTTTTCTCTGGGGGGGTTGTTCCTGCTCCTGCTTTGGTTTCGCTTGTAGCGATTCCCAAAATGAAATAAGCTGCAGCATTGAGGAGAGCCTCCTGGCCATAGCTGGAGGTATTCGGGATTTTTCAATGCCTGCAGGGGCTTTGCAGGTGCCTGGTCCCCTGTTTTGGCAGCAGTCTGCCCAGTCTGGCAGAGCCTGGATGTGGAGGACTCTCCAAATGGCTGAGACCAGAAAGGACAATTGGGCACGTGAGCAGCAGATGGATGCCCAAACTCTTCTTTGCTCTGGCAGTAAGCAGAAATTCTTGCCCTCAGCATCTTGGCAGGATGCTTGAACAGAGCAAACCTGTGACTTGAGGGTCTCCGAGCTGAGATGGCAGCATCTCACACCAAAAGGCTTTTAACCCAACAGCTTTGCCCACCATGGCTTTCAATTGCCCCTGCTTTGATGCGAGGTAGGACGAAGGGATGGAGAACCCAAATCTAGCAATGCTGTTCAAAATTTAGCCTCAGCTACAGCTGGGAGAGCTGAGTAAAGGGGCTAGAGTCCTCAGGAGCATTTACTAGGAGCTCTACATGGAGATTATTTTTGCAAACACTGCACCATGTTTCTATGCAGAACGTGTTTTTGCTGTGTGCCAGGCACCTTGCTGAGAAAGCCACTCAGGTGTGTGCCTTTGCAGAGCTTAAATTCATCCAAAATTAAATGCAGTGCCAGTATTACTACCAAAACACCCTTGAGGGCTGGATAGGACTTCTCAGGAGTGTCTGCCCCATACTAACAAGTTGGATATGGGGAGATGGGAGAAAACAGCTTCTCCCCTTGCAACCACATCCCCTTAAAAAGACCTCTGCAAAGACTGAAAACCTGTTCTGGCTCTGGATTTCTGAAAATAATGAGTCTAAAGATGAGTTCCACTCCATCCCTACCCCTTACCTCTGCACCAGCTGCTTCGATCTACGTAAGATCCAGGGAACGCATTATAGGTGCTTTTCCTCTTGGGATTGGCTTTATTTCCTTGCAGGGAAGCTGTGGGTAGGGATCAGAGGATAGTTCCTGTAGTGCACAGCTCAGCTCCCAAAGCCCTGGGTGCAGGCAGGTGCAGAGCATGTTAAGGCTGGCGGGGATGAAAGGAGGAAAAGGAGGTGCTCCAGCACATGGCAACCTTGATTTATGGTGTGGGCTCATAGGACATTGCCCTTGGACTGAAACAGCCCTGGGAAATTGTAGGGAAGGAGGTGGAAAAGAGAAAGAGCCTGCGGATGCTTACTCCTCTCTGCCTGGGAGGGCAGCTGGGAGGTTGCCCTGGGAGGGACCTTTTTTCCTCTCTGTCATGGATTGCAGAGTAGTGTTAGGGGCGAGATGGCTGTAGGACACCTGAGTGCTCACCCTTCTCCAAGCACAGCTCCTGGGTCTAACCCACTCTTTTCCTTGCTGCTCTGCAGAGAAACTCTGCAGCCAGAGCAGCAATGCCATCATCCTCTGGGGAAAGCTTCAGCACTCCTCTGCATCCCCATGCCCTCTGGGTTTTAAAACCTGTTTTTCAAGCTTTACATTTCTTCTCTGAAGATACACCTGTCCTGCCTGATGCCAGAGTGGGAAGGAGGCATCTGACAGTAATTATGGGCAGGCTTGGGGGAGGGAGGTGAGTGGCCTGGGAGCATTCATCAGATAAGAAGCTAAACAGGCTCTCAGCTCAAGATTTTCTCAAGCTTGCTCAGGAGACTTGGGTGCATTTCATGGCAGAGTAATAACACAGGCAGGGTAATGTCAGAGGGGTAAAAACTGACCATGCCAAGATGCTCTCCATTCATGGTATCAGGAGCTGCCCTCAAAGCCAGGTAGAGGGCAGCTCTGCCTGGCTAATCTTCTTGCAGCAGGATTAGAGGCAGTGGAGGTTCCTGGAAGGACACTGGTGGATGGTCTGATGGCTTTGCCTGCTCCTCTGATGGAGGGGAGACTATGGCTTATGTGGATCTGTCACATCCCCAGGGGAGAGATGCTCTGCCAGAAACTGACACCATGGTGGGACATAGCCAGCTCTGGCTGTGATGGGTGCCTTGGTCACCCCTTCTTCTCTTTAGCAGGAGTTCATGGAGAGGAAAACAAGCTCTTATCTCTTCCAAGAGCTGTTTGTAGACTTCCCACCCAAGCACTTTGGGTCAGTGCTGTCCAAGGGGTTTCTTTGGCTCTCAGCTATCTCCAAGCAAGGAGAGGAAGGTGAAGGGAGAGCCACGTTGAGGAGCTGTGGCTGGCACAGAGCTGAGCAGCATGTGCTGCAGACTGCTATGGAGCATGGCTCTCTTCCTCTGAGGCTTTCTAGCCCTAGCTGGTCAGGGTAAGGTAGGCACTTGTGCAGCAGGCTTCTGGCCATGCTTTGCCCAGAGCTTCTGAGGAGTTTTTTGCTGCTCTGGACCTCCAGTTTCCCAAAGTGACAGGTGGTGCTTGGTTGCATGATGCCCTTGAAAAGATTGGAATTTCAGAAGATAGGTGCAGTGCTAACCCAGGCTGGGATCAGAGGAGAACCTGGAAATGCTCACTGGAAATTGGTCCAGAACACAGAGATTGTCCTAGTGCACACAGGGAGCAGTAACAGCATGGAAATGCAGGCACTGTGTTGCATAAAGGTGAAATAAGGGATGGATTTTGCAGTGATTTAAATTAAATGCATTCCAGCAACCTGTCTGGGGCTGAAGATCCTTCCTTGATTCCTTCTTTTCTTCCCCCTCCTGTTATGCCTTTTTCCATGTAGTTTGCTCTGCATGGAAAGCCCTTACGGTTCCTGTTTGCCCACCTCAGTGTGTGCCTGCATGACTTGTCTCTCTTCATTGCAGCTTTTTTTAAACCAATCCTGGTGTCTTGGGGCAGGGAGCTTCTATTCCTCAGGAGTTTCTCCAGAGCCCTTCAGGGATCTCTTGGAATGTGCAGGATTCTCTCTGTGTTGCATTGCTGCATGCTGAGTTATGGCAAGCATCATTTCTGATTCTACTGATGTGATGTGAACATCACAACAACAAATCATTTGGGAACAAGTCATTTGGTGGCCAGAAGGACAAGACAATCTGTTTTGATGTTGCTGTCAGCACTCCTTTAAGGGAGAGAGGGGTTGGGCCAGATGAGCTCCCAAGCTCTCTTCCAACCTAAATTATTCCATGACTATTCCGTAAATACTCACCACCCTGCTTCTCCCAGGCTTTTGTAAAATACCTGTAATTAGGCAGTGAGGGTTGAGGGGGCCATGAAACGAGGGCTTTGATCCTGTGTGGAGGTTTCAATGACAGCATGACCCTGGCATCCTCCCCTCCACAGCAGGCATCCTCCAGCCCTGCTGATGATGCACTGCGTCTTTCCTGCTCGCCTCTGCCTGGCTGCCTTACTCACCCAGCCTGGAGCTGCCTGCTGTGCCCACATCCACTGCTTCTCATCTCTCCTGTTTGCTGCTTTTTAAGAGGGGCTTTATTTCTCTGAGGAGTGCTGCTGTCTAAAAGCAGTTCATGGGAATCCAGCTGATGCAGCAGAAAGCTGTAGAGATTCCAACCTGTTCCTGAGGTGACTGCAGTCTGGTTTTCATCCAGCAAGCCAAGCCCTTCCCACACGTTAAACCTGTGTCTGCTTAAATCACACATCTCCCACTGAAATCCAGCCTCTCCTGGGCAACCTTTGCTCCCAGCAGAGTGGGTCCAGCAGTGTCTGGGATGTGCTGTTGGAAAGAAGCCACCGAAAAGCATCCACAGCATCCAATTGGGTTTGTTTGGTTTTTTTGTTGTTGTTGTTGCTTCTAACGACCCTCCCCTCGTTTCCCAGCTTGCTGTGGCAGCCTGGTCCTCCTTCAGCCGTGGCTTGAGTGGAGTTATTCATGACATCTTCATCTGCCTTGGCTGGCAGCCCTGCGTGGGGAGAGGATGGGCGCAGCCTGAGCCTTGCTTGGCACTTGAGGCTGTTGAGTAGAGGGCTGGAGCAGGGAGGGTGCCAGCACTGCTGCCTTGTGAGCTTGTGCTGCCTTGTGAGCTTGTGCCTGTGAAAAACCACAGCAGCCACTGTGCTGCTGTCAGCAGACCAGGCAGAGATGTCTCCAGCAGTGCTGCAAGCTCGGCAGAGCTGAGACCCAGAAGCTTAGGGAACCTGGAGCTCATCTTTATGTCTTAACCTCCTGCTCACTGCAGGTTGGGCTCTTCTGATGGAAAGTCAGAAGGACATGGCAGGGCCAGAAAGTGAACCAGAGAAGTCAGTGTATGTGGCAAGGCCAGAAGGTGAACCAGAGAAGTGAGAACCAAAACTGACCAGGGGCTGTCTGAATGATAACGTGGGGTGGCAAAGGGTCAAAACACCTCCTGCACACCGAGCAAAGTTGACAGCTACAAAAAATGCAAATGCAAATCTCTGACTGGGCAGAATCACTCCAGACACAGCCTTTTGTAAAGCACTTGTATTGTACCATTAAAAATAGATGGGCACATCCTCTGCTCGCTGGGCAAACGCTGACGCCGGTAACTCCGCGTCACCCTCCCAGTCCCTTCTGCTTTGAGCTTGGCTGCCTTGTTGTATGGCACCTGAGCAAGGTTCATTCAGCAGTAACTGATGTCAGGATGAGTGTGAGCTGAGTCCAAAAGGATGGGCAGGGGGGAGGTGAGGAGGACCCAACTGATCTGACTCAGCCAGGGGGTCAACGGGCAGCCCTGAAGGGGTAAGGCTTGATTTGGTCACCCCTGCTTTGTGTTGTGGGGTGCAGAAGCAGGGATGGGTGAGACCTGCTGGTGTGGAAATGAGGTGGAGGATGTTGAGGCTCTGGGTGGATGAGGCTAAAAAAAATAAACCACAAACATGTATCATGCTTCAGTGTCTGTCTGGAGATGGTAAGGGAAATATTGCTGTTTGTTTCTCCCGTCTAATTTGCCACAATAGCACTCATGATATGGTTTAAGAGAGAAGATCCATGTTGCAAAACAAGGCAGCAGCCAGATCTGGGGGAAGAAGCTGAGCTGTTGGATTTCATAGGCAAAGAGCTGTGACATTTGAGCAGCAAGCTGTGGCTCAGTGTGGTCAGTGAGTATGTGCTTGTCTACGATGGGGAGTTGGGGGAAAGGTCTGCAAAACACTTTGACCCCCAGATCACCTCAGGTTAACTGAACAAAACCACCTGGTAATGAATTACAGCTCCCAGGGGAAAAAGAGAGTGGGGCAGGAACATCACCTTGTTCCTGTCTTGTGTGTTTTTCTTGAGAAAGAGAACCCCTGGAAACCTGGAGGTGGTTGCTCCAAGTCAGTGTGGTCAGAGGTAGAGCCTGAGCTGACAAGTGCTAATTCATTCCAAGCCTGTGAGCAATTTAGCTATTGTATGCATATAGGAAACTTAGCAAGCTTTGAACCAGGTCAGAAAAGCCTTGTTACTGCCCTGGGGGGTGTCTCATCCCATGGAAAAGCAGCATAGCCCCTTGTATCCAAGTGGAATGCTGGGTCACCCCAGGAGGGCCAGAGTTTCAGCAAGCATAAGATGGGGAACTGGATATTGGGCTGGAGACCTGTGCTGGGATCTGCCCCTCAGTTCCCACCGGTTACTGTCAGAAACTGGAAGTCTCTTCCAAAATGTGAGTCCTCTCAAACCTGCCAGGAGGCTGTGGCTTTGTTGCTCTTCAGTCAGGCCAGGGGTCCCATTTGTCATTGAAATATGGGAACCACTCAGCCTGCACACAGGCTGCCCCTGTGTTTGCTGGGTGCTTGCTTCACCAGCCTTGGCCTCACCTCCCTGGCACTTGGCTGTGATGAACAAACTCATGTCACTTGGGATTGTCCTTGAGAAGTGAAAGGGTGGTGTATTTGTCTGCAGCCTTGAGGACCCACAGCTTAATCCTGTGTTTTCTTTCACTTAGCGTGCAGGCGCGGTGGAAAAATAGTACACAGCTCCTGGAAACCCTTTTTCTGGGAGGCTACAAATGCACCCAGCAGGTATTTACGGTGTCTGGTGTCCTGGGATGAGAGAGCCAGACCAGCCCTGTAGAAGTATCTAACTGCATACCTTTCTGGGCTGCTTCTGGCTGCTCTTGTTGCAAAAAGGCAAACAAGCTACTGGAGATCCCCAGGATAAGCCTGCTGGGGGGGTCATGCAACAAATGATGGGGATATTGGTGAACTCCAGGGGCCCTTGAAGCATCAGCAGGTCAAGATTTCCCTTCTCCAGTGTGGCCTGGCCATTGTGATGTGTGCCAAGCTGCTCAAAGCAGAGGGTGCTTAGAGCTTTGAGATGAGAGCCTGGCCAGCTCTCTGCTTGGAAGAGTGAGGAAACAGGATAGCTTGGGTATTAGAAAGCAGCAAGCTTGGGAGCTCCATCCTCAGTGTGGGCAAAGGCAGGGATTAAATGGCTGGCTGGTCCTGGATAACCTTTGGTCTTGGCTTTTGTAGGCTTAAAATGTAAGCTTGTGTTTATACTACAGGGGAAAACCACATAAATCATGTTTAAAGCACAAATCTAAGAGGAGGAGATGCTGGCCTTGTCATCTGGACTCTGGCTAAATTGCCTTCCCTGCTCTCTCTGTTGGCTTTTCCTGACTGTGACTCCAGCCTGACCACCATGGCTGCAGTCAGGAATATTTCTGGGAATGGCAAGCTTGCAAATCCTTACATGCACCTGGGATGCTTTGGTGGAAGCAGCTTAGGAGGTGATTGTATTTCCAGTCCTAGCCCATCCAAAACTGCTGGCAGGAGAGCAGGTACTGGGGGGGCATGAGGGACCCCTTTGCTTGGCTCAGTTTCATCCAAAGGAGCTGATCTGCCATGAGGGATGCGTGGGGAAGACTCCCTTGGAGCTGGGTGTGACTTGTCCCTTGTCCTTTCATCTCTGTGTTTCTGTCTGTGGCTCAAGCATGAGCTGCCCCATGCTGTGTCCCCAAGGCTCAGCACCTCCACACCTTGGGCAGTGGGGAGGAACCATATGGGACTTGGCTGAGGGACTCCCTGCTCCTGAGAGAGCCCCTGCTCCTTCATCCCCATCCTCCCATGGCAAACACCTTCTGGCCTGAGGGCTGGAGGTGCAGAGGGGCAGTGGGAGGTGTGGGAGGGTGAGCTGGTGCTGCTGGGGTGCAGCCAGCTCCTTGCAGGGATCCCCACTCAGCTGCTTCCAGCTGATGGGAATGAAAAGGAGACTGCGGTATAGAAAGGAGGAGGGGGGAAAAAAATAATCATGAGATCAGCAAGCAGCTGGGCCTGAAAACCCTGGTAGAGGGGTGGTGGCTGCCTCCTGGTGATGTGCTGCAGGAAGAAGGGGAGGCTGCCCCTTCACCCCCTCCGAAAGCCCTCCCTGTATGGAGGGGGGGTGTAAGGAGCTGGGATACAGGGATGTTAGAGCAGCATGGATGAGGCTGGGAAGGGAGTCCTCTGCCCTGGGAAAACCCTCTGTGGGTGTGGGAGGAGGAGGTTGGAGCAGGGCAGCAGATTTGAGTTGCCATCTCCCCTACATCTTCATACTGCTGGGGCTCAGGAGATGCCCTTCCTCCCTGTCCTTGAGATTTCGCTGCAGAAAGATGGGCAAGCAGACTTTGCACGTGGGTTAATGGTGTTTCTCAGCCTCGTTTTAAGGAGCAAGAGGATAAAGAGAAAAAAAAAAAAAAAAGCACTCAATTTTTCCATCATCAAGCAGAGAAATCTTTTGTGCTCGCTTTTTAAAGGGACCTGGACAAGCTGCTAAGAAATCAGCAGCAGTTACATCACCTCCAAAGTGTTTACTGCAGGCAGCTGACAGCTTTGTCCCACTGCCACCCTGGGGGATCATTAGTGCTCCAAATTCCTCCCCCCTGGAGCAAGCCTTCATCCCTCCCTGGGAGGAGGCAGGAGCTGCTGTGCAGTCGATGATGCTGCGAGTGGCAGGAGAGGCTGGGTTGATGAGCTGAGCTTTTCAGCAGATGGGCCAGAGCAGCAGGACACATCCTGGTGTTTCCTAACCCCATCTTCATTTGCTAAACTGGGTGCATCAGCCCGTGCAGGACCCCCAAGCATCTTTCAGGAGGGAGCTGAAGGCACTGCAGTAGCGTTGCCTCCAGCCCGAGACGCAGCCGTTGCCTGGCAGCTGCAGGTTTCCAGGGAAACCAGAGGTGCTAACTTGTTAATGAGCCCTGCGTCCCTGATTGCTGCTGCAAAATAATAATAATTAGTAATAGGCCCATGATTTAGGGATCCCTCAACCAGCAGGAGCCTGCCAAGGGGAGTTCGCTAAGTGCCGAAGCACTTGGAAAGAAATGAGGGGATGGGGAGGGAAAAAAAAGGGTGGAGGACTTGGCAAACGTGCCACGTTTTACATCTTAATAAGTGTCTGGAGAGCTGGGGGCTGATGGGGTCCTGCCAGCATCCCAGCAGTTAGCCTGGGGCTGGTGGCAAGGATGGATGAAGGAGCAAGGCAGCATTTTGCTGCAGACCTGAGAGGACATGGATATTTGGGGGAAAAGCCAATGGATATTTGGGGGAAAAGCCAGAAGGTTTAGCTCAGTGGTGCTGGGTCCCTGGTGGGGATGGCAGTTCTGCAGGGATGGCTGGGTTTGTGGGTTACTGGGGACAACCAAGCAGATGTTTCTCTGTGATGCTCTTATCCATGGGTAAGGTCTTGATGGAGGTGCCACCTGCAGAGCCTGCTCCTGAGATGAGCATTTCAGTGAGCATGGTGTAGATCCAGTCCCAGTGATGTGATGGAAAGGGGTTGATGGGGTCAGAGCTGCTTCCCACAGCAAAGTTGGCTTGGCTGGAGCATGGAGCAGAGCACCAGGCAGAGCTCACCAGGACACAGCTTCTAGCTTGGTGCAAAGAGTGGCCGTGCCTGTCAGTGAGGTTTATGGTTGGGACAGAGAAATTCTGGCCTTGCAGATGCTGTCTCCAGTGTAAGAGAAATCAGATCCGTGCCCTTCCCATACCACAGCTCCCAGCTTGGCTCCCTGTGCAAGGGAAGTGGCCTCCACCTTGGTGTTGAGCCAGCACAGAGATGAGTTCCTGTGGTCTGTCACCCCACAGAGTTTGGGGTGTGTTTCAGGATTCCTTGCTCACTTGCCTGGCTTGACCAGCAGAGTTACAGCCTGGTTGAACACTCATCCTCTGCCTGCCTGCCTGCACACACCTCCCTCTTGTGACTCTTGTGGCCAGCAGCCCTTCCTGCCATCTCTGTGGAGGTGATGCTGGGGACAGAGTCCTGATGAGCAGGCAGTGGGCTGAGGCTCTGTGCTAAGCTCTGCCCATCTTCCTGTCCTTCAGCCGAAGTGTGGCCTCCTCTGCTTGGCTGTCCCCATTCAGCTAAGCCATGTGCCCATCTCCTCATTACAGGCACTCCAGGGAGAGGTGGGATTAAAGGATTATGGTAATGTTCTTCAGGAACACTCAAGAAGATTAAGATGGCTTTAATAAACTGATAAGAGTGGGACACAGCTCTGTTTCTGAAACCCTAATTTAGGTTCCAGGTTAACATTTTCCCTTGGCCTCCTGTCACCATGGTGAGAAGATCTCTTACTTCAGCAGTGCTCCATGGCTATCCCTGTTCCTTCAGTTTTCCTTCTCACCCATCTGAGCAGAAGCAGAAGGACATCTTCCTTCTCTGGGAGCCTTCCCAGAGGTGTTAGAGTTTGTCCTTCTCAGAAGTTCTCTCACACACAGCCTGGGAGGTACTGTGAAGATCTTGTAGGCTCTGCTGATACCTGGGGATGGAGATGAACCCACCACCCCTTAGCCTGGCTTCAAAATGTCCTGTGGTTGCTGGCCAAGAAGTTGCTCATCTGCCCTTCACCAGGCTGCACACACTCTTAGGGAATTCCCTGTGTCTTGGTTCTGATGCCATGGTTGTGGCTCCCTGCAGCCACACTCGCTCATCTCCCCCATAAAGACTCCCCAAAAGAGGGTAGAATGGACCAGCTTTGCCCTGCCCTGCCTCATGTCTTTTGGGTGGAGCTGGGAGTAGGACCTGGCTGATGTGTCACTGCCACCAGGGCCACCTGGGTGTGCTGGGATGGGGGTTTCTCTGGTTGGGCTGTTAGCTGAGCTGGGGAACCTCCTCATCTTGGCTTCTCCAATCTTTTCCACCCAAGCTCTCAAGTCATCTGCCAGAACTTCTTTCAGGGAAGGCCTCTTCTGAACAGGCTTCTCTCAGAGCAGTTAGGAGATCAAGGATCTGTTCTCTCTCCCAGACCCCTCTATTTGTGTCTGAGACCCCCAAAGTTTATTTCTTGCTCATTATCAATGTGTCCCCCATGTTGTACCACCCACTCCAGGCTTTCTCATTCCTCTTCCACTGTGTTCTCATCCTTTTTTTTTTTTTTTCCTGTCAGCTCTCTCCATTCCCTTTTTATATCTTGGATGTAATTGGACGAGCTGAGAAGAATTGGCAGCCTGGTGTCCTGATGGGGAAGGGAGGCAGAAAGTGCTTTGGGGAGTGGGGTGTGAAAGGAAGACAAGGGAATAAACTGGCTAATTTGCATCCTTTCTGAGTGCTTTGGCTCTATAGCCAAGGTACAGCAGGGGGTCTTCTGGCAAGGCTGTAGGGATGTAATGAGGTGTGTCATATCCCAGCAGGAGCCAGCCTGCTCCCCCCCAGACCCCCTCATTAGAACTGTTTCAATTTTTAAGCCCCCTGGGGAGTGCAGGGGAGGGGGTGCCTGCAGTAGGGGGACCCATTGGAGTCACTGCAGAGCCAGAGAAGCTGTCCCTGGGGCCTGGGACAGCCATGCTGTGGTGCCACAAAGCTGCCAAAGTGCTTTGTGCCAGGTTGGGCCATCACTGTGGCAGCTTTTAGGAGGTTTTTTCCCTTCCCTTCCCCTCCCCAGTTTGAATTAATGTATTAGATGCGGCAGGGGTGTGATGCAGGGGCAGGGGGGGGTTGCATGTCCTACTGGGGCCTTGTTTGGAGAGTTGGATCCTGAGGCTGAAGCCTGGGATGTCCCTGCTTTGGGTGGCAGGTCTGGGGGGTAGCCCAGAGAAGCTGGGGCTGGTTTTGCTGGAGTCAGAACCGGAGCAAATGCTGAAATTCCCATCATATTCCGTGGCTTTCCATCCTTTTCCTGCAAGCTGGCTGTGTCCTCCAGGTTTGGTGACTGGTAACTGAGGTTTTACCCCCTAGCATGTCCTACCAAAGCATCCCCTTTGTGTCTGGAGCCATCACTGCAGTCTGTGATGCACCACAGGGGCTTTGAGCTTGGAGGCTTCCAAGAACTGTTGGCTTACTTGGATCAGGATGACTTGTACCCTGCCCTTAGTCCATGGAGCAAATCCTGGCCCTGCAGAAGTCAAACTGCCCTTTTCAGGAGGGGAAATCAGAGTCTTCCTGATTCATGTGCATTAAAGCTTCCACGGAACAGCTTGTGGGTTCTCTCTAAAACACAGTCTGGCAGGAACAAGAGGAGCCTGGTAATAGCCCAGACTTATTTTCTGAATGACTGCAGAGGCATTAAAACCCAGTGCCATTAAAATGTGGCTGCAGCCACGAAAACCTAAGGAAGACACCCAGAGCTGCGTGCCCCCCCAGCCCGCCCATTGCCTTTGCAGACCCCATAGGCTGGAACTGGAACAAGGGTTTTTTTCATCTGGCAGCACTTCAGAGAGCACTGAACTCAACCCCTCCTCAGCTCCTAAGATGGAGTCTAGGTGTATATTCCTGTATAGACCCCACCACCCCCTTTTCAAAGCCTGTGCAAGTTGCAGGCTGGAAAGCAGGAGCTGCTTGGGGACCATCTTGGTCCAAGTATAGCTTCCCAGGTCCTCTTCCTAATTCTGGCCTGTTTCTTGAAGGCAGGAGTGAAAGTCAACTCAACTTCTTGGCTTCCAGGATAGATCATCTTCTCTTGACTTGCCAGGAGGCAAGCTGGCCAGATAGCCATGAACAGGCTGTGGTAAAAAGGCAGCTGAAATCCAGAGTGAGGTGGCAGACATGGGGGAGCAAGCCTGATTTGGTCAGAAAAAGCCAAGTGAATGTGAGGAGCTGTTGGGCTGGGAACAGAGGAAAGAGGAGGACAAGGGACTCGTGCTGGGCAGGTCCCTGGTGTGTGCAATGGGGCTGGAAAAGGTGTCTGTGAAGCAGGTGGCTCTGTACTTAAAGGGTCCTAAACAAGGTCTAAATGTGGTGAGAGCCATGGGGAAGGCTTTGATTCAGGATATGGCTTTGTGAAATAATCAGACAAATTAATGGAAGAAAGCTCCACTGAGGGCTGTTAAATACCAAGAGAAAAGCTTTGTCTTGGGCAGCTGTGGAGGCACTGATGCCTCTGGGCTAGGAGAATGTGCCTGGAAAGTGTGGCTAGTAGCATTCTTCACACTGTTCTGCAGGCATCTTCTGAATG
This sequence comes from Calypte anna, assembly GCF_003957555.1. Lineage (NCBI taxonomy): Eukaryota > Metazoa > Chordata > Aves > Apodiformes > Trochilidae > Calypte > Calypte anna. The sequence goes on from NC_044250.1 coordinate 13,781,678, forward strand.
GGACTTGGCTAAAGCTCAGTGTCATGTCCTGCCCACCTGACTGGTTGTCTTCTCCTTTCCTGTCTCTCCAGGTTCAGCACAATGAGTTGGCATCCTGGGTGTTAGCAGCGTGAGGAGACCAGGACTGGTGCTGCCCTGCTCACCCCCTCGTCCCCTCGCTTGTTCCTCTTGGGGAGACAGGTGCTGGCATCCCTGCCCTGCCCTTCTGCCCCTTGCCCCCCGCTTGCCATAGAGGGGACGGGCCCGTTATGGCTGGGGACAGGCTCCCACGGAAGGTGATGGACCCCAAGAAGCTGGCCAGCCTCCTGAGGAAGGGGGCAGAGGGCACCTTGGTCATCGACAGCCGCTCCTTCGTGGAGTACAACTCCTGGCACGTCCTCAGCTCTGTCAACATCTGCTGCTCCAAGCTTGTCAAAAGGAGGCTCCAGCAGGACAAGGTCTCCATCACAGAGCTCATCCAGCCTGCTTCCAAGATGAAGGTAGGGCCCTCACCTTTCCTGCTGTTCATATTCACACCCTCTGCCCCAGTAGAAAAGGAGAGGGTGGAGGGGTGGGATGCTGACTTGTCTGAGGGTCAGTCTGAGCCTCCTGTGTGCATCCCCCTGGACCGCCGGGAGCTGCTGGCATTCCTCTGGCACCCTTTGGAGAGCTGAAGCATGAGGTCATGCAGCTGCAGGGCTGTCCTTGGGGACCTGTTCATTGCCCCCACCCCAGTGACGTGGCTCCCTGCCCCAGGGAGCCCTCCCCAGGCAAGTCAAACAGGTATGTCAGCCTTAGGACTTGGCCTGCTCCAGAAAACACCCCTCCCTCCCCCCCCCCCGAAGCTTAATCCCCTGCTAAAAACTCTTCCCCTCCCCTCTGTCATCTCTAACTCCATTCAGGGACATGTAATCCTCCTCCCCTGTGACGCCAGGAGCTCTTATCCGGTGTCATGGCACATTATCTCTCCCAGGCTCCTCTCTCTATCGCTCCTGGTTAAATAATAGAGGTGGCTCTGAGCCACGGAGCCCCGGCCAGGACAGCGCCGGGTGCCCCGCGGTGCCGGTGCCCTGGTCCCGCCCAGATGCCGCCGGGGATGGGGGATTGGACCCGGGATGAGGGACTGGAGGGGGTGGCGGGTTGCGGGGGGAGCTCGGGGGTGTTTTGCGGGGGCAGCCCGCCCTCCCGCAGCCTCGCTTTTACCGTCCCCTCCCTCCCCCCCGCTCCCTCCCTCCCGCCTCGTAATTTGATGGCAAAGCGAGGGTAATTCAGGCGATTAATCAAATGCTGGGCCCAGCTGGAGCCATCTGCGGGCTGTCCCCCCCGCCGCCCCATTGGCTGCCGGTGACATCAGCCGCGGATCAGGGGATGGCAGCGCTTTAGGGGGGGGGATGAAAGGGGAGGGGGGGGATCCAGCGCCAATCTGCTGCGGGGATGGATGCTCGGGGCTGTGCGATTTGGAGGGGATTGCAGAGAACTGATTCCTGAACGGCTTTAGCTGCTCTTAAATCCCCGGGAGAATAAAGCAGAATAATCAGTTTTTCGCAAGCCGGGAGGAGGAGGAAGAGGAGGAGGGAGAGCGGCGGTGCCGCGGTCCTTCTGTCCGGGGTCACCTCTGCAGTGGCCGCCGTCACGTGGAGCGGCAGCAGCAGCGATGCGCAAGGGGGAGGAGGAAGAGGAGGGTGACGGGGAAGGGGGAAGCAGGGAAGAGTTGAAGTCAGCTGATGCTGTCCGCCTGCAAACCTGCAGCTCGGCAGCTGCGGAGGAGCGGTGGCACCCAAGGGAGTCGGCTGATCCTTCCTGCCCGTCCCTTCTCTGTCCCCATGGAAGGAGCAATCACCTCCTCCCCGCTGCTGGGTCATTGTGTAATGGGGCAGGTACCGGCTGGGGACAGGATGACAACCCGGGATGCTAGAGGGGTGGAGAAAGAGGCGTAGCCACTGTCTTTAGTTCACGGGTTTTTTTTTTTTCCTTTTTCTTTTCTTTGGAATGGCTGAAATCTCTCCTGGCACATCTGATGTCAGGAGGTGGTGTGCCCCTGCTCCCTGCAGCCCCTGCACGCTGCCTTGCTGAGCACACACAGCCTGGGAATTAATTAAGCTTCAGGGCACACTTGTGAGGTTAAGCCACTTGCTCTGGGAAGATGGAGGGGGAGCCAGGGGGCCACAGCTGTTTCCTCATCTGACATAAAGCAGCGGCCGTGGCCATGGGGCTGAGCGTCCAATCCTTTTGTGCATGCACCTGTGAGCTTACATTTTGGGGTGATGGACTCTCCTCACTCCCTTTTTACCTCTCCCAGTGCCTTCAATTTCAGCCACTCAGGGCGTGGATGTATATTTGGCTCCTCTAGAAATCAATAGGGTCTGCTGCCTCGAGGTGCACAGCCCCGCAGTGGGGGATGCTGGAAGCTGGTTCAGACCTCTGTTAAACCCCATGTAATTTCCCTCTCTCCATCAGCCATTGCTGGCCAACACACAGCCCCTTATCCCTAGTCCTGTCCTGCCCCTGATCCTGTTTTGCCCCTGGTCCTGTTCTATCCCTGGTCCTGATCTGTCTCTCGTTCTGTCCTGCCCCTGTTCCTGTTCTGTCCCTGGTTTTGTTTTGCCCCTCTGTTCTGCCCCTGGTCCTGTTCTGCCCCTGGTCCTGTTCTGCCCCTGGCCCTGTTCTGTTCCTGTCCTGCCCCTGGTCCTGTTTTGTTTCTGGTTCTGTTCTGCCCCTGGTCCTGTTTTGTTTCTGGTCCTGTCCTGCCCCTGCTCCTGGTCCTGTCCTGCCCCTGGTCATGTCCTGTTCTGTCCCTGGTCCTGTTTTGTTTCTGGTTTTGTTCTGCCCTGGTCCTGTTATGCCCCTGGCTCCCCACACTGGGCTGGGGGAGGTATTGGGGTAAAACGGGTGTGCGTGGGGAGATGAGAGGGCACGTCTGTCCTTGTGAGCAGATGGCAGGAAGGGTGACATGAGTGGCACAATTGTCCATCCCCATTATTCCTCCTGAAGGGCCTCCCACCCTCCTCTCGTTTCCTGCTCCGGGCCAACCGGGGCTGCCGAGACAAAGGCAGCGCTGCGGGGCTGCCCGGGCAGGGAGGGGACAGCCCCGAGCTCCCACCCCATCCCACTTCTCAGCTGCTGAGGGCACAGAGAGCTCCAGCTGTGCCCCGCAGCTCAGCACTGCCCTGGGTGGCTCTCAGCTTTTGGGGAAGGATGCAGCAGAGCAAAGCAAACCCTACCCTTCCCTCTGCTCCTCCTGGGTGCATGGAGGCAGGGAGGATCAGAGCATTTGTCTCATTTTTGTCTCATTTGCTTTTCCCAGTGCTTGCTCCTCTCTTTTCCATCCTGCCACTGAGGGAGGGTACCACGAACAGAGCTGGATGCTGTGGTTTGGAGCAGGGCTGTGGGGGGATAAGAGCAGCTCTTGGGTTTGGGGTTTTTTTGTTGGTTTTTTTTTTTTGGTGCAAGGATAGAAAAGGACCATTAGGTGGGGAAAATAAAATTCCCTTTGTTTTCAGGGAAATATGTCTGTGATTATGGGCATAGCTGAGCCATTGGTCTCCAAGCTTCATTGTGCACTGCAGCCCACTGGGTGGGTACATCTTCCCATGGTGCCCAGCTGGGAAACTGAAGCAGCAATTTGTTTCCCATTTATAGTCTCCCTCTGCACAGAAATGGAGATGTACTGCTCTTTGAACCCTTCTCCTAATACTACCACTAATAAATTCTCCCCATAATAAATTCTAACAGCAGCTGAAATAATTCAGCTCCTCAGTGTGGTTTTGGGGACAGAGGTTATGAGAAATTCCTGCTTGGGGTTTTTACTAGCATTTGTTGAGGGAGATGTTGGAAATTTCACTTCTTTAAGATCCCCCTGGAAGGTTTTTCCACCTCTTGACCTCTTTTCACTTCCTGAAACGTAGCAATCTTCACCGTGACTACAGCCATGGTCCGAGGCATGGCAAGGGTCTCATCAGGCAGTGGGAATATTTATTTATTTGTGTTAGGAATATGGCTCTGCAAACAGCTGCTTTGCTTGAGGGGAAGCCAGGGCTTAGTTCTGAGCCATATGCCTGGCTGCTCTTTATGTTGATGGGAGCCCTGTCATTTCAGTGGGGTGATTCACTGTGTTTTGAAACAATATCTGACTGAAATGTTGGTAGTAATTGGGATAATAAGAAGAGCTTGCTCTTATCTCAGCCCGGATCACCTGTAGAACATCATCATCCCAGCCTGGCAACCAGGAAGAGCTGGAGCAGGATGTAGGATTCACTGAACCACCCAGTGCTCAGGACCAAATGTCCATAGGGGAATTACTTTCAGCCAGAGCCACAGCTTGGTGTGAAGGCAGTGGATTGCCTCTGTTGGGTCCCTTCCCCAGGCTGGCCATTCTCCCCAGCTGAGGTTCTGGCAGGGAGGCAGTTTGTCCCAGGAAAGGTGCCCTGGGGCACCTTCAGTGCTGAGGTGGGCCAGCAGCTTTTCAAAGGCATGCATGGGTTTGCAAGCCTTGCTCAGCATCTTTTTGGGGGCCAGAAGACGTGCTGTGCCTTCGCCCTGCTGTCCCTTGCTAGCTGCATTTGGGGACCCTTTCTGGAGGGTGATGCCTGGGGGTTTGGTTACTTCAGCAGTTTTGGGGTGATGGGCAACCCCAATGGGAGAGCTCCCATCATGGAGGTGCTGCTCCTTGGAGGGACTTCCCTGTCCTATGCCAGCTCCTGGAAGAGGCAGGAATCTGACCCTGATCCTCTCCTCAGCTTTACCCTCCTCTTTTGCCCCAGGTAGCTTTTAACCTCTGTATGGTTCAGCACAGAGGGGCTGAGCCTCCCTCTCCTTCCAGGTGCACCTGAGGTTCGTGGCAGACCCCTGGGCCACATGAAACCTCTCCCTCTCCTTTCCCTTTGTGGCAAGGAGCCAGAATGTCAATTTGGGCTTCTTGTTTACTCCATGAGGGCTCCTCTGGACCATCCTGCAGCCATCCTCACCCCAGCAAACCCAGGGTGTTTCTTTCCTGCAGTCAGGCCATGCGAGGCCAGTGCTCGTTTGGCATTTACATTAAGTGAAACCCTATAACTTTAATAAGATGTAAACTGTGTTGCACATCTCTGCTGTCTCTTGGCAACCCTGCAGTAATGGCCCAAACAAAGCCTCCATGTGCAGTGGGAACACTAAATCCTATTGTGGGGTAATTCTGCTTGGCCAGAGCTGGTATCTCCCATGCAGCCACCCCATCTGGGACTGCAGAGCCAGGACAAGCCCCTGCCCCACTGCAGCTTGATCCCTGCCTTGCCATGCTTTTAGAGGAGATGTTTTCACTGGGATGGGGCTTTGGGCTGGGGACTGGGTTTTCCAAGATATGGGGTGCTAAGGGGGCTGGAACAACCAGTGGGCTTCCAGCTCTGAGCTGACTTGGCAGCCTTTGTGTTTCCTTCCAGCTGTGTTTGGGATGGCCTCCTGTGAACATCCTGCTTTGGGGATGGCAGAAGTGCTGAGGGGCAGATCCTCAGCTGGCTTAGCCCTGGGTGGCTTCAGTCATTTTTCAAGATCTTATTTTAAGATTCCTGTATCCTTTTGTCTTCCCCCTCATCCTGCCCCTGCCTTTTCATCACACAGACACACACGTGCTCTTTGGGGACAGGCTGGGGACAGGCAGTCAGTTTGAGCTTCCCTCAGTGCCTGGGCAGGGATTTCTGTCGGTGTGGGGCTGTCCTTCCATTGCTGGGGGGAATCTGATGAGCTCAGCTGAAGTGCCCTGCAGCTCTGCTTGGATGCTGCTCACACTGCTGAGCAGGGGCAGGGGAGCAGAGTCTTGAGGCACCCAGAGAGAATCTGTGCTGGTGATGAGATGGGGCAGGGCAGAGGGACAGCCAAAGAAGGTGGGTGCCCATGAGTGGTCTCTTGTTCAAGTGGTCTCCTAAATGGATTTTGGAGAGGGCCAGGCAGGAGGCAGGTGATGGGCAGTTCCAACACAAGCCAGAGGAGAGAGTCCCTCCCTGCCTGCTGCTTCCTCTTCCCCATCCCACAGTGTGATGGATGTGCCTTACCCCCCTGGCTGGGAGAGCAGGCACTTGCAGGGCAGGCATATGCCATCCATCAGGATCCTCAGTGAACGTGCTGAGCCATGGCTCTGCAAGGATTTTTATCTTCTTTTCATGCACAGACCTTCAGGTAGCTGTAGGAGTGGCTGTCTGCCTCTTGAGTGCTGTCACTGCCACCCAGGCATGGGAGGACTCCTGCCTGCAGACAGCTGCCAGCCTGCAGGGAACCCCCCCATCTCACCTGCCCTGGAGACCCTGCCATGGGTCCCCAAAAAGGGCTGGGTTCTCTCTGTGGCATGTAAGTCACAGGAGAGCAACTGGGGAGCTGCTTTCCCTCTATCCCAGCCCATCTCTGCAGTGTGCAAGCCCCACTGTGCATTCCAAATGGAAGAAAGAGCATCCTGCTGAACATCCACCAGGCTGAAGAAGGTATTTTCCCCTCTCCTTCAGCCATCAGGGGTGATCTGCAGGTTTGCCTTGAGCTTTCAGAGGGGCAGTGCCTGTAGAAGTGTTACTGTGCTGTGCAGTGTCTCCAGCCTCTCTCTCCATCCCTGCTATCTCCAGCCACTGCACCGGGGCTGTGCTGGGAGCACCCCTGCCTGCCAAGCCACCCCAAACTCCTGTGACACCAGTCACAGGAGTAACTGAGAGCAAAGGTTGGGTGGGGAGGAGCTGGTGGAAAAAGTCAAGATGACCTCTGAGATGCCATTAAGTAATGGAAAGCTGAGGGTGGGCAGTGGGGAGGGGTGACCCTGGTTTGGGGAGGGTGTTCAAAAGCACTCACAGTTGGTGGGGCTGCTCTGTCAGGCATCTGAACTGACACACTTGGAGCTGTGAAGTTGAGTCCCAGCTTGGCTGGAGCCTTCATTTGGTGATGGGGACAGGGAGCACTCAGGGAGCTGGGGTTTCCTGCTTGTGTGACCTCTGAATTCAGCTTTGCTTCCTATGGTAGTGTGGGCAGCAGCATCCTCAGCACTCAGCCTATTTCTCTGAGATCTGTTTTTCACCATTCCCCTGCAGGTGGAGGCTGAGGAGCACCAGGATGTGGTGGTCTATGACCAGAGTACACGAGATGTGACTGGTTTGGCTGCTGACAGCTTCCTCTCCATCCTCCTGGGCAAGCTGGACAGCTGCTTCCACAGCGTCTCCATCCTCACAGGTAGGAGCCCTGGATTCTTCCCCTGGCACTCTTGCCTGGAGTTATGGAGCTGTGACAGCACGTGGCCCTCTGCAGCCTCTTTCCTGGCCACTTGGTGGCTGTGGTGGCCGAGGGCAACGAGGAGACTCAGCCCACTCTGCTGTCACTTGGTCCTCCCCCTGCATTCCTTCCCTGTCCCATCCAGCTCCCTGGGGTGAGAGGCTCTGAAGGGGTCAGGGTGGCATGGATCCAGCCACCCAAAACCTGCCCTTCATCCCTCTGTTCCTGCACTGCTTCATCCCAGGTGAAGGTGCTAAGGGCTTGGCCTGGTTTGGGTGCTCTGCTCCCTCTCGATGGAGGGCAGGAGAGGAAATCCATGGATGTGGTGGGAAGGGGAAAGAGGACGGGGCAGAGGCTCATCACGGGGTCATCAGGGTCTGCTGGAGATGATGCTCTCTGGGCATGAGTGTGCAGGCAGGAGGAGGCACTCACTGCAGCCTTTCTGCAGGGCAAAATGGGAGGCAAGCAGCCAGTGAATGAAATTCCACCAGAGGAAGGAGGAAAAAGAGGCAGTGATCTGCTGAAGGAGAGTTAAAGCTGACTTTAATTCCCCAAGGCTGGGACAGCCAAACATTTGCCTGGCTGCCTGCCTGGCTGCCCACCTCTGAGCTTCCTGCCCGTGGAAGGGGCTGGGCAGGCTCTGCCCCATCCAGCTCTGTGGTCCCACTGAGCTCAGCCATTTCCTGGTGGTGCTGAAAGCACTGGGATGGGGATCATCTCCATTCCCCAATTCTCTGGTGATTGGGTACTGCTTTGGGGCTGAGGTGGAGGGTACCAACCTCTGTGTCCTTGAGGCATCACAGCCACCCCTGCAAACCCAGCAGTGTGACAGACCCTGGGAAGGAGTAGGGATGGGGAAGGTGGTACAAGGGAGAAGCACTCAGGGAGCTTTGTAATAAAGCTGGGGTAGGACCCATGGGTGCGTAGTGAGAGGAGAAGGGGAAATGGGTTAAAACTTGAAGAGAGGAGATTTAGGTTGGACATTGGGAAGAAAATCTTTCCTGGGAGGGTGATGAGACCCTGGCACAGGTTGCCCAGGGAAGCTGTGGCTGCCTCATCCCTGAAGTGTCCAAGGTCAGGTTGGATGGGGCTTAGAACAACCTGGGCTGGTGGGAGGTGTCCCTGCCCATGCAGGGGGGTTGGAAGTGGATGAGCTTTAGGGTCCAACCCAAACCATTCCCTGATTCTATGAATCTGAAGTGCTGCTGAATGGGAGCAGCTGCGTTGTCATGGGGAGAACAGAGCACACAGCAGGAGTAAACCTCTCAGGCTGGGGGTTTCAAAAGCAAGCAGGGACTTCACAAAATTGTATTCAAGGTAATTAGCATGGCCAGGGTTACAGGAGCTCTGTGGAGGACAGTGCTGGAGGATGTGGCTAGGGCAGCCCCCAGCCCACCCCTGAAGACTTCCTTGCAGCTCCAAGGTCATCACAGCATAAACAAGGGCATGGCTTAGCACACAGTGCAGGAGGATTCATTCACATCTGGGAAGAAACCTGCTTAGTCACTGGGTTGGGTCAGGAAACAGCCCATGAGGAGTGACCCCAGAAACCCCACAACCTGGTGACACTATCCCTTGCTGCAAGGTTGCAGACCCCTACCCCTGAGTCCTCCTGGAGCAGGGATGGGGCTGAGTTAGGTGGCCCTGAAAGCCCTGGAGCCTTCCAAGCCTTGGGAAAGCTCGGGGAGGCTTGAAGGACTCTGGCAATACTGGTGCACCCCATGGCATTGCTGGTGCTCCATGCTGGGTGAGCACCAGCAGAGTGCCAGGCATCACCAGCACTGAGACCCCAATGAGAAAACCTGCACCCTGCCTGGGCACACACCCATTCTCCATCTTCAGGGTGCCCATTTTCATCTCCCTGGGCTGCAGGAGCCCAGCCCTCAGGCAGGGGTGCAGCTCTACCAGGTGCCAGGCAAAGCTTCCCACAGTAAGAGTGCTGCAGGGCTGCATTCTGATGGGGAACGTGGGCCACCAGAGGCTGGAAAAACTGGGAACCAAAATGTAGAACACTGGGTCATGGTGGTGGTGTTTGACATGGAAACTGTGACTGGGGGAGGCTCTGGGGGAGGCTGGGCACACATGTGCCAGGCACAGCTTCCTCCTGCCCTGGAGGGAGTTCCTGGGAGGTCTGAGGGGGAAGGTGTGCAGGTCTGGCTTGATTCTGACCCCTCACCTTGGTGGGGTTTAACCCCTTGATCTGTATGCGCCAGGCTCAGGCCCCTCATCCTGCTCCAGCCCATCCTGTGTCCCAGAAAATTGCCTGGGTCCCACCTGGAGGTGGCTCCTGACCCCAGCAAGGAGCTGAGCTGGCAAGAGCTGCCAAAATCTCAGGGTCCTGCCCTGAAATCTCAGCCTGTCCCTCGGTGGATTCCATCACTCCAGGGCACACCATCCTGGGGGTCCCCAAACCTCTTTGTCAGCCCTGTGCAGTTCCAAAACCTCCTGAGCCCCTCTCTGCTCCCCCTTCTCCCCTCAACCCCAGCAGATGTCAGATGTGTCTCAGGGTGCAGCCTCAGTGTCCACATATCCTGGGCTTGGCCATCCTTGCTCAGCTCCATCCAACCCTTCCAACCCTTCATCCTGCAGACCCTGAAGCAGCTGCAAGAGGCTGAGGGCAGCTGGGGGCAGCAAGGCAGCAGCAGGGACTCCTCAAGGGTTAACAGCCCAGAAGCAGTGACTCCAGTGGGGCTGGGAAGGAGGAATCTGAGTCAATTATTCCCAGTCAATTATTCCCAGTCTTGGAAATCATCGGCTTCTCGTCTTTTTTCTTTTTTTTTTTTTTTTTTTTTTTTTTTTTTTTTTTTAATTGTGTAAGTATAAATAGTGCTGCTTGCTGCCCTCCATCCGTGGGAGCAGAAAGCCTGTTGATTTATATGGTTTTCCTTACATCACATGAAGTGGTGGAAAACTGAATGGAGCCAACATTTTTCCTGCATTACGTAATGCCCCCTCCCTCCCTGCCCAGCTCTGCTGTTCCTGCAGGAGCCTGACTGTTCTTTAACCTTTGTTTACTTCAGCACAAACACTATTTTTTTGGCCTTTTTTTTTGCCTTTTTTTTTTTTCTTTTTGTGTTTTTTTTTCTCTTTTTTTTTCCCCCACTTTGCTTTCCCTACCTCCCACCTCTTCTTCCCCTTCGCCAGCTCCAGCTTGGTTTTTATTAACAGCCATTATCTGTTTATGAAGCAGCAGCAGTCTGGCTCCATTGCTCCCTGATGGCTCCTGGTGCCAACTCTTCTGCTGGAACCCAGCCAGTGCCCAGAGCGTGGTGCTGAGCTGCTGGGTGCTGAGCTGCTGGGTTCTGAGCTTCACCAGCATCTCTCCATTTCTCCTGCTGCTGTGGAGGGTGGGGAGATCTTCCTTGGCTTTCAGCAGCCACAGGTGACATCTGAGGGCTTGAGGTGCTGGTCCAGGTGATGCTCGGGCACCCATCCTGTCACCAATCCTGCTCCTTGGAGCAGTCCCCTGGCTCCTCTCTCCTGCTCCCAAAGCTTTTTGCCAGCCAGAGACAAAGCCAGGGTGGCCGGGTGGCCAGCAGCATGGTCCCTACAGCCCAGATTGATGGGTTTGGGACCCCAGGTGCAGGGCAGAGGATTTTTTCATTGCTGTTTTTAGCCCTGGGGGAGCTTTTATCATTCCAATATAACTCCCCGACCTGAAACAGGCCCCTAGCTTGCTTGCTGAGCTCCAGTCATGAGCTTTTCATCTGGCTTGGGAGTGCATGTGAGATCATCTTCAGCTTCCCCCCCCACACTACCCCTTTTTTTTTTTTTTTTTTTTTTTTTTTGTACCAATTCTTCAAGGAATGTTTAAATTTTCCAGTCCTGTTCGTTCTAAATTTGGAGTGTCTGTTTACTCCCAGGATTCGGAAAGAATGTAACAATATCAGCAGTGAGAAATCCCTCCCAGCCCTCCCCTCGCCATCCTCCTCCTCCTGGGCAGTCCTGGCCCTGACCCAGGTCCTCTCCGGCGGTGCTGCCACCATCCCGGCTGGGGAGCGGTGGAACTGCGGGATGAGGAGAAGGCTGAGTGAGATTTGGGGGATTTCGGTGGAGTTTGCCTCAGGCAGGTGACTTCAGAGAGGACAAAACGAAGCAGTGAAAAAGGAAAGGGGATTTCCACTGCAGGAGCTGACTTGAGCTGCCCAGGCAGGGGTGGGTTCAGCACTGGATGGAATTGTTTTAGAAACAAGGGCTCAGGGAGAGATGATTTTACTAAAAATAAAATAGAAACCCCACTACTTCTTTCTTTTATTGTTGCTCCGGGTCAGTCTGAGAAAGAGGTTTGTGCATCAGGGAGGCTGAATGAGGCTTTAAGCATCCTTGGCTGAAATACTGTGATGCTTTTGCATGTCTGGTTGGTGTGAAGCCACGTGCCAGCATCACATCTCCCCTGTGGCCTCCTCCTCTTGAAACCCATTGATCTGGGGCTGGTTTGGAAGAATGAGATTAATGGAAAAGCCAAGCTAGGCAGATACAAAAGCAGTACACAGGCAGGGCAGAGCAGAGAGGCCTTGCTTTTAGGCAAAGTCCCAGGAGCTTGAGACAGCCCAGGCACCTGAAATGCAGCAAAAACACAGATGAATCAGCAAAACTTGTCATGGCTGAGGCTGAAGATAGAATCTTAGCAGAATCCAAAGCCAGGATCAAAGAGGCTTTACATACCCAATGTAAGAAAAAAATAATCTAGAACTTAAGAAAGAAAATACCCTGAATACCCACGATCTGGTTGGCAGTCAGAAGCTATCTGGTGGGAGTGGGGAAGCACAGCCCCACTGCAGTTATTGGATGGTCTCCTTCCTCATTGCCCCCTCTGGGCAGCAACATGATTTCACCTGATGGATTAGGTGTGTGAGTTTGTCTGCTGGGCACACTGCACATGCAGGATGCTCCAGCTTGTGATCTTTGTCCTCAGACTACAGCAGAGACGCTTGAAGAAGTGCAGAGGTCAAGCATGTTTCAGGTACCCTCAGACTGCAAGATCTGGGAGCCCTGGTGCACTTTTTGCTTTGAATCCATCAGATGTACCCAAGAATTTTTTCTTTGGAAGTCTAATTATTGCCTCTGAAGCTCCTGCAAGCACCTCTGACCACCCACAGGCTTCTCCATGTGTAGTGTGCTGTGGCAGGAGTTAGGGGTATGAATCAAGAGCATGCAGGGGTGAGATGAGACAGAGAAGAGTGCTCATATGGGACTGTAAATCTCTTGCTTCTCTCAGATTCAGGAATTTTGAAGCACAAGCTTTGCATGTAATGTGAAGGGGGGGTCCTGGTTGCCCTATTTCACCCATAGGATGGGGTGGGTTATACCTGGCTTGTGGAGTGGGTTACACTTGGCTTTTCTCAGGCTGTTGGTGGGGGGGTGCAGGGGGATTACCTGCAGTCATGCTTTTCTTCTGACAGTCCAGAGGGATGAAGGTAGGATGTTATTGCCAGCCTAAAGGGAGAGGCACTTCTAGAAATCATAGCATTGGCTTTAGTCACTTCAGGTTGGAATTCAAATGGTAACACTAAAGTTTGTGATCTTTACAGTCCTGGAGTTACCTGGAGGGAACTCTCTGAACTTCCCCACCCCTCACACAAAACATCCCTGGGTCTACAGCACCAGAGGGGTTGCTTTTTGTCCTGCAGCAAAGCCACCTGGGACCACTTCTGACCATGTTTTTTCCCCCTCTGGCACCCAACACCAGCCACCCAGCCCACTGGTGTCCCTAGGGGCTGCCTCTGCAGCCAGAGGCACAGCAGTGAGGTCAGGTACCTATTTACCACCCTCTGCCACAACCAGGAGATGCCTGAGGAGGTTTTGGCCCTGACAGGACCAGTGGCTGCATCCCTGGGAGGGGTTAAGCTAGGTCAGGTATGTGTGAGCTGATTGTATTCCAGACCTATGCTCTAAACTTCCCTCTTTAGCAGCGCTGTCGTCAGACAACTTGTTTTCCCGATTCTATAATTACCCTCAGGAGCTTCCCCTCCCCCTCTGGCTGTGTTTTTTACGATCAAACATAGAAAAGGTGGGCAAAAGAGTGCCAGAGGCTGAGAGGGGCAGAGGAGAAGGGGCTTGCAGAAGAGCAGCCCTGAGTTGCCCAGGCTAACAGACCCAATCTGTGATTTTGTTTCTGGAAAGCCGACAGGAGGTCGGCAGCTTCCCCAGTAGGAGATCCTGATGGGTAGCAGGCTCTGCCCAGCTACAGCTTCCTTCCTTTTGAGAAACCTGCCTCCCCTTGAGTCTTGCCTCCCCCTTCCCCCAGGCCTGTGCCACACGCTTGTGAAAGGTCAGTACCTGCAATTATTGAGGTCCTGGTGCTGGGTGGGGAGAGGAACCACTGGGTGCTTCCCAGCTGGGCTCGGGCCAGGCTGTAGGTACTTTTGTGATGGGTGTGTAGGTGCTGAACAGGGGTTTTCTACTCCGTGCCCTTGCAGGTTGCATGAGTCTCCCAGACCCATTGCAGCTGGTTTGGGTTGGTTTTTTTTTTTTTTGCTGGGGAGTGCTGAGGTGATGAGAGTGAAGTGGGGCCAGCAAGGCTGAGCACTGCTTTGCAGGTGCTGCGGTTCTGTCTCCTAAACAGGGGCTGAAGGAAGGACTGGGGACAGCCTGGCCAGGAGGAGCACCTGGGGAAAGGGGCTGAGGGGCAGTGGGCAATGCATGGGGTGGGTCTCTGTGTGGATATCGTGGGTTCATGGAATCATAGAATCATAGGTTTGGGTTGGAAGGAACCTGAAGGCTCCTCTAGTTCCAACCCACCTGCATGGGCAGGGACACCTCCCACCACCCCAGGTTGCTCCAGGTCCCACCCAACCTGACCTTGAAAACTTCCAGGGAGGGGGCAGCCACAACTTCCCTGGGAAGCCTGTGCCAGGGTCTCACAACCACACAGGAAAGAATTTTTTCCTAATGTCTAACCTAAATCTCCCCTCCTTGAGTTTGAAACCATTTCCCCCTGTCCTCTCACTACACACCTGTGTAAAAAGCCCTCCCCCAGCTTTCTTGTAGGCAGTGTTATGGATGTCCCCTTTCTTCTCTCTACTTGCCAGCATTCCCCAGTACCAGCTCCAAACCCCTACCCTGGTCCTGGAAAAGGGGTTAAGATGATGGAGAGGGGGACGCTCCCTGGGGAATGGTGGCTGAGGGTAGCACCTCTGTATTCCTGGATCTCACATTCCTGGGGAAGGAGGTTGCTGACTTGTCTTTTGCTGAGGGTCAGAGGGACACAAAACACCTCCTGCAGCAGGGACGGCTTGGTGCTGTTATGCTAGCTCCCTGTCTGCAGCCCTGATCCAAAAACTAAGTCCAAATGCATCCAGAGGAACCTGTCAGTACCAGAACAATTTCCGCCAAGGGGACCCCACAACTCTGCAGGAACCAGGCAACCAGAGGGCAGTGAGGGAAGGCAAATTCATGTTTGTGGACCTCTGGGTTGGGGACAGGTTGATGATCACACCCCCTAAATCACCACATGCTTCCTGTAGCATCCCCCATGGGTGGTGGCCAGGTAGCCACTGACCTTGCCAGTGATGGTTTCCTACCCAGCCCAAGTACCCCCAACAGAGCAGGTCCCAGCTGAACCCCACACCAGTGGGGTGCACCAGAGGTGCCAGATGGAGGCATTTCCATGGCTGGCATTGGCCACCATCCTCGTGTGCCCTCCCTGGTAGGGATGAAGGTGTCAAACAAGGGGGACAACAGCCTGGCTAGGGAGCTGTTGTGGGAGCCTCTTCCCAAGCGTGGATCTTGGGGGAAGAAGTTGCTCCTCTCCCAGCCTAGTTGGAGCATGCTTTGAATTTTCTCCAACCTCTGCCCCACATCTGATAATAATCAAACCATATTTGTTACAACAACAAGGCTTGTTAGGAGGCTGGCTCCGCCGGGCTGGGGGGGAGGGGGGAGCTCTTAGTTAATGCCGATGACCTCATCTCATGTGATGTCATTCAAAGGAAAAACACTGAAGTCACTCACATATGGCTCAGCCTGGGGTTTTTTCAGCCTGTAAAGCTTCAGATTTTCAAAGACACAATACATCCCCCCACCCCACCCTGCCTCCTCTGCTTGCTCTAATACTGAATGATTTTCTGGAGGCCTGGGCCCAGACCAATGAACTCATAAGGAGCTGTGTGGAAACGTATTGAGGAGTCCCACGGGTGGGAAGGGGGGCACAAGTAATTCCCTCTCCTGGGACAAGGAAGATAATGCACCAACCCCCAGCCTGCTTCAGAAGCCACCACTGATGGATAGACCCCAGTGGGACTGAGAAAGCCCATTTGTGCTTATCCCCTCTTGCTGGACTTCAGCACGTGAGAAAGATTTGGTGGAGGATTCATCTCCTCCAGACCATGGTCCTTCTCCACTGAGGCCAGACAGGTAGCTCCATCTGTTTGGGCTACACACAGGTGCAGGCATCCCAGCACCAGTCCTGTTCCTGCCAGCTCCTGGGATCCATTTGCATTCAGCTCTTTGAAACCACTCCAGGATGAGGATTTTTCCTGGGTGATGGCCTTGTAGGAGACACCCAAGAGGGGGGATGAGCTGGTGCTTAGGGACCTGAGCTCTGCTTCCCAGCCCTGCCCTGCAGCAAACGACCCCGGGGAAGTTATTTAATCTTTTGTGCCTCAGTTTCCCCCTTCCTGGGGGGACACCCCCCGGGGGGGATGCACGTTGGTCCCTCCAGGAGCAGCTGTGGGGAGGGGGCAGGAGGGGCAGAGCCATGGGGTGCAGATCACCAGGAGGGGAGCAGCAGTGAGCAGGGATGCGGAGTGGTGCTGCATCCCCCCCCTTCCTGGGGCGCAGGGATCACCAGCAGTGCCCTGCCTGGTGTTGAAATGAGGTGCAGGAATCAGCTTCCTCCCTCCGAGTCCCTGTCCCGAAATTAACCCCGCGGGGCCAAATCCAGCTTGGTGCCGAGCTCCATCTCCCGAGGGGGCTCGGTGCGGGGGACTTTGGGCAGGGGAGAAAATCGCGGTTGCGCCTTTAAGCAGCGAGAGGAGCATATGTCAGCCCCAGCTTCTCCTGCGTGTCTGTGTGCTGAGTAAGGAATGCGGCCGCATGCCTGACCCGTTAGCTATGAGCGGGAGGATGGATCAGCAGCGCTGGAGCTCAGGGACTGAGCTCATTCAGGCTGGAGCCGGAGCCGCGCACGCAGGGAGCGAGAGGCGTGGAGGAGGAGGAGGAGGAGGAGGAGGAGAGCAGCCGGGAAGAGGGGGCTACGCCGGGCTCCCCTACTACCCTGCCCCCCCCCCTACTACCCTGCTTGTTTGGTTTTTTTTTTAATTTAATTTTATTTTTTGTTTGCTTGTTTGATTGATGCTTTGTGTTTTTTCAGCCTGAAGGCTGGAGCCGAGGGAGGCTGGCGGTGCTCTGCCGCGGGGGAGGCTTTTTGGGGTTTTTTAGCGTTTTGCTTGCCCGCCAGCTGTTGTTTTGCTAAAGGCAAGAGGTGCCCCCGCCAGGCGCAGCCCAGCTGCCTGGATGCCCCTGGATGTGATGATTGCTCCCGCCGAGGACCAGTTCTGGACAGACATGCGCGAGGGGCAGATGAAGCTGAAAATAAGGGTGCGAAGGATGAAGGAGAGCAGGGACAAGAGAGGTTTGTCAGCCGGCCGGCTCCCTTTCCTTCCGATGGGGACGGAGGGGGAAGAGCGGGGTGCTGAGAGCGCTGCTTTGCCTCGGGGACAGAGATTGCCGAGCGGCGGCCGGGGAGCGGATCGCGATGGCTGCGATACAAAGAGCGCGGGCAGCCGGCGAGAGGGGTGATGGAGGCGAGCGGCGAGCGTGCGGAGAGAGGGAGCGATCGCCAGGTCCCAGCCACGGGCAATGCGTGGAAGCGATGGCAGAGGCAGCAGCTAGCCTGGTCCTGCGGGCAGCAGCGGGAAGGGAGCTGCACCCAGGGAAGGGGCAGCTCCTGCGGGCAGGTGAGAGGCTGCCTGCAGCGGGCAGGGGAGTCTGCGGGGGTCCCCGCATCAGGCGGCTTTCCCATCTGACGGGCGGTCCGATGGGGCTGCCTGGCCAGGGGGGACCGCTCCAGGGTCCCCTGAACCCTTCTGCATCCAGGCAGGCATGGCGAGGGTGCCGAGGGAGCAGAGGAGGAGGGCAGGAGGAAGGTTGTGGGATCCGGGTCAGGCTCTGCCGCCAGCATCTCCGTTCCCTCAGGCGCCGGTTCGGAGGGGTGACCGCGGCGGCTGAGCCCCGGGGGAAGGGGGATGTGCAGGGGGAAAGGGAGAGTGAGGGCAGCGAGCAGGTATCGTCTGACAGACGATCTGCCCGTAGCCAGGCAGCTGCCCGGCAGAGCCATTTCACTGCGCTAGCACGGTTGCCGCCTGCCCATCTTTGGGGGGATTTCTTTCAAAAAAGGGCGTTTGCAGCTTTTCCACCACCCGGTGCCAGGGCGGAGGACGAGCAGGGGAAAGGGTGTATTATATGGAACATCTTAAAAATATGCCGAGCCTGGAATGACCTAGATTACTGAGGGGTTGAATCAAGAAACTTCCCCTCCATCACCACTTAAAATGGGAGCCAGCAAAAAGTGCTTGACAGGTTTTTGTGGCATGAAGCACATAACCAAGTGATGGTGTCATTAGTAATAAGTCACTCCTGGAAATGACACATTTTTCTTTACTTAGAACGAGTAAGGCAGGCACAGTCACCAGAGGAAAATCAAGCCCAGCAGCTCAGGGAGCGTGTTCATGGCTGTGTGGGTGGAGGGCTTCCTTTCTGCAGGGAAAAGCAGGAAAACTTTTTTTGAGGATGATTTTCCACTAGGTTGCGAGAACAGGAGAGGGGCCTGGGACCAGCCTGGGAGGCCAGGGGGATCTGGTGCAGACCGGGAGGCAGCAGGGTGATGTAGCAGCAGATGGGCAGCCTGTTCGGGGTGACTGCTGGGGAAACAGGGAATTCACATGAATCCATTACAGAGCTGATTCATTGGCTTTTTCATCCCCACTGCTTGGAAAAGAAAAAAGGGAGTCAGCAGTGGGGTGATGAAATGTAGTGCTGAGTGAAGGGAGGGTGAAACCCAGTCTGTGGAGGAGCACAGAGGCTGGACAGATGGACACAGAGAGGACAGGAGACAAGGCAAGCAGCAGGCATCTCTCTCCAGTGTACTGAGAAAAATAGCATCATCCAGGAGACAGTGAGTTGGTTGGGCTGTGGAGAACTGGGATTTCACCCAGGTGGGTGGGAAGGGCATATGAGTAGCCAGGCTGCCCTCATTGGGCATCACTGGCAGGGCTGCCTGCACTGGGCACTACTGCCCAGGCTGGAGAAAATCAAAGGGCACTGCAGCAGTGAGGCTGGAGGCAAGGAGAAAACTCAGAAATGTCCCAGGCAGTGGGAGGTGTTGAC
Source organism: Calypte anna (assembly GCF_003957555.1). NCBI lineage: Eukaryota > Metazoa > Chordata > Aves > Apodiformes > Trochilidae > Calypte > Calypte anna. The sequence goes on from NC_044250.1 coordinate 13,800,200, forward strand.
AAAGCCCCAGAACTTCCTGGAGCACAGTGAGTAAGGGTGGCAGTAAGCAGGGTTTGGTCATGTCACCTTGCTGGCACCAAGAGGCTCCCACCCACTGCAGGAGCCAGGGAGATGGGGTTTTGCAAAGAGGGATTTTCCCAGAGTCTCTGCATCGTGCCTGGCCTCTTCCTTCTCCTGCAGAGATGCTCAGCTGGCCACTCAGCCTCACTGCCCTGCCAAGGCTGAGCCTGATTCAGGAGAGGGCTGGGGCTTTGCAGGTTCCCCTGGCTCCTGTCATCTCCTGCCATGCCTCAGCTCAGCAAGGTGGTTTAACACCTGGGGGATGGATGTGTCTCCAGGGGTCTGGGGTGATGGGGAGGGGGTATCCAGGCAGAGCAGGGGGAGAGCCATTGCTGGTGTGGTGGCTGCTCCAGCAGCAGCTGGGACACGTGCTGCCCTGCTGCCCCTTGCCACGTGCCACGCTGGCAGCAGCTCTCAGCCACCACAGGCATTTTAATGAGAGCTGGCCAGAGCCTGGCCCCTCTCAGTCCCCTCAGCTGCCAGGAGTTTTAAGGGGTCTAGAGGGTCTCCAGCACAGGCACAAAACCCCAGCAGTGAGGCCACAGGCTGCTGCAAAAGCTCCAGCATGTGCATGGAGAGCTGGTCTCTGAGCAGCTCCATCTGCTGCTCTTTAACACTCATTATAGGAGCAATGAGGGTGGGCTGGAAACCACCTCTTTAATAGCCCCTATAGGTCTCCTGCCAGTCCTGGCCTGAGAGCTGGAGGAGGGGAAGAGGTGAGCGCAGCAGCTGCTGGCCCAGGGAGCATTTGGAGCTCTGGTTATGCCTGTTCCCCTTCTCCTTTCTGCCGTGGGCTGAGGGCACAACAGGGTGACATGTCACTTCTTCTGTGTTTCCTGCTCTGGGGCTTTGGGGTGGGTGTGCTCCACCATGCACCTGGAAAGCAGGATGTGTCCCTGCTGCTCAGTGTGTCCTGGAGGGGGAGGCATTTAGGAGATCTAGGGGCTTGGAGGTGTTCAGGAGGTAATGTGTCTCTCCTGAAGAGCAATTTTGGGGTGAGGCAGATGGCCTGGGCAGCTTCTTGTAGTCAGAGGGGTGCAGTATCAATGCCAGAGCTGTTGGATTGGTTCAGGAGACTGAAGGAGGTGAGTCCATGGAACTAGAGATCAATGTGCAGTCTGCAGCCATCAGTGTGTCACGAGGATTTTCAAACCCTTTTGTTTCCACTTTATGCCTCCAGCTTAGGAAGAAAGCCTTGATGGGGGGGGACACAAGGAGCAGCAGAGAGGTGGGACAGCCCTGCTTAATGTGCCCCACAACTCCCTTTTATCCTCAGTAGCATCTCCCCTAGATCGACAGGTTGTAAATCCCCAAAGCTTACCACCAGGAGGAAAACAATGCCACACCACATCCTTGTCCCTAACCAGGACTTTGTCACATTCTGTGTCACCCTCCCTGCACCACCAGTGCTGCTCTGCTTTGACAGAGAGGGGAGCAGAGCAAGTTGCAGGTGATGCCTGAGATGTTTTCTTTGTCCCAGCCATGAGCTGAATGTGCTCAGAGAGGTCCCAGCTCAGCAGTCCGGCATCTCTCTCATTCTACCTTTTGCTCTCCTTCCATACCCATCAGCCCAGCACCATTTTTGGGGCTTTTTATTCATTTTGGCTATAGTCTTAGACAGCCACTGTTGCAAACAGTGACAGACAAACAGAGGGGTTTCTTGCTGTGCAGTTTGCTGCTCAAGGGGAAAAGTTGCAGCAGTGCTGGCACCACAGCTTATTCAAAAGCATCTCCCCCCAGGCTGATTGTGTGAGCTCAAGAAGGATTCCCAGGCTGATGGAATTCCCCCTGTGGCCTCTCAATAAATGGTTCTCCCAATAAGTGCAGTGGCATTGGGAGGTTGTCCTGGATGTTAAGATAGAAAACCTGCAGAGGCAATGGCCTGGCAAAGATGAGGATGGGGGAGAAGTGGGATTTCCCCCACACCTCTTTGCTACCAGGGTGATGCAGAGCAGGGCTGAGGGGTGGCCCAGAGGAGTCTCCCCAGGGCAGAGCCAGAGGTAGAAGGCTCAGCACCCATGAGCAAAGCCCAGGGTGGGGAAAAGAAATGAGGTTTCAGTTGTTGCACTCTTTGGTGCTAAGGTGCTGCAATGCCCCATGTTTCAGTTTCCCATTTTCCTTCGGGAGTTGACAGCACTCTCCTCTCCCTGCATTTCTCTTCAGCCTCATCTTGAGCTGAACACCCCTAGAGGTTTTTACGTCTGTAGAGACATTACTGAATGAACCCCCTGAAGTTCAGGAGGTGATTTTTCAACCCCAGCCCTCCCAGACACCTGCCTGGTGCTCATTCTTGGCTCCTCCTTCCTCCATCTTCAGCAGGAGCAGGGAAGGTGTCAACACTTCTGGCCTGGATGCCTGTGGCAAAACACAATCCCCCTGCCCTGCCTCATATTCTGGACTTCCTGGTAGTGCAGAAAGACACTGGGTTTTCCATGGAATGGTTTTGAGAGCCCTCAGGAGTGCTGGAGCATGGAAGAGCGCACCAGGGCATGCCATGCAGGGAGCAGCTCCTCCCCAGCAAGCCCTCCCTGAGCTCTAGAAGTGCTGCAAGAAGAAACCAGAGATCCCCAAGCACCCACTCCAGCTCATACACAAATCCTTCCTGAACTTAAATTACACCACATGCCAAAAGAAACAGGTTTTCCAGCAGCACCACTGCAAAGGAAAGAGGAATGTCTAGAAGGACCCAGTGCTGCCCTGGCTCCTCATCCTGTAGGGCTCTGCCTCTCCCAGCAAAAGCTGAGTTCCATGGATCAGGGGATGGAGGGGGGAATACCCAGGTATCAGCTGCAGCCCAGCCAGGGACATTCACTGCCTTTGGGATTGTTTTGAAAAGCTGCTTTGCTTTCTAAAAATGTAAAGCATGTGAGAGCAGCTGGGATGGGGTGGGGCAAGCGTGGCTTGGAGGCTGGGATGGCGTGGGGTACCCAGCCCCATCTCTAGGATTTCCCCCCAAGCCTGGGCTGCCCTCAGCAGCTGCAGGCATGGGGGAAATGAGGACAGGCAGGTTGGGAACATACCCGGGCTCCCAGGCACGGGGTTGAGGCTTTGCTAGGGACAAGTGGGGCAAGCTGTAGGCATAATTTTGGGTGTCCAGCTGTTGCTGGCAGTGTGCCAGGGCAGGCACGGCAGCCAAGGGTGCTGCTGCTGCTGCTGCTGCCTCCTCTCTCTGCAAACATCCTCTCCTGCTTCCCAGCCCTCTCTGCTCCTGCCTGGACTTCCCTGGGCAGGGCTGGCAGAGGATCTGCTGCTGGGTGAGTGTTGGCAGAGGCAGGCAGGGGGGAGAGAGCAGCGTGCACTGACCTGCTGTAACTATGAGATCACCCCAGGCTCCTGGGATTTAAAGAGTGATGTAAAGCTGTGCAGAGCCCCCAGAGACTCCTGAGTGAGCACAGGAGGCTGAGGATCAGGGAACCAAGGCAGGCACTGATCCCCAGGGCTTATCCCCAGAACTGCACTGGCTTCCTTCAAAAAACTCCCCACGTTGTTCTGCATGACTCCAGGGGTCACAGCTCTGCCCCACTCCATCTCCTGTGCTGCAGGATTCCCTGGAGCCAGCTTGGGGGTGTCTGCTCCAGCATCCCCCAGGCATCAGATGTGTGTGCTGAAGTGTGGGGCAAAGCAGGGAGGTGGTGTGGGTCCACAGAGGGCTCTGAGCAGTGATTTACACTCCTTGGCAATGGGCAGGGAGGAGCAGTAACCAGAGCTGTGCTGCACCTGCACTGGGCCTCCTGCTTTCCCTCTCATTTAAATGTCCCAGTTGAGAGGTGATGTCATTTCAGAGGGAGCCAGAGAAAAGGAAGTGCTGGAGAAGATAAGGTGCTTTAACTCTACCCCTCCCAGCTTGTACAGGTTTTGAAGCTGAGAGCTGAATTAGCTGCTAGCCAGGAAAACATAGGAGAGGGGAGGAAAAAGGTTGTTTGAAGGACACCTTCCTCTTGTGGCAGTGAGGGCTGACACCAGGAGCTGTGGAGATGGGGAGTGGTGGAGGAGCTTGGATCCAGGTGGTTCCAGGTGGTATGAGCACATTTTTGTGTGCTGCTCTGGCTTCTCCATCACCATCACCTCCCAGTCACATGAAGTGGGTTGTCTGCAGCACTGCAGCCAGGGAGGTGCTCCAGGAGGGTCAGCATAAATGCTGCCAAGATGTTGGAGAAAGTAAAAGGAGAATGTGCCAAAGTTGTCCTGCTTCTGAAGGGGAGAGAAACTGAATGGAAAGGTCATTACCAAAGGCTCAATATAAGGTCTTGTTTAACTGTGGATGTGAGCCAAGTATTCCCATGGTGTTGAGTGCAGGCTTGGACTTTCTGAAGGATCTTGTGAGGGCATCCTGATTCCTCTGACAGTCAAAGGCAGTCAAGCCCTGAAGTCTTCTCTGCCCTTTGGGTTCTATCAAGCTCTATCTGCTCATTCACATGACTGGAAAAACCTCAAGGGAGACTGGTTGGGCTGATGTGACCTGAGGTCCTTTCTGTTCCACCAAGCTTCTGCCCAGATGTCCTCAGCTGGAGGGGAGCGAGGTTGGGCCACCACGAGCAAGACCCAGCTCTACTCTGGAGAACTGGATCAGTGAGCAGGAGCAAATCAGGATCCCCAGAAGCCTTACACAACTCTGCAGGATGTGCAGCAGCACTCGGGGGGGTTTCCAGCAGGGCAGTGCTTGCTGACCTGCTCAAGTCAGTGCTCTTGCCACTTAAGCTGCGGCCTGGCTTTCAGGCAGGCTTCTTCACATTTAGAACATGCTTTTGACTGTGCCAAACACCATGGCAATAGCTCTGGCTGTCAGATGCCACTTACTGTGGCTCCAGCTGGGGGTTTTCTTGAAGTAATAATAGGCTTCAAGATCACAGATTTTTAGAATAGATGGTTTGGAAGGGGCCTTAAAGATCTAGTTCAACCACCCTGTCACAGACAGGGGCACCTTCCAGACCAGGTTGCTCCAAGCTCCATTCAGGCTGGCCTGGGACACTTCCAGGGAAGCAGCATCCCCAATTACCCTGGACAACCAGTTCTAGTGTCATCACTCTCACAGTACAGATTTTCTTCCTAACAGCTGATCTAAATCTACCCTTTTTCAGCTTACAGTCAGTACCCCTGTCCTATTGCTTGAAGCCTCTGTAAAAAAACCCTCTCCAGCTTTCTTGTAGCTCCCCCCATGCTACGGGATGCTCAAGATGGGTGTGACTGCCCAGCTGCTTGATGCAGTAAACTGGGCACTGCTTGTTGTCACATTCAGTAAGGTCAGAGCATGAAGAAGGCAAAGGCCTGCAGGTACTGGTGTCCCAGTCCAGTCCAGTGTGGTGTAAATCATGGGCTGGGCAGGGCTGGGCAGAGTCTTCACATCTCAGAAACTATGATGTGTAAGTGTTGCTATTACCAGGACTGGGCTGACTTCCTCAGCCTTGGTGGGCTTGCTTGTCATCACCCTGCCTGGTGAGATTTGCTATCAAAATACACTGATTGTCCTCAGAGGAGTAGGCAGCAAGAAAAAAGGATTTCCTCTTCTGTCATTTTGCTGAGTGAACTTGGGAAGAGCCAGGATGGGTGCGGGGTACTTCTCATGTGTGTTAATGTGCAGCTGCAGCAGGAAAAATGAGAGCTGGGTCTCCAATCCTTTGTCCATGTGTGTGGCACACTCATCAGAACATGTCTGCAACTGGTTAGAGGTGGCTTCTGCTCCTCAAGGTTCTGTGCTTGCAGGGTTACCACTGCTTTGTTCCTGGGCCTCCGGGTGCCAGGTACTAATGGTCTCAGCCTCACTGCTATCAGCTCAATGTCCCCATTTTCTCCACAGGAGGCTTTGCCACCTTCTCATCCTGCTTCCCAGGGCTCTGCGAGGGAAAGCCAGCTGCCATCCTGCCAATGAGCATCTCCCAGCCCTGCTTGCCCGTGGCCAATGTTGGCCCCACACGCATCCTGCCACATCTCTACCTGGGCTCCCAGAAAGATGTCCTGAACAAGGTACTGCCCTGTCAAGGGGAAACATCTTACCTGTCCCATCTAGGACCCCAGCCATGCAGAGGGGTGAGGGCATTAAGGACTCTTCTGCCTGGTGGGAAGACCACACTTGGTCTGTCTGATCCTACCAGGAGGCTGAAGACAAGGAGTACATAGGCAGAGCCTGGCAGAAGTAGGGAGGGTGACCACAGGATGAGTCTTCTTCCATTGCTGAGCTTTGGGGTGGTCAGACTCTTCCCAAATGCCTCCCAAGGCTGGAGGAACACAGCTGGGAAAACACCTGATCTTGGAGGGGGAATTAGCACAGCTGGAGGGGGATGTGGAACAGGAGCCAGCTTTGCACCCGCCTGCCCAGCCAGCCAGATAACACACATTTCAGCAACCCTGTGATCCTCTTGGCAGACTGAGAGTGGCAGCAAGCTGGGGTATTCAGCTGCAACAGCATGAGGGTAGGCAGCTCAGGGCAGTGGGGGGCAAAATGAGCAAAATTTTGCTGTGGGTAGAAAGGAGACAGAGGGACAGTGCCCTTTTAAAGGTGCTGGAGGGGCTGTGATGTGATGTCAAGCCAGGAAAGGAATTTTGTTAAAGGAAAATAATGGGAAGATGAAGGCAAGAGCAATTGCAGTTAAAATGCCACAGGGTGCCTGTGTCCTTGCCCAGGGCAGGAGAGGGGGGAGAGGGACCACAACACCAGAGGGGGGTTGGAGACAGAAAGGAGGGAAAGAGAAATTATATACAGGGAGCAGAAGGAAATGAAAGAGAAAAATGCCAAGAATGTGAGCCCAGGAGCTGGGCTGGCTCCACCAAGCCCAAGCTGGGCTCTGCAGAGCTTGTTGGGGTGGGGAAGGACTGACTGCTGGAGAGCCAGGGCTGAAATCCCAGTGTGGTCTCCTGAGAAGCCAATGTCAGTCAGGGAAATTGATGGTTTCCTTCCCTCTCCACCTCCTCGGAGGATTTTATTCATTTTTGGAGCAGTGTTTTCTGCCATCTCCACATAGGCAGCAGAGTGGGGTCAGTTGTAGAGGCCATGCATGGATAGATTCTTCTCCTCTTCACCCTGCTGGGATGGAGAGATCCTACATGGCAGCTCCACTCTGACACATGGAGGGACCATTTTATCCCTGTGTTTTCTCTTCCTTTTTAATTGTGGGTCGTTCCTGGAATAATGCAGACCAGGCCCCAGGATCCAGTAGCTGGCCCAGATGCTCACCCATTTTTTGTAAGCAACCTGCCTCCAGTTGTACTGGTGTTACCTAATCTGCTGGGACAGAGAAACAGACATTATCCATAAATTTGGTGTCAGCACCACAGGTGAAGCTATAGGTGACCTGGGGTGGGAGGATATGGAGGTTGGTGTGGATGCAGCAGTGTGCACCCTGATGGATGGCCTGTGGGTTGAACCTCACACCCTCACTGGAGTTTTTTATCTGACCCTTTTTACCTCAGGTCTCTCTTGTGCCACTGCATTTTATTGAGTCAGAAATGCAGGCAGTGATGATGGCCATTGAGTGGCCAGAGCAGAAAAGTCACAGAAAACAGGTCCAGCTTCATTCCAGTGCCAGGAAGAGGGAAGAGATGGTTCCCCTTACCACCTGCCAGTGTTCCAACACAAGAGCTTTTGTTCAGTGAAGATCTGAGATCAACTGACACATCCCAAGGTGTTTCTGAGTGGTGTGAGAGCAAAGATATGAGCTGACATTGGTTAATGTAGGGTGCTCTCAATGACTCACCTCACTGTTGCTGAGATGCCTCCCCTCTCCCTCAGTTAATACTTTTAAAGCTTTCAGCCAGGGCTTCCACTGATTCTCTTTCTGGTGTATTTCCTGTTCCTCTCATACTGGGGTTTTTGGGGTTTCCCCTTTAGGACCCCCTTCCAGGTGTCTTTGGTCTTGCTCACTTGGAACAAGGGAAATATCTGCTGAGGTTCAAACCTGTGTCCTCTAAACTGACACAACATTTTGCTGACACTCTGTACTGCCATCGAGCAGGCCAAGGCAGGAGAAAATCCTGGGATGGGAACAGGCAGGGAGTGCATGGCAAGGCAGATCTTTTGCACTTTGTGCTGGTTGAACTCAGCCACTCATTTGATCACTTCCTTCCCATCAGGACTTGATGACCCAGAATGGGATAAGCTATGTCCTCAACGCCAGCAACTCCTGTCCCAAGCCAGACTTCATCTGTGACAGTCACTTCATGCGCATTCCTGTCAATGACAACTACTGTGAGAAGCTGCTTCCCTGGCTGGACAAGTCCATAGAGTTCATTGGTGAGTTTTGGTCACAGTGCTCCCAGACCCTCCAGTTCTCAGCCTTCGAAACCTGAACTTTACTTCTGTCCTCCATAGTCTTTCACCCAGCAACCTTTGTTCTTTCACACAAAGGGGTTCAGGGTTGGGGAGGGAGAGTATTTTTGCTCACCATCTCTGACCACATGGGTGATTTTCTCTGTTTGCTGTGCTCCAGACAAGGCCAAGGTGTCCAGCTGCCAGGTGATCGTGCACTGCTTGGCCGGGATCTCCCGGTCGGCCACTATCGCCATTGCCTACATCATGAAGACCATGGGTATGTCATCAGATGATGCTTACAGGTGAGTTTTCCCCAGAGGGCAGGGTGGGGTTACCTGGGTGTGCTTCAGTCCAGGGAAGGGGAGAAGAGTGAGCCCAGAAGGAGAGGGTGGGAGCTCCTTGAATCTCTGTGTTGCTTTAAGTCCCAATAAAACCAAACCACAGCTCCCTTCATAAAGTGCATGCAATGAGGAACGTTTGGGAGCCATACAATGGGGTGGGAAGGCTCCCAGCTCCACTTCTGGGGCATCCCAAGGCCCTTGGGTTCCCCAGGACCCGTGTATTCAGAGGGTTGGTCAGGTCAGAAGGTCCTGGATGAAGCTGCTTCTTCCCAAAGAGTCTTAAGAGAGTAGGGGTGACCCTCTGGAGGGCCAAGCACCCAATAGGGCTCTCTGTGCCTCTCGGCAGGTTTGTTAAGGACCGTCGCCCATCCATCTCGCCCAACTTCAACTTCCTGGGGCAGCTCCTGGAGTACGAGAGGAGCCTGAAGCTCCTCAAGGCCCTGAAGTCCAAGGGTGACCGCGGAGAGGGGGATGCCCAGCAGGACCTGGCAGAGGCAGCTGAGGGCAGCCGGCACCCCCCACCACCACCACCACCACCACCACCTACCTCAGAGAAGGCCGAGGAGGTGCCGAGAGGTGCCGACTCAGCGTCCCCCCACAGCGACCACGGCGGGACCCCAAAGGTCCTCTCGCCCACCACCCTGCAGCAGGGGCTCCACGGGCTGCACCTCTCCTCCGAGCGCATCCAGGACACCAACCGCCTGAAGCGCTCCTTCTCCCTGGACATCAAGTCCGCCTACTCCCCCGGCCTGCAGCAGGAACCCCCCGGACCCCCCGGCCCTGGGGACACCCCCAAACTCTGCAAGCTGGACAGCCCTTCAGGCCCTGGCGGCCTCAGCCCCTTCGCCCCAGGAGCAGACAGCCCTGAGCGGGTGGCCGGGCCCGACCTGCTGCTGGAGGCCAAGGTGAGGCAGCGGCGGAAGCACCGGCACCCGGCGGGCTCCCCGGCACACGGGGGGCTCAGCCTCAACGTTGGCAGCGCCTGCGCCCCACGCAAGAGCCCTGGCGCCGAGGAGGGACTGCCACCCCGGCTGGGACAGCCGCCTGCCACCACTGCCACCACCACCACCAGGAGCGGGGTGCACCTGGAGTCCCCCAGCACCCCCTCCGGAGAGGCCGCTTGGTACTTCGGCACGGACTCAGGTGGTGCCGGTGGCGGCAGCGGGGCCCTGTTCGGTGGTGGAGGCCCCTACCCCCCACCCTTCGGCTGTGGCGGGGTGTCGGGGGGCTGTGAGATCAGACTGAGGGACAAGGCGAGGGCCGAGCCGCGGGACGGGCGGCACAGCTGGCACGAGGAGGCCGGAGCCGAGAAGCAGTTCAAGAGGAGGAGCTGCCAGATGGAGTTCGAGGAGACCATGTCGGAGGGCAGGGCCCGGGAAGAGTTGGGCAAAATCGGGAAACAGTCCAGCTTTTCAGGCAGCATGGAGATCATCGAGGTGTCCTGACACCCACCCGCGGCGCCTGGAGAGAGGGGACTGGGATGGGATGGGCGGGGGGGATATTTAAGCCGGGGGTGGGAGGGTGGGGGCAGCGGGGTCGGGGGGTGGGCTGGGGGTGGTATTTATACCCGTGCGCGCGTTTTCGGGAGCGCGCACGCCGAAACCGAAATGAAGGCGGATGAGGCTTTCCAGAGTCAGGAAACACAAGGATGGGTGCTTAGCATCACTCCTGCACCTGCCCTTGGGCCTTCCCCACCATCTCCGGGGCTCCCAGCCCCCCCGAGAGACCCACGCTCAAAATTTGGGTGTGAAATCTGAGCGGGAAGGAGCGGGGTTTGAGGTTTGGGCTGCAGGGATGGGGCACGGCGCCGGTGTGGGGGACCACGGCCACCCCTTCCCTGCCGCCTGGTGCACTAAACATGCTTCCTTGTGTTTCTCTGGCTAATTATCCTAAAAATGCTGCACTGGAGCAGCCCTATACATATATAAATATATATTATATATAATATAAAGAAAAAAAATGAAAACACACACACACAAAGGAAATGGTAAATGGTTTTACTGCGATTTTTATTGAGACGTAAATAATATTTCATTTTTTTGTTTGTTTGTTTTTAATTTATTGAAGCTGTTCATTCTGGCAATGATTTGCAGACAATGTGGGGCGGTACTTTCAGCTCTATTTTTACTGTGTATGGTATTTAAATCTGAAATACGAGTTTCTAAGCAATACCTGAGGCCTGTGGCTCCTTCTATAGCTCATGTTGACAAAGGTTTTCCCCTCCAAGCACAGCGACAAGGGGACAGGAGACTCTTCTGGGCACTTTTTCTAGAAGCAAACAAGCAAGTGAGCAAACCATAGAACCTTCTTAAAACACAAACTGAGCCAGAAAACTCTCTTCTGGAAGCTGCTACCGCTTCTTCACCCCTTGGTTGCTGTTTGCTGCTCCTCATCCCCATCCCAGGCATCACCCTCATCCCAGCCATCATCCCGTTGTCCCTGGTCTGGCTGTCATCCCATTCCAGCTGTGCCCCACTTCCCTCCCCGGGACTGCCCATCCTCACAAGGAGGGAGTCACCTGAAGCAGAGGGAAGGGTGCTGGGTGTCACCCCAAGGTGTCAGAGGCTGCTGCAGCAAAGGCAGGGAGGGGACCCTGGTAGTACCTGGGATTTCTGCCGAGGGATTCTTTTCCTGTCCACCTGAGCCTCTTGGCCCCTCCTCCCCTCGCCTCAGCCACCTTGCTTAAGAGGGGTGGGCACTGTTTTCCCTTTGGGGGTGGTTTTTTTTTCAGGCTTCACATCCAAGAAACTCCTGGGGAGTGTGTTCACAGGTGTGGGACTCCCTGGGGCCCTGTTCTACCCCTCTCCCCAGGCTGGCTCCCTGACTTCCAGCAGGTGATGACCTGGCTGGGTAGGAAGCTCTGCAAGCACACAGTGGGGCACAACTAATTTATTTTCATAGGCATTTGGCTTCTTCCCCCCATTCCAGGTGGGAGCCAAGCCCCTGCCCCACACACCAACATCAGGCTTACTGAGAAGCTGCTTTCTGGAGCTGTAGGCACTGAGCTGCCTCTGCTGCAAAGCACATCTTTCCCTGTGGCTGTCTTTGCTTTCTCCCTCATCTTGCTCCAGTCTGCAAAGCTGATACCTCAGGGGTCTCCATTCCTGCATGTCTGTGTCTTGTGTCATCCTTGCAGTGGTGGTGTTTTCTTTTCTGGGTCCACTCAGTTTCTCCCCCTTTCCCCTCGTTCCTCCTCTTGTTGTTCATTCCTATCTTTAAATCAAACTGCACACGACAAAACCAAATGATCTCAGGTTTAAAGGTGAACACAAAGCAGAGGTGTGAGGGGCTGCAGTCATGTGAGGAGGGGCTGCTGGCTTTCCCCTGGGGCTTCCCCAACCACCTCTGTGTCTGCAGTTGAGGTGAATCTCTCTAGAGGTTCCTTTGGTCTCTTAAGACCAGCTTTAGTTTTTCTGCTTTTCCATGGGGCCATTTGGTGAGATGTTGGGGACCCCCACGTCCTCCTGCCTGGTTCCCCAAGGTGTGGCAGTGAGAAAGAGGGGTGGCTGGAGAGCCAGAGACCTGTGTCCCCAGAGTCCTTTTGCTGAGTGTGAGAGACCTCACAAGCCAGCTGCCACCCATCCTTGCCTCCAGCAAACACCTAAAAACAGCTCATTGTTGCCAACCTGAACATTTCTCCCTTCTGGCCATGAAAGAACATGGAGAGTGTCTTTTAAGCTCCATTTTTAGACTCCAAATAAACATTTGGGTCCATCCAGGCAGCTGCTCAGTAGCTGCACCTGCAGGAGGGTGTCCTACATGGGCATCTACATCAAGCCCAAGGAGGGAGGGAAAATGGCTTCACCCTCCCTCCTGAAAGCTCTCCAAAAACCAGGGTTAGTGTCACCTGCCTCCTGCCCAAGGAACACTTGGTTCCCTTCTCCCTCCTGCTGCCCTCCATGGTTGCAGTGGAGAAAGAGCTAATGACATCCCAAGGGAGTTATTAAAAAGAGGACAACAGCTCAGCAGAGCCAGGTGAGATGATTTGAGGTGTTAGTGAGCTCTCAGTTATCTCATTAACCAGAACCTGTGTAAGGGGTGCAAAAAAAGCAGATGAAGTCAGGAAGGAGGGGGCACCTGTTTCAGATGAGACTCTGAATGTCTGCAGAGGCAGGGACGTGGTGTGTGCTGCTTGGCATCTCCACTCTGCTGCTGTCTGGATGTTCCTCACCTGTGTTTGAGGCTGTAGGTACTAGGGACTCCTCTCTCCTCTGAAACCAGAGCAAAGAGAAATAGATTTTAGTATTAATAGATGGTAACTGCTAAGAGATTCACAACCCACCTCTGTAGCCTTATTTTGGCTCATCCTTTTTTGTGTTGGGCGTGTGCCCAACATGAGAAGCTCTCTGATGTGCAATATTTTAAGGCTACATCTGGAAAACATGCCTTGAGCAGCCCTGCCTGAGTCTCTCCTGCTGGTGGTGACACAAAGCCATCAAGTGGCTTGCAATTAACTTTAATGATTTTTAAAAATTAGAATCTGTCCAATAGACCACTTGGTCCATGAATCAGAGAGCTGTTAAGTTATCATGAGGATGGATATGCCAGCTGGTAGCCCTCCTCATCATCTGCTGGCCAAGTCTTTTTATGGGCTCTCACCACCAAATGACCCAACCAAAAGCCTCACTGGAACAAAAAAATCATCTTTCCCTGGCAATCTGATGAGAGTCCCTTTGTTAGCAGGGACTCAGAGTGGCAGAAGTGTGAGCAGAGGAGAGAAGAGGTCTCACCTTTCATAGGAGGAACCAGCAAAGGTCTTCAGTGCCAAATGGTCACAGAAGAGACAGTGACTGAGCTTTCCACCACACAAGGATGGAGCAAACCACAGGCTGGAAGGGACATTGCACCCTTTCCTCCAGCCCCTGCCTGTCCCTGTCCCTGAGGACCTCGGCCACCTCCTCCCCAGGTGAGGAGGCTGAGCCAAGCTGGCAGGAGGGCAAGTGGTCAGGTTGGCAACGCTGAGCCAGAACCTTGGGTCAAAGCAGGCTCATCCCTGGCATCCAAAGCAGTGTCCCCAGCCCCTGCTGCCTTCCTGTTCCTTTGTCTGCTTGTTTCTTTGGATGTCCATCCCCACTACGTTTGCCCTTTAGGAGACGATGTCCCCCAGACCCTCCTTCTGCTTTCCCCTTCCCATCCTTAACAGTAATGATAATAAGCTATCAGTGTTGTCATTGCAATCTATGAATGATAGATTTGAGTATTTATTATTATTATTATTATTACAATTATTATGGTTATGATTCTGTACTTTTTTGCTTCTTACTCTTTGTATGTTGCTCTTTGTTTCTCTGTTGTGAATAAACTCAAGGCCCCATCACACCTTCTCTCTGCTCCCCACAGCCTGGCTGGGGCTGCACCAGGCTCAGCTCCCAGCTGTCCCCAGCCCCAAGAGGCAAACCCTTGTCAGAGAAGCTGGATGGTGGGTGCTTCCTAAGGGTATAAAGACACAAATCTGGGGCAGATCCATTCTCTTAACTCTTCCTTTCCCCTCCTGCTCCTCTCCCCTGCAGAGGTGCCTGCTCATGTTTGCAAGAGGCAGGAGCTGACTGGCACCAAGAATGGAGGATTAAATGGCAAAAGCTCAAAGCTTTTGTATCAGCTTTAAGGAGCATTGATCAGGCATCCAGCTCATGGAGTTAGCTCCCTCCAGGTTGGGATCCTCTCAACTTCTGCTACAGGCTGCATCTTCACCCCCCAGGGCCTTCTTGCTCTGCCATTGTGTCTGGTTTGCAAAGCTCTCCCCTCTCAGCCAAGCCCATTCCTGGGTGCCCCATTTTAGTCAGGAGCCCCAAGCTTCCTTGGACTGGGTGTCCTGGTGCTGGTGATCTCCCCTGCCTTGGGCTGGCACAGCCTTGAGAAGATGTGCTCAGTCTTGGAGCAAGCTCAGGGACAGAGCAGCAAAGGGAGATGAGAGCAGGGATTCAGAAAGGAGCTGAGAGTGGCTCCTGGCCTGGGACTGGATTTGGTCTGTGTCCAGCACTGCTAAACTGGGATGCTGTAACCAGAGTCTGGTGCTGCTTTTTCACACCTCTTGCCTGGGCTCTTTGTACAACCTGGAGGTTTCCAGATGACTGGAAGGTGAAGGAGGAGACATTAGGGGAAGGGAAGGGGAACCCTGTCTGCACCATGGTACAAAACACTCTGTGCACCCTGCCAGCCCCACTGAAATTTGCAGAGTTTAACACTGTACTTCTCCAAGGGGCCTGGGCACTGTCTCTTGTCTCTTATCATGAATTTGCTTTGCTGAGGTCCTTCTCATCATACTGTGCTGAATTAATTTCAGAGGTTGCTCTGAGACCCCACTGGAGAGCAGAGAGCTCAGGTCTTTCCCCTCTCTAGGGGGGCCCTGGCAGACCCCTGTGGGGGTCCCAGTCTGGCATCACCCTTCCTACCTCACCTGCCTTTGGGGCAGCTGGGGACGGGGAGGGAGCAGGTAGGTCCCTACCATGCTGGGACTGATCCTCCTCAGCTCCCACCCCATCCCTGCAGGATCAGGCCCTTTCTCAGCAAGCACAACACGAGGATGGGATCTGCACCCACCCTGGCATTCCTGGGGACTCCCAAGCAGGGAAGAGAGGCTCTAAGCAGCAGCCCCACCATGCTCCCTTCCTTGCTGCCCATTCAGCCAGTGCCAGTGTGGGACCCAGGGAGCCCCTGCCCCTGCCTCCTCCTGATTTATTTATTACCAGAGGCTGTAAACAGCAGTGCTTTTCTACCCTCTACTTTCTTTTCCTTTCTTTTGTATTTTGGAACAACGTGTTGTAATAAATACCCAAATAGGTGTTTTAACTGCTGGTGTCAGCCTTGATTTTTGAAGGTCACACCTTCTTCAGGGTGGGGGTGGAGGGTCCTCTTTGGTTGGTTGGGGAAGGATCTTTGGCTGCATTGATGGGGATCAGAGACAGCAAAGAGCTGGACACACAGCCAGACCTGGGTGCACAGTCAGACCTGGATGCACAGCTAGACCTGGATGCACAGCCAGATCCACATCTATGTGGCCAGACTCTGTGGGTCTGGACTAATTCAAAGCAGAAATAAGACTCATGGTTGAGGGAGTAGGGTGATAAAACTTAATGGGGGCATTCATGGGCCCAGAGACTGCAAACAGCTGGGTTAGGGCTTTCTGATGGTGCAGTGCTTGCTTCACAGCTCTGAGGCTGTAGTCAGGCATCTGAGCAGCTCCTTTCTAGTGGAAAGGGATGGCTCTGCTCCCACCTTCCTCCTGGCACGGTGGCAGTGTGTAGCCACAGACTTGCAGCTCACTTCAGCTAAATCCTATAAACATTCCCCCAGCCCCCCCATGGCCAACTGAGCTGCAGCCTCCTCCTTCCTCCCAGCAGCAGCTGTGCTGTGCTCCTGGGGCAGCCCCGGGTGCTAACTGGCAGCCCCATTTCAGCTGGGCTCTGCTCAAGTGGAGGCTGGAAGAAGGATTTTCCTGCTCCCCCCTGCAGCAGGTTTGCTTTGGAGGAAGGAGAAGGTGTGAGCAAACCCCCTGCAGCTCTGGCTCCAGAGAGCTGCAGCACTTATTGACTTAAACAACCATCCCCATGGCTCTTTTCCACAGACCAAGCTAAATCCCTGATCTGTTATGAATTCACTCCCCTCATCCAGCTGCAATTACTGAGTCTTTCATACAGCATCTCAAAACTGCTGCCATCATCTGCTGGGGGGGTAGAAATTACACTGCCAGTGGGATGCTACAGCCTCCTGCTCAGCTGGCAGCCCCAGCAGCTTCAGAAAGGCTTCTTGTGCTGCTGCTTCCGTGGGCACATCCGAATCCCCTCGTGTTTTAGTGGGAAATGCCCCCTGGGCCAGGGGACTGCTGGGCCATTTGGTCACCACCAGTGGTGCCCGTGGAGGAGGGGACCCCAGTGATGCTGTGCAGTGCCTGCACCCAGCTGGGGCACGGGCTCTGTTCCCTGGCAGGGGCACCCATGGGTGTGCACCCAGCACAGCCTCCATCCATCCCCCTGCCCCAGTGCTGAGGCTGCTGCCTCTCTCTGTGGTTTACACGGCAGAAACCATTCCTGCAACAAGAAACCCAGGAACGTCCTTTTTCCAGCTCTCGGGCTTTTTATTGACTCGGAATGGCTGCCAAGCCAATAAATAAATGTTCCTTGAGCTAAATATAGCAGCCACTGAAATAGGCTGCCGGCTATTTATTGAGTTTGTGGCCTCTTTGAAAGCTTGCCAGGCTCTGCTGCCTCCACCTTTCTGCCGTCCCACCCCAGGCTGGGACCACCCACTGCAGGGCAGGGCTGAGTCAGCACCCAGGCAAGGGGTCACAAAAAGTCAGCCCAGTGCTGCAGAGAGCCAGGGGGACAGGGTCCAGAAGCTGGAGGAGCTCCAGCCTCCAGCACAGAGAGCTGGAGGGGTCCTCAGGAGGGACATGGACTGGGGAGGGGCTGAGCTGGTTTCCTCTTCTAGGAGGACTCAGGACCTTTTTCCACCACCGGAGCCTGGAAAAGAGAATTGATCACCTCCTGCATCTTTCCAGCATTAAGGGGCTGTGCAGGTGTTCCTGGGACACAGATATGCCAGACCTGAGGACCCCATGGGCATGAACTGGCCCCCAGTTGTGCACCCCTGGTTGAATTAGGATGCAAACCTGTACAGCAAGCTGTGCCACGGCTGTGAAATGGTCTCTGACCTCAGCTGCCAGGGTGAGTCTCAGAAAATTCTGCAGCCATGTCCCCTGCTGCTCCTGGCCAGACCCCCTGGGGCTTGGTCCCACTTCACTGTGTGTCTGGGAGATGCCATTTGCCCCATCAGTGGAGTTCCCACGTTTGGACCCCACACTCTGGGACCCTCTGGGGGATGTGTGGTCCTCCAGAGCTCTGTTGGTTGTGCTCTGATGCAAGAAGGGAAGGGTTCACCCTTCCAGCACTGATAGAAAGTGAGGTGAGGACTGCTCTAGTGTTGCAGACACTACAGAACACCCTGAGCTAAACAGAAGTAGGATGCTGCTTACCTGGGGCTGTGAGGACTTTGTTGCAGCCCCATGCCAGCAGAGGGAAAATCCCCATCACTCTCTGGAAGGGCACATTCACTCCTGGAGCAATCCAAGGCATTAATAATGCTTAGCACTTAACAGGGAGTTTTGCTAAACATGAGCTAATCCTTACAGCACCCATGGGAAGGAGAAAAGTAATTATTGTTATTGGACTTGATTTTCCCTTTCCCATGTACCCCTGCAGGTGAGAATCAGCTCTACCAAATCCAAAGAGCTCTGCCAATCGGAGGAGAATCCCACTTCCTCAGGTTTGTACAAATAGGAAACCTGGTGCAAAAAATGACAAGTTCTTTGCCAAAGGCCACCCGGGCAGACAGAGTTGGAGCCAAAACTGTGCATGGGGGAAATTCTGCCCCCAGTCCTGCTCCTATGCCACCAGGCCATAACTCTGGTCCCCATGTAGGGTGCCAGAAGGATGCAGATGCTTTGTATTGCTGCTTCCCTTCCTCTCCACAATGTTACTTCACAGAGGGGTGAGATTCCCTGTTCTCAGTAGCAGTAGATGCAGCCAAGACTTGTGAGCATATTGGTTTGGGGTACTACTGCCCTGGGTCCCAAAATTCCCTCTTCAGAGGAAAAAGTCCCATAGAGAGACAAGAGCTCATCAGCCATGTGCAGGTTCCCTGGTCCCGGAGACAGTGGGCAGCACAGACCCAGCATCACCCTTACCTGCCCCTCTTCCCACTTTCTGAAATCCCAGTCCCAGAGCTGCTGCCACGTGTTTGAGCCCCCCAGTCCCCAGGCAGCCCCTCTCACTGTGGCCAGTGTAGTACTGGGGAAAAGGAGCCAATGGGCCAGTCCTTGGGCTTGTCTCAGCAAGACTGACTTAGAGAGCTGAGGGGCTGTTGGGACCCCCCCTTGGGCCACAGAGGGGCTGGGTTGGGATGTCCTAGGTGAGAGCAGAGACCTAAATGAGGTCAGCTGCCTGCCTGGGTCCTTCAGAGGGAGAAAGGGCAGTTTTGGGGAGTTCCCTAAAACCAGCAATGCTCCCTGGCCACGCTCTTCTCTTCAGCTGAAAGCCATGCACTTAGTGTCTGAGTGGAAATACTCTGTGTCTGTCAGCAGTACCCCCATGATGTCATTTAGTTTTCCAGGCTCCTGGGCTGAGCCAGCAGCTCCAGCCAGAATGACTGGAGGTGCTTTATTTAGAAGGAGCCCAAGCACACCCGAGCCTTGGCCTTCTCTGTGCCCCTCTGCCACCTCCCTTCCCTGCTGATGCAAGGCTGGGATGTCAGCCTGCCCCAGGGGAGGTCATTCTTGAGAAGCTCAAAGTGGGACCCTGCAGTGAGGAGTGGGAAGAGGTGAGAGTGCTGCTTGGTCTGTGCTGCCCAATGTCCCTGGGACCAGGAAACCTCCAGGTAACGCCCATGGCTCCTTAGGTGCTTTTTCCCTCCCTCCAGCTTCCTGAGAAACCCAGCCTGAGCTCCCTGGCACAGCAGCAGCCACCCTCCCCATCCTCACCCTCGCCATCTCTGGGTTGCCTTGCTGCAACCAAGCATCAGGCTGGCTGCAGGGGATTTTTTAGTTGGAAAGCAAATGTTGTCCCCTGCTGACACCCCTTAACCTGCCTCCTCTCTGTCAGCAGCATCTCCTGACAGGCAGTGGCTAAGAATAGCCCTGCTGCTGGCTCCCTGCTGCTGTTTGCTCAGTGACTCAGAGCTGGCAGGGCAGGCACTAACTCAAAGGGCCCCATTACTCATCCATCTCCACTGCCCCAAGGATGGGGTTTGTGTCTCTTGCTCGCCTCTCCTTTAAAGATGCTTTATTTCTTTTTAATAAAGCCACCATCCCCAAAGAGAGGTAATTATCCTGCTGTGGATTTACCACTAAATATGTGTGCCCCGACCCAAAATGCTGCAACCCCCATCGATCATGCTGGCAGACCCTCAATATATTGCTCCTGCTCGCTGCACTGCCAGGAAGGAGCTGTGTGGGCAGCAGCAAGGCAAGAGAAAATGCCTCCCAAAATCACATTTCATGGCACCAGGGTAAGCCTGCAAACAAAAATCCTCTCCTCCAGAAACCATCCATGTTGAATGCCAGCTGAGCCCAAATCCAACCCTCCTCTCAGATGCTCAGAACGTGACCCACTCGTTCCCACCCTCCTTCCTCTCCACAGAGGGACCCGCTCATTGCTCAGTGGGTGCTGCAGTGGCTGCAGAACACCTTGGCAAATTAAAATAGGCCCCTGTGTTAAAAAGTGGCTCGACTGATTTCCAAACAACAAAGAGGCACCATCTTCCCTCTCTGGCTTCCTTCCCTGGGGCACTCTGAGTCACAGGCAGTCATGCCAGGAAGAGAGCTGCATCCTGATGGGTGCACATCTGTGTCTGCAGGGTCCTGCCATGCCAGCACTGCCCGGGAGGACACAGCTCCTCTGCCTGCCCCACCACTTGAAATGGCTTCAAGTTGTGCCAAGGGAGATTTCAGGTGGATGTTAGGCAAAACTTCTTTACAGAAAGGGTTGTTAAGCACTGGGGGTTTCAGGTGGATTTTAGGCAAAACTTCTTTACAGAAAGGGTTGTTAAGCTGCTCAGGGAACTGGTGGAGTCACCATCCCTGAATGTGCTTAAAAACCAAACAGATACTGTGCTCAGGGATGTTCAGCAGTGAATGGAGCTACTCTGCTGGTTAGCAGAGTTAGGTGTAAGTCTGGGAGCTGAGCTGGAGCTGGGGCCGTGTCCCGGCTCCGCAGCGCTGTGCGGGCAGCCTCTAGCGGCAGCTCTAGGAGCATCCCGAGCTCTTAAAGCCACCGAAATTTTGCCTGTGCAAGACCAGGTGATGGGAAAGGAAGCTTGCCCTGATTTCATATCCTTCCAGAGCCTTTGGGACGAAGCTGAGTGCCAAACAAACACCAGTTTGCTAAGAGGAGGAGGAAGATGAGGAGGAAGGGCTAAGTCTGCTCACACTCCTTGCTGGGCAGCTGTAGCACAAAACTGTCTGGGAGGAGGTGGGAGGAGGTAGCCAGGTAGCCCAGAGTGGAACAGGAGCTCCCAGCCTGGCTCTGACCCCACCAGGCTGGGTGATATGACCTCTGTGCTTCAGCTGTTAAATCTCTTTCACCTTGGAAGTGCAAATTACTGCACCCAAGAGTGACACTGGCTCAGTGTCCCTGCAAGCAGCCTGGCTGGGAGGCCACAGCACCTCCAGTGTCTGCAGTGCCCAGCCCTCATCTCCAGCACTTTGTTTGTGCAGAGGATTGGGGAAGGGAAGGGCTCCATGTGCTCCCAACAGCCACATCTCCCCTGCTGCATTCAGCCAGCCCGTGGGGTTCAAAGCTCTCACATCTCTGAAGTCCCTGGAGGCTGAGCTTCTGTTGGGCCATTGGCAGCTCAAGGCACCAAGTGTTGGGCTGCTCCTAGGCTGGACAAGATGCTGCAGTCCTCTCCACTTCTAGGAGACCCTACACTGCACCCCAAGTCTCCTTTGCTGACATCCCAGCCTGTTCTCTTCACCAGCAAGAGGTCAGTGACAGTCCCCACTGCCACTGTGTGTCCCATCCTTGCCACACATGCACAGTCCCCAGCACCAGGAGCTGG
The DNA here is from genome assembly GCF_003957555.1 of Calypte anna. Taxonomy (NCBI): domain Eukaryota; kingdom Metazoa; phylum Chordata; class Aves; order Apodiformes; family Trochilidae; genus Calypte; species Calypte anna. The sequence continues at coordinate 13,821,395 of NC_044250.1, forward strand.
GAGCAGCTCAGCAGCAATGCCCTCTGGCTCTGCCTGTCATTTCAGGGCGTGCAGGAATGCTGCTTCCTTCAGCCTGGCTTCAAGGTTCAGCTTGGGTTTTGCCCCAGAATAGCACAAGCACAGAGCAGTGACAAAGCTGCTGCAGCCAGAGAGAGGGAGGCTCCACACAGCCCCTGCTCAGGGGATCTCCTGAGTGAGAGCCTCATCTCCAGCCAGGGACCATTAACCTTCCCGCCCCAGAGATGGTCTTCAGACCTTGCTGATGCCAAACAAAAGCACAACATAAACTCAAAGTGCTGCTGGGGCTGCCTCTCCCTGCCCTGCTTTCCCTGTTAATTGCTGCACAAGCCATCCATTAGGGACAAGGGTCAGGATGTGCAGGAGATGCTCCCTGCAAGCACCTGGCACCCCTGGTTACAAACCCCTGGGCCAGACTGGTGCAGCTGACCAGGATATTTTAATCATACAGACCCTGTAGAAATATCCAAGTAACCAGGGCTTTGTGCCACTTTTCCCTGCTGTAGGATGAGCCCAGAGAGCCATGGGTTCAGCTCTGGGTACTGCACTGAGGCACGGGCACAGGGGCTGTGGACAAGTCAGAGATGGAGAAGAGCCATTTTCTTCAGGATGAAGGCAGTGGTTGATTAAACACTGCCCATGGGGATGAAGCTGAGGCCAGAATATCTTTGGGCCAGCACAGTGCTGTGCATTTGGAGGACTGTGACATTTCTGATCTCCCCTCTTCCCCCTTGTCCCCACTCCTCTGGGTCATGCAGAGTTCCTGAAGTGCTTCCAACTCTGAAGAGCTTCCTTATTTGTGGGAACCTGTGAAAGAAAAGAAGAATTTACTATTCCTCTGCAAATTCTGTTCTCCCTTGGCTCCCCATGCTGCATCGCTGGGTGCAAGGCTGGTGCAGGGAAGGCAAACCTCATCAGGCAAAGCAAGGGCAAGCAGGAAAGAGGAATAGCTGAGGCTTAGGTGCCATCGGGGATCCCTGATGGTAACTGAGTTCACCACAGTCCTAAAAGTGTGCCCCTTGCACCCCCCCAAAGCCAGGCAGTCAAGCACCTAGCAGGGCAGCAGTGGGAGAGCAGAGATCTCTTCTGAAGTAGAATAACTTCCTTGGGCAGGGGAAGCCTCACCTTCTTTGGGGTGTTTTTATATCAGAGTGAATTAAAGGGGACACTGCCAGCAAAATAACCTGGATTACTGCAAAGGGTCATCTCGAGTTTCTCCAGCTCCACTGCGTGTTTGAGAGTACCTGGCTAACAACTAAGCCTTGATCCCTCTCCTCACCAAAAAAAAAAAAAAAAAAAAAAAAAAAAAAAAAAAAAAAAAAAAAATTAGTGAAAGAAGATCCTCCGGCTGCCTCCTGCACCCCTGCACCAGGCAGCGCTGCTGACAGAGCTGCAGGGGTGGTATTAAAACTTTCCCGGACACAGACTGCCTGCCCTTGGCTCTGGCACCCACCAAAGCCATTAGCAGTGAGCTCACCCCTCTCTTATCGCTGATCCAGGGAGTCTGGAGGCTCTCGGAAGCGCTGCTATTGATCCGTTCCTCTCATGCATCCCCCCTGGGGCTTTGGTTTCAGGAAATCGCTTTGCCTCTTCTCTCCTTCTGTCTCCTCCAAAGCCTCCAGGAATGTTTTTCTAAGGGACCTTGGAGTCAGGAGTTAAAGGGAAATTTTTGCATTGGAACTGCAGTGTGAAGGGTGGGGTTTAACTTGGCCAGCACCAAGGGCACTTAAGGGTGGCTGACTGGGATTTATTCCCAGGTTGCTGGTGCCTGGCATGGGAACCAACCCTCCACGGTCTGTTCATCCGTGCCATGGGCTTTCTGAAGGGGCAGTGCCCACAGCAGGCTCCTCTTCTCCCTCTCCCGTGCTGTCAGCATGAATTGTGCCAACCAGTAAAGGGGTCACAGCATTTCTGTGCCCAGTCACCCCAGCAGCACAGGCAGATGAGCCTGGTGGGCTGCCAGGGAGCCCTCAGTTCTGGTAATGCTCAACTCAGCAGCATCCTGTTACCCCTTAAAGGACCATCCTGCACCCCTCGGGCTGTTTCTCCCATCTCTTCAGGCCCACCTTGTCCCAGCAAGGAGGTGGCAGGGTGAGGAAACACACTGGGAAGCTGGGGAATCAGGAAAAAAACCTCATGGAGCTACAGCCAGAAATCACGTCATCTGCTCTGGGCTGCTTTCCTGGGTATGAAGCAAACAACTTGCTGCCTCATGCCTTATAAAACAGATTTCCTCAGTTCCCCGGTATCCCCAGCAAGACTTTCAGGTGCCTGGGTGCACTTCAGAGATGAGTAATGGGCCATCAGGCTGGTGCTGCCTGCCAGGAGCAGACTGGGATCAGCCCTGCCCTCCATCTATCAGCTCCACCCAGGGATCAGACAAGAATCAGATTAAGAAACCAGGCAAACAACTGCCCTGAGCAGGCAAACTCCGAGGCTGGCAGCCCATGGGAAAGATTGACCACTGCAAGAGGAAATAAAACGCATGTCTTGCTGCAGCCCCCTTCAGAGAGCTCCTCCAGAGAGGGGGATTTGGTGGTGGTTGTTTTTTCATTAGAGGTGGATTAGGACTAGCAGGGAGAATTTTTCTCGTTTTTTAGGTGGGCTTGTGGACAACAGAGCCTTGGAGCCTGTGGATGCCCTGAGGAAAACTCCACACTGTGCCAGAGCCCCAGCATGCCCAGCAAATGGGTTTTAATCTGCCTTTAAAAACTGTTATTGCACCCCAGATTGCAGATGGGGCACACACATTAGGCCTGATCTCATGCAAGGACCACTGGGTGCACTTTGATAACCCCTAAAGATAAACTGAGGAGCTGGTTCAGCTGTTTTCATGTACATGAATGGGGGCCCTGCAGTAACAACCAGAGGCATTTTTTTTTTTAGGGGATGATTCAGTCATGGCACCATTTGATCCCCACACATCCAAGGAAATTGCCCTGGATAAAGCTTCCCAACCCATATCCTGCACTCCTGGGTGTGATGTAGCAGCATGGGGCTGTGTGCGGGGGCCAGAATTTAGCTGACTCCTTGCACTTTCTGCCCTTGCGGGCATCAGAGCCAGAGGAGGAAGGGAACAGGTCACCTCCAATTGCTAACACTGCAGAAGAGACATGGAATAAACCTGACATTCATTTGGAGTGTTTGCTGAAGAAATCAACACTTCCTGTACACAAGAAAAAAAAACAAAATCAATGAGATGCCACTTACCAAAAGAATCCCCATTGGGTCTGAAGCTCCTGCATCAACAGAGCCTCATGTCACCACCCATGCACCCCAAATCCTCTTCAGTAGCTCCACCAAGAGCTCACCCTTCCCTTCTCTGGGCTGTTTCAGCAGTTTTGGGGGTTTTGTGACTCCCAGCACACCATTTCTGGAGCTGTGCACTCTGCCCTGAGCTGCTTTGGAGGAGCCTCACCAGCACAGGGCATTTCCCCCAGCTGCACCCTGCAATTTGGGTGTTGGTCACCTGCATTCCCAGCACCCCTGCTCCAGAGATGCTCCAGGAGTCAAGTGAGGAAGGGGAGATTGTTCACACCACGAAGGACACCCCCAAAAGTCCTGACCCTCTCCCAAAGCCTCCTTTTCTCTGCAGCAAGGCCACCACCGTATCTACCACCAAGTCACCGTGTTCCTTGGTTAGGAAAAAGTTTTCACATGAATCTTCCCCTCTCCCCCCCCATCTCCATCTCCAGGAGAGAACAACTTTTACTGCTTGCTTTTCTTGTGGCCATCAGATGGTGCCATTGAGTCTTCTCTGATGTGAGGTCCCTGATGCTCTGGCACCAGGGATCCCGCTGGTCCCACACTTTTTCTACTTACCAGGAGAGGAACAGAGCTTTATTGCCCAGCTCCAAATACTGCAAAATAAGGAGATTTTTCTAGCACAGCAGTTGGCAAAGTAACGCAAAACTGGGCTTTCTGCTCTTCTACAGCAACAGACACCTGTGTCACCAGTTTTTAATGTTTTTCACACAGGACTGGCTATCTTCTTGCAACAGGACTCCAGTGGTATCAGTGCAGGAGCAAATGATAGCAGCACAGAAGCCCTTCAGCCTTAGTTCTAACCCTCACCCCCCCCCCCAAAAAAAAAAAAAAAAAAAAAAAAACCAAACACAAAAACCCCACAAAAACCAACCAAAACCCAAATCAAACCAACAAACAAAAAAGGAGATCTGAGTTCACACAGCAGGGCCAGAAATATTTTTTCTCTTTTATTTATTTTTTATTTTTCTTCTCTTCTCTTCTCTTCTCTTCTCTTCTCTTCTCTTTTCTCTTCCTTTCCTTTTCTAAGAACAGGGGTCAGGGGCTTATGCATCAAGGCACACATTTGACAACCCCTCCAGATGTAGGGCAGGGCTTCCAGGGTTTTATCATTAATAACTTGCTTTGTGGGGTTTTTTTTTTGCAGTGTCCAGAGCTTGGCATGGGCATCCCTGCTGTTCAAGCTAAGGCTTCCACCTGACATTGCAAATATGCAGGAATAACGCCTGGTGTTTTGCCTGGGGGTTGTTTCAAGGTTTAATTGTGCAAGATGAAAGCGAAGGAAAATGCTGGCAAAGTGAGGAAGGAGAGAGAGGAGAAATCATTACAATGGCATTTAGTCAGCGATAAGAATGGCTGCTGAGCTGGGCTGGGTGGTTTCCAAGCACGTTGGAAGCCAGCTTCAATTTCATAGCATAATCTTTCCTCTACCCTTAAAATAACTTCTCCCTGGCCCCAGGGAGTCACAGGAGCTGAAGGGCGATGCCTGCAAGGCTACTCAGGGCTGGGTTATCACCCGAGGGCTGTTTTGGGAGCGATGGCATCACCCGTACGGTGCCGGGGCAGAGAGGAGGGGATGCTCTGCAGAGCCAGACCGATGGTTTCCTTGGGAAAGGCGGCAGCCCAGCTGTCTGAGCTCCTCTTGGGTGGAAGAGCTGCTTCCAAGAAGCAGAGATGGAACCTCTTTATTGTCGGTGAGCTAATTGCTCATGTGAGAGGTATTTACAGAAGCAGCTGTTTGCGGCAGACAAACAGACTCCTGTTCTGCCAGGCCCCCTCTGTGATAGTGGGCGGGGGGGTGGGGGGGTTGTTGAGAACTCTTTAACGCAGCCCTCAGAGGTTTGGACCGAAGGCAGCACTGGGCAGGATGGCTCCTGCGGGATGCTGAGCCCCTGTCCCACTCCCCAGCCTGCAGTTCCGGAGGGGCTGAGCCCACTGCTTGCTGTCCCCCGGTTCTGGGAGCAGGCTGAGGACACACACACACTCTGCTTCCAGCAAAGCAAAAGCTTGGGTGTGATCCTGGCACTCCCTGCCAGCCCTTGGCTTGCAAATCCAGGGCTGCTTCCCTCGGGGGATGTGGCTGGGAGGAAGGGGAGGACAAACAGCTCAGAGTGACAAGGTGACAAGTGCCCCAAGCATGTGCAGATGGGCTGCCCATCTCCTGGCTCTGCAGGAGGTGTGACACAGGCCCTGAGGTCACTTCAGAGGTTCCAGTGGTGAACTGCTTCATGCCTGGTTGTATCAAAGGGAAAGACATGCCCGAAAGTTGCTCTTTGCCTTTGCAAATAATGTCAAGGACTGATGAGAAGCATCCAGGGCTATGAAAAACACTTACAAGCTCTTTGCTGCCTGCTGGGTTTTGGGTTTTTTTTTTCGAGGTGGAGGCCCAGGGTGAGTTTTGCCATCTGGGAGAGAGATGGCAGAATTAGGAAAGTAATGCAAACAATTTCCAGCTCTTTTTCCATCTTCCTTCAAAACCAGTGGGGATAGGCAAACCCTGGCTTCCAGTTATGTGCAACACCCTTGTTTTTCCAGGTTGCTTTCATGCCAACACTGCATGGACATCCCCTCTCCAAACCTCAAAATATATTTCCTATTTTTCACCCCATACCTTTTTCTCTTCCTTGACACAGGGGTTAGGATAATGTACCCTTGGGGAAGAGCTTATCAGTAAGGAAAAGCAGCACCAGCTACAGCAAGGGAGCTGGTGTGTGGCTCCTGCTCTCCCTTTCCAAGCAGCCATCCACATTGGATCGAGTTGGACAGGTGGAATGAGAGCATGGGTTGGTTACAGCCTGTCCACAACAACGTGGGACATCCCCATGTCCCATGCACTGGGACAAAAGCAAACTCACATCATCCAGTTCACAGGGCTCTCCAACACATGCAGGACAACCCAGGCATACTGACCTCATGTGTGGCCTTAGTATAATTTTTATATTTTCCACTTGGAAGAAGAGAGAAATTCACCTAATTTTGAGCACTGCTGAGCAGTGAAGGTTTCTGAACATTTAAACATTAACTCCTACAAGACTTGATGCAGAGGGAAGTGTTTCTTTCATTTTCCATAGGTGGATGCTGAGGCATGAGGCAGGCATTGCTCAGTATTACTAATCTGTGGGGGAAAAAAATAAAACCCAGTCACTGCCAGTCTCGTGCTTTAGCATCCACTCATAAGCTGTTTTCTAAAAGAGGAAATGCCTGGTGCTTCAATGCATCTCTGGTTGGGAGAGAGGCTGAACTTTGTTCAGCATCCCTGCAAATGCAGACCCCCAAGAGCAGATTTTTCAGCCTTCCTCCATGAAGCTTCAGCCCTCTCTCAGACATCTGAACACAAGCCCTAGAGCACAGACCTAGCCCATCAAGCACAGACTCTATGAGGAGAGGCTGAGGGAGCTGGGGGTGTTGAGGCTGGAGAAGAGGAGGCTCAGGGGAGACCTCATCACTCTCTACAACTCCCTGAAAGGAGGTTGGAGCCAGGGGGGGGTTGGGCTCTTTTCCCAGGCAACTCTCAGCAAGACAAGAGGGCAGGGTCTCAAGTTGTGCCAGGGGAGGTTTAGGTTGGAGATTAGAAAGAATTTCTTTCTGGAGAGGGTGATCAGGCATTGGAATGGGCTGCCCAGGGAAGTAGTGGATTCTCTGTGTCTGGAGATATTTAAAAAGAGGCTGGATGTGGCACTGAGTGCCATGGGCTGGGAAGTGCAGTGGTAGTGGTTCAAGTGTTGGACTTGATGACCTCTGAGGTCCCTTCCAACCCAGCCAATTCTATGATTCTATGATAAGCCATATTTTCCAGCTAGTTCAGGACCTAAAATGTCTTTTTTTTCCTGATCCTCAGCAGGCCTGATTGTCTTGTTGCAAGACTATATCTAACACATTTGACTGTAACCGGCAGCAATCGATATTTATAACCACTCACAGTGTTTATTTATATATGTGTATATATATATATATATATATATATAAAATCAAATGTTCCAACCAAGAAGAGATGCTGTTATTAATATCCAGCACCATTAATGATCAGAGAGTTCAGGCAGGCCCACGCTGTCAAACTCATGCACTTTGTTTTTTCTAATGGCTCTGCAGGAATTTGAACCCTAATACGTTTCATGCACAGGGACAAAGACTTTCTGTCTCGGGGAAGGAGTATGTGGATGGTTTGGACTTAAAGAGCCAGTGCCACATTCAGAGCTTCACAAACACACCATTTGGATCCCAGGCCCGTCTCGTGCCTCCTCAAGGAAGGGTGGATCTGTTCCTGTTGCTGAAGACCCAAATCTGAGCAGCATTTTTGCAGCTTGCTGAAAACTGTTACACCCCCTGGGTGTCAGGGCAGCCATCACCTGCTCTGCTGCTCTGCCACCCACTGGAAAGACCTCAGCCAGGCAAACAAGTTCCCATCTCTCTGCCTGCTGTGGCTTCTCAGGTACCCAGGATAAAATGAGCTCCGTAGGAATGATGTTGCCTCAACTCAAGAAAAGGAAAACTCACATATCCCTAACCAATGCTTTCTTTGCTCTGCTCCTTCAGCACTACCACAGCTCCTTAGGGAGAGGAGAGGGAACATGCAAAGGTGTTATCAAGGCATCAGATATGAGGCTGCTTGGCCCCACACCAGATATTGGGTGGTGAAGGAGGAACAGGTGTTTCTGATGCAATAATCCACTCAGGGACCAAAGTTCACTCCCAATCCTTGCTGCCTGGCCATGCAAGGCAATGTTTGCCCACCTGTGCATTGCACTTTTCCTGCTGCAGGAGGCAATGACAATAAAACCAGAGGCAGTAAAGGGACAGAGTTGCAGAGAGATCAATGCCTTGATGACTTCCTCACAGCTGCTTGTCCTCTGTGGCACAGCTTTATTACCAGACTGACAAAGCAACCCAGTCAAAAAGCCAATATGAAATCAGGTATGGACAGCAGACGTTGTCTGCACTGCTATCAAACATCCTGTTCTGCACAAATCTGGTCATGAGAACCACAGGAGGGAAAAATAAGGAAGGAAACCTTCAGGTTTGCTATTCCAGGGCAGTGCTGAGGCAGCCAGTGAAGGAACAGTATGGCCAGCAGGTCCAAGGAAGTGATTCTGCCCCTGTACTCAGCTCTGGTGAGGCCACAGCTTGAGTCCTGTGTCCAGTTCTGGGCCCCTCAGCTCAGGAAGGAGATGGAGGTGCTGGAGCAGGTGCAGAGAAGAGCAAGGAGGCTGTGAAGGGATCCAGCAGAATTCCTGTGAGGAAGGGCTGAGGGAGCTGGGGGTGTTGAGGCTGGAGAAGAGGAGGCTCAGGGGAGACCTCATCACTCTCTACAACTCCCTGAAAGGAGGTTGGAGCCAGGGGGGGGTTGGGCTCTGCTCCCAGGCAACTCTCAGCAAGACAAGAGGGCAGGGTCTCAAGTTGTGCCAGGGGAGGTTTAGGTTGGAAATTAGAAAGAATTTCTTTCTGGAGAGGGTGATCAGGCATTGGAATGGGCTGCCCAGGGAAGTAGTGGATTCTCCGTGTCTGGAGATATTTAAAAAGAGCCTGGATGTGGCACTGAGTGCCATGGGCTGGGAACTGCAGCGGGAGTGGATCAAGGGTTGGACTTGATGATCTCTGAGGTCCCTTCCAACCCAGCCAATTCTATGATTCTATGATTCTAAGAGCCAGTCTCAGCCCTGTAGGGTCTCTTTCCAGGGGTTATAGAATCTGCAGAGCCCTCTGACAGACTGTGGCAGCCCTCAGGTCCATGCTGTGCTGTACCTTGGCTTTCACACTGAGCCCTACAGAGCTTTTCATGACTGCCAAATCCTCATTCAAAAGGTTTGTCTGCTCTGCATGGGCTCACTCCCAGCCTCCCAGTCAGCCCCCAAAAAGCTCTTGTGCTGCTGTGGAACATCTGGGAAGAGAGCCACCTTATTCCTGGAGGCTTGGAGGAGCAGGGCATGGACTTTTTTTGGCTTTTCTAGAGCCAGCCAGGCCAAGGAGTATGGGTGACAGAACAAGGAGGAGAGGAGAGGAGAGGAGAGGAGAGGGAAGGGAATAGAGTATTCCTTTCCATGTGCCATAAAGCCTTACAGTCCTGATCCAAGCACTGTAAACCTCCCCATTCCTGGGCACTCCCTACCCCATCTGGATGCCAAGAACTGTCTCTGGTTAAGCATCTTACACTCATGCCCTGCTGGGGTCTGTTGCCCTGAGCAAGGAGGACCCTTTCTTTATGCATTGGGCTTAGCACAAAGGAGCCCCAGGGGCCTGCCTGGCTTGCTATTGTCAAACAAATAATCACTGTGATGCATTTTTAGAGGGGTTAGAAAAAGAAGGGGAGTTGCAGGCCAAATGGATGGAGAGTGCTCTTGGGCTGGCACATCCTTTGCTCTTCAGAGCTGCTCACTGAGGGACCTGACTGACTGGGGAGGGATGTGAAATACTCCTTCTGCCAGAGGTATTTCTGGGGTTTCCAGAAGCTGAGGGAAGAAGGAAAAATCAGTAAGTGAAATTTCAATTTGACAGTGGAAAAAACCCTATAAAATAATCACCTTAGATACAGATAGATGCCTTGTGCCATGGTAAGGTACGATACAAAAGTAATGAAATAGATGTTGGTTATCCAAGTTTCCTTTGCACCAGTAATTTGCCTTGTGCTATTTGCCCTATATTTTCCTTGATACAATCAGGAGGAAAACAGCTAATCTAACATGACAAACTCATTGTATCAGAAGTCATCTCTGCTTTAAAACATGTGTCATATGACTTAATGCTCTACTCCTGGTACAATGCACCCCACAGTAAAACTGGATGGAGCTCATCCTCAAATGCCCTGCCAAAAATACTCCAAACAAAGGGCAACAAGAAAACATAATTCAAATGAGGGACATCTGTTCTCAAATGTTTGCAGATAATGACTGGATCAAGTGTTTGCATAAAGGATAATTATTTTCTGCAGATGGTTTGATCTGGTATTTTAAACATCGTAAAAAATCCTTATCCCAGCCACTCAGTAAAGTATATGGGGTTTTGCTGCAAGACAACTCTTTCCTATCCTCTGCTGCATTTTCTAAATGCAAAGATAGGCAATTAAAAATAACATTAAGACGTTAAAGAAAAAAAAAGTTTGAATAAAAATAACAAATTTCCCTCTGGTCTTTACTCTCTTGTATCACACCATTAGATACACAAATAATTCTCAGTGAAGTTTTGTTCCAGGAGAATGGCAAGATAAAGCAGTTATGTGTTGTGCAAAGGGATCCCTGGACTATTTCAGAGTTTCAAAAATGACATTGCCATATGGCTTTTAATACAAAATAATTCTACCACCTTTGTGCAAGAGATACAAAACCGTGACCTAGACACTTTCTTACAAAATATCCCCCATGACACATCCTTGCAATGTCTTTCTAGTCCCAGGATAACACAGCTGTGGTGAAACTCTTGGCAGTCAGAATGATGCCTGGATGCATCCTCCCTGAACCAGCAGGCCACAGGTGGGTGCCTGTGGGAAAAGGGGTGCTGGGACCCCCACACCTACTGCATGGGGATGGGGGAAGAGGAGGATGGCTGCATCACAAGAGGAAAATGTTTCCCTCTGAGGACACTCAGACATTAGAATGGGCTCCCAAAGGAAGGGGTGGATTCCCCCACTTTGGGAAGTTTTAGGTCTTGGCTTGATGGGGTGCTGAGATGACCTGGGAGTCTGGATTGCCAGGAAGCTGAACAGGAGCCAGCACTGTGCCCAGGTGGCCAAGAAGGCCAATGGCATCCTGGCCTGGATCAGGAACAGCGTGGCCAGCAGGTCCAGGGAAGGGATTCTGCCCCTGTGCTCAGCTCTGGTGAGGCCACAGCTTGAGTCCTGTGTCCAGTTCTGGGCCCCTCAGTTTAGGAAGGAGATTGAGGTGCTGGAGCAGGTCCAAAGGAGGCAACTGGGCTGGTGAAGGGACTCGAGCACAGACTCTATGAGGAGAGGCTGAGGGAGCTGGGGGTGTTGAGGCTGGAGAAGAGGAGGCTCAGGGGAGACCTCATCACTCTCTACAACTCCCTGAAAGGAGGTTGGAGCCGGGGGGGGTTGGGCTCTTTTCCCAGGCAACTCTCAGCAAGACAAGAGGGCAGGGTCTCAAGTTGTGCCAGGGGAGGTTTAGGTTGGAAATTAGAAAGAATTTCTTTCTGGAGAGGGTGATCAGGCATTGGAATGGGCTGCCCAGGGAAGTAGTGGATTCTCCGTGTCTGGAGATCTTTCCAAAGAGCCTGGATGTGGCACTGAGTGCCATGGGCTGGGAACCACGGGGGGAGTGGATCAAGGGTTGGACTTGATGATCTCTGAGGTCCCTTCCAACCCAGCCAGTTCTATGATTCTATGATTCTATGATTCTATGAACAATAATATTAGGAGGGTTGGACCAGACGATCCTTAAGCTCCCTTCCAACCTGACATTTTATGATTCTATGACCCCTGAAAGATGGTCCTTTCCTCAGGAAATTGGTGACCACGGGGAGTCTAATGAAGGAACACATCACTCTCCCATAGCACAAATAGTTTTTAATTAATACACTGCATGTGATCACCCCCAGCAGATCTGCCTCTGTAAACATCTCCACCTAAGCAGGTCCTGCAAATGGAAGGAAACCGGTGAGGAGGACACCTGCCCATGTCCCACAGCCTCCATGGTTTGCATGGAAAGGGTTTCTCCTCTTTAAAAATCATTGGGATGGCTCACAGCTCAAAAAGGATTGCTGTTGGGCTGCCTGTGGGTGTCATCTGGTACTGTTCTGTCTGGCTTTGAGGAGCCCCCAATTGTTCAGTTATTGCTGCAAGTCGAGAAACTGTGAAAAGAAAGATCTAGAGGTGCGGAAAGGTTCTGGAGCTGAGGCACTGAGTGGAGAGGAGGAGTCAGGGGAGGCTCAGCTCCCATCACAGACCCAGGCTTTGGGACTGTCAGGGTGCTGGAAGGGATGAGAGGAACAGTGGTTTCCAGGCAGGAGGGGCTTAGAATCATAGAATGGGCTGGGTTGGAAGGGACCTCAGAGCTCATCAAGTCCAACCCTTGATGCACTCCTGCTGCAGTTCCCAGCCCATGGCACTCAGTGCCACATCCAGGCTCTTTGGAAATATCTCCAGACACGGAGAATCCACTACTTCCCTGGGCAGCCCATTCCAATGCCTGATCACCCTCTCCAGAAAGAAATTCTTTTTTTAGGGTCAGTGCTTGGTGGCTCTGTGTGAGCTCCAGGCTCCCACCAGCCTCAGGAATGACCCACAGCGTGCACCTGGGGGACACGGACCTCCCCATGGCACAGTCAGAACTGAAGCGTTGAGGCCCGATCCCAGGCAGTGAAATCCTCCCAGGGGAGGATGAATAACGCTGGAGGACCCCGGCCCTACAGCCCCCAGCAAGAGGAAGCCCCTTGAGAGGCCCCGCTGGCCCCAGCCCCCTCGGGCCTGCAGAACCCTATGGGCCGCGCTGGAACTACATTTCCCAGCGTGCCCCGGGAGGCGGCGGGGAGCGGGGAGGTGGGGGCTGCTTCCGGGTTGGCGTCCGGCTGCCGCCAGCGCCCTGTGTTTACTTCCGGCCGCCCCAGTGCGCGAGTGTCAGGGCTGAGGAGGGGACCCGGCGCAGCCTGGCGGCCGCCCCGCCCGCACCGCCCAGCTGGAGCCGGGCAGCGGGGGAGGGAGGGAGGGAACGACCGAGGGAGGAGCCCGGGCCCCGCGTCCGCAGCAGCAGCAGCAGCAGCAGCAGAAGCGGCGGCGGCGGCAGCAGCGGCCCCCATGAGCGGGCGGTGAGCGGGAGGGAGTCGGTGGCTGCGGGAGCTTCCCGGCGCGGCGGGACTCAGCCATGGACTGGCTCATGGGGTGAGTGGAGCCCCCGACCGCCCCCCCCCTCCACCCCTTCCCCTCCTTCTCCTCAGGCCTGGGCGGGCTCCCCCGCTGCCCGGCGGCCGTTGGGGGCGCGAGGGGCGGTGGTTGAGGCGCGAGGGGCGGCGGTTGGGGCCGTGAGGGGAGCAGGGGGGAAGCGGCCGCCCTGAGGGTGCGGGGCGCAGCGGGGGGGCCGTGCGGTGTCTGCGCGTCCTGCGGTGACAGACGGAGGAAGCGGCAGAGAAGGCGGCGGGATAGAGAGGAGAGAGCTGCTCCGGGTGCCGCCGGCTTTGATCGAGGGGACCCTGCCTTGCTCCCGAGTGGTCCCTCGTCGGAAAAGTAACTTTTGGTTGTTTTGGCTGTTTTTGTTGTTGTTGTTTATTTGTTGTGTTGGTTTTTTTGAGGGTCGGGCGTTGCGGGGTCTCCGTGTTTCCCATGGACAGAGTGTGGATAAACCCGTCTGCAACACAACATCACTTTAAAGCTTGCCAAGGTTGCAGTGGTTTTCTGGGCAGAGGAAGAAAAAGACCTCGGCAGAGATTAAAGTCAAATCAGAGCCACGCCAGGGGGCTTGGATAGCCAGGGATTAATAGTGCTAATTACTTAGGGACAGAAGGTAGAAAGCGCTTTGCTGCTGGTTTTAGGTCTGAAAACCTCAGTGCAGGAGAAGGAGATGCAGCTGATGGGAGTGACCTGCTGTGCTACCAGTATTCCAAGCAAGATAAACTCGGTTATTTCTTGCATGAATTGTGCTGGCGACTCGCACTCAGGTGAACTGTGAATAATTATGCTTCATAATCACATAAGCAGTAGGTTTGTGCTTTAGCAAAACCACTATTACCGTGGTAACTTCTGCCATTACTTTCTTTTTTACAAGTTTAGTCTGCTTCCTGAGCTTGATCTTTACCGTCTAAATGTGATGTGCCTAGAATACAGGATATTTTGTTGCCATTGCTAGATCCGGTGTGTTAGAAAGAACACTCCTGTGTGTGTTGCCTTTTTTTCTGCAGCTGAAGTGTGTGCTGTCTGAGTGCTGCACTTGTTACTTACCTTCAAACTAGATGTGGCCAACTCCTGAGCCAGTTGTCAATACCAGTTATGTCTTACTGTAAGTTAGATTCCTCAGACTGATGGAGTGAATGGTGAATATCTGCAAGGGAGGTGCTGCTGGCTGGGTTTTCCTCCAGCAGGCTGAGCAGTGGAAATGCAGTATTCCTGGCATGCCGTGTCCTGCAACACTTGTGTCTTGAAAGTCAGGGGGCTGTGCTCTATGATGGTGTGGTTTAAATGAAAAGATAAATGACAAGCTTGTTTGGATTTGTTTCATAACTATCACAAAACACAGGTGTCTGTTATATGTACTTTATGTCAGTAAGAGCTGGAGTGCTAATAAGTGCCATTGTAGTTACAAAAAAAAAGTAAACCCCAGGATTTATGCAAGATGTCTGGATGACTCAAAATGCCTCATTTACGTAGCTGTACTCATTTCGTGTGAATTATGTTGTAAAGCAGAAAAGAATCAAGGTTTAGCCAAACTCTCAATGTGTTAAAATGCCTCTATTCTTACAAAAAATATTTTGGGCTTTATGAAAAAAAACCCTGGCGTTTGTTCTGTACTTGTGGTTTTTTTGTGGTTTTTTTTTTTTTTTTTCCCGGGCTGGGTGGATCCCTCCCTGTGTGGAAAAAAGTCCTGCCTGTTTTCCCCCTTGTAATGGGAATGGATCCTGAGTCATTTGTGTGTTACTCGCTGGTTCTCAGCTATTTCCTGATTTGTTTCTCTCCTGACCAAACCCAGTATTGTCCCACTGATGCTCTTGATGTGTTCAGCTTTAAAACTTCGCTAGTTCTATTTGTGTGACTTTGAGGGAGGGGGTTATGGCAGGAAGGGAGAGCATTGATATTTTGAAAGGGGAAGGGGTAGAAGGCCTGAGGGACCCTTTTTTTGAATGCCCAGTTATGGCTGCAGTTAGCAACAGTGCATCAAAATGGAAACACCATTTTAGTGTTTGAGAAGGAACCAGGACGTTGTTCCTCTGCCGGGGCAGAAGTGTTTGGTGATGTCCCCTGCTCAGCCCTTCTTCCAGTGAAAACTTCAGCTGCTTGGGGCTCTTGTGTGAGAAGGGAAAGACTGCAGAAAAACCTGCAGAAGTAGTAGGAATGCAGTCACTTCTGGTAGCCCATCAGTTTGTGTTGATGTTGATGCCTCTGGAGAGCTTCTTGGAGCTGTCACTCTTTCACTTCATGTGTCACCACTAATAGAAGCACTGTCATCTTGCTTATTCCTGGCTGCTGCTGGTTTGCAATTAGAGATTCCCATGTCCTTTCTTACCCTTCATGTATGTCTCATGTTATTGATTGTGCTTTCTTAATACTTTTTGTATGAGAAATGCCCTCTGTGTTTTAACTTTGTTTTACTGAGGATAAACCTTCAAGTGCAAGGATGTTAAGTTAGGCAGCAGTCACAGTTGCTTCTGTTCTAGATCTCTGCCCTTCAGGCTCGTGTCGTGTTTATCCCACAGACGATTCAGAGTGAGCTCTGCTTTTTTCCTTGCTGGGCCTCCCCTTCACTTGTGGTCTTTTGGAAAGTGGGGGAAGGGTAAGTTCTAATCATACCACAAAGGGCAGCAGCCCAAGTGTCTCACCTCAGAGTGCTTAATATACAAAAAAACCAGGAGCTGAAGCTTATAAACAATAGTGAATTTATTATGGATTAACAAACTGCTATAGGCTTATGTGCTCATACAGCAAAACTTCTCTGGGTGCTACCTTCTGTTTGGTCAAGTGCTTCAAAATCCCCCCAAGTCCTAGGGAAGAAAGCTGACCAAAAAAAAAAAAAAAAAGCAAAAGCTGCTGGCATGTTACAGTGCTCAGCACCAAAATAAACCCAGAGCCTTTTCTGTGGTTTGTTAGTATCTCTTACCATTTTACTGAATGCAACCTTAATAGTGATACTGATGAAAGACTGTGGTTTCTTCAGAGCATTCTCTCCATTACATAAAAAACCAAACCAAAACAAAAAAGAGCTTTTTGTTGTTGTATATAAGATATTTTCAGTGCAGTTTTGACTAGAGATCGGTGTTGCTTAATTGCTTTGTTCACCAACATCTGACAGAGGTCTATATTACCCTCTTTGTAAGAGACTCCAAATTTTTATCTTACAAATAGTATTGGTCTACTCTTGCAGTTCAAAGTTATAACAAAGACAGGCATTGTTTCCTTGGTTATGAAACTTGCTTTTTAATTTGTTTTAAACATCATAATTGAAAAGGAGTAAACCGTAGTGGCACTAATAAACTTGACATGGTGTCGGTGGTTTTTAATCTGGGATGTATGATGTTTTTCTAATAAGGGAGGATTGTATATTGTAGCCATTTTTTTTTGTGATCTGCTATGTATAAAGGAGAAAGAGAAACTATCTTACCAACAATTACTTATTAAACACAAAAAATACTTTGGGGCTACACCTGTACTATAAACTTTGTAGTTTAGCAGAGTAGTGGGTGGTGCTGATTGAAACTCAGAAAACTGCAACAGTTTAAGGTAGTTGTGATGGCAAAACAGTTCTGTAGATGTATCTGGAACTGGGAAAAAACCCAACTCGTGCAGAAATCGGCTGGAGGGCTTTGTACAGGCAACTTGAAAAGCTTTCTGCATGTAAAAAAATCCTAAAAAAAAGGTACTCTTGGTGAAGGAAATGGGCAGGGAGAAAGAGCACAAGAAAAGCTCTACATCCTCCTCTACAAGAGGTGAAATAGTGCCTCTGAAGTGTCCAGTGAGGGTTATTTTCTGTTGAATGCATATCAGTATTTTCATCAGAAGACTCTTATTCCAGGAGCAGTGTGAGCATCTCTTGTACTTGAGAGCTGCAGTGTCCACTCCTTCCACGGGCACTTCTGGTACCAGGATAATGTCAGTGCCCTCATCCATGTAGTGTTGCTTCACAGTAGTACTGAAGGCTCTTTCTGAGGGAAGACTGCAGCATCTAGTGGCTTGTTAAAAAGAAAATTTTAGATGCAAAACTTGTGTTGTGTAATAAAACATTTTTCTTCTGAACAGCAAGGTGTCTGGCTCTTGGGGGGAGGCTTATGGCAGTAAGAAATAAGTCGTGGGTGTATTCTAACTGTGCACAATGTATTATCTCTCTGCCTTTCTGTGTTGTGGTGACTTGACAAAGATTCACACTTCCTTCTATTGAACTTGTAAGTATAGTAAATGAGAACAGGCTGTGTGCAACAGGGATTCCTCTTTAGTTTTTAATTTGTAGGTCTTGCTATCGATACTGTCATCCATCCACTACTGAATTATCTGTTCTTTCATATGGGAAGTTGGAAAGCAGGGCCCAAAAAATTATTGAAGGCCATCTTTTTGTCATACTCTTACATCTTCAGCTTTGAGGGCAGTTAGAAAAGCAATGGCCTAGAAAGATAAAGAAAATACAGATTCCAGAAGGAAGAAGCAAACTCCTAATCAGAATATTAGTGCCTGAAGACAGCACAGACAGGTGTGGTCTGCTCAAGTGCTCTGTGACCTGCAAGCCAGAGCAAACAAGTGTCTAGAGCTGTAAAGTGAAGAATGTCTAATCCAAGGTAATAGCCTTCACACTTGCAAATTTTATTTTGTAATGTCAGTCCATTATAAACACCCACATCTGAACACTGCCATGCCCAGCCTTTGACCAGGATAGGTAGTTGGAAAGTATGTTGTATGAAGGCAGCACAGGAAATATGCAGATTCAGTCTTTGTGAGTATGCTGGAGTGATTTTTCCATAGTGCAAGAGAACTTCTCAAGGTCTGCACACTGCTAGATTTATCTAGCACAGAAGACCCTTGTGTCATGCATTTGTTTTATTTAATTATAACTGTTAAGGACCTAAAGTAAAGCTTTTCCACTTTTCTCATTTTTTTCACTTGTTTTGGGTATAGGATTTTGCTACATTATCTGGGCAGTGATTTTCTAGGCTGGAAGAAAAGTAACATGTACCAGTGATTTGTTGTCTTTAAGAAATTTCCTCATAAGGTCTTAAGAGGCTGTGTAGTTGAAGACATACTGTGGTGAAATATGAGCAATATTGTTATGCAGAGAAGTTCTAGCCTTGAGCTGAGATGGACTAGATGGGGAAAAGAGTTCTAGTGTTCTACTTCTGAGTCGGTAAAATTCCACAATGCTGGGTTTTCAGCTGTTAGACTAAACCTTTGTTGCTTTTGAACAGGTTGCATTATCACAGACTCACAAAACATCTTGTGTTGGGAGGGACCCATAAGGATCATCAAATTCATAAATTATGTGGAGTGCATCTTGTAGTGGGAACAGTGAGAAATCACACTGCATACTCAGCTCTCAGCTTGGCTGGTACATGAAACAGTAAAACCAAGAAGAGTTTCACTGCCTTTCCCTGGCAGACTTTTAATATAAAAGGTAGCTCGTGATTTTTGTTGTCACTATGGTTTGCAACTTCCTAACAATGGCAAATATTTAGATAAAAAGGAAGAATCCTGGAAGTTCTTCAGCTGCTGTAGCCATAAGGAATGCTTTCCCCTTTCTTCACCTTAGTCATCTTCAGTCAAGAAAGTCTCCTGCTTCTATAAGGCATTATTCCCCCTAGAAAATCTGCTCCAACCTCTTAACTTTCATAGCTTGCATAGTGTTTAGAATTGTTCTGGTTTTTAACTGACCTCACAACAGGTGTTTCCCTTTCATTATATTCCAAACAAATTCTTGGCTTCACAGGCCATTTTCCTGTTTAGGGAGCTTAAAATAACTCGGAACCAATAAACCAGACATGTCCAGCCCTATTGGGCAGGAAATATTAGCATGCTCCTTACTCAATTTATAGGTGTATCTTTACCAGTAGGGTCCCAGATTGTTCTCCCCAGATAAATCTAGGTTTGTTTGTGAGCCGCTTGCATTCAGTTTACTGCTTACTGGTGAGACTTCAATATTATTTCATGCACTTATCAGACATGAGCAGTACCTGTGGTGAACCAGAAGTTAGCAATCAAAACAACTGATATAACATAGTCTGCAGGTAAAAGAATATCGCCATTAAACATTAAATTGTGATATTCATTAGCATTAGCAGTGGGAAGGTGCTGGGAGTTTGCAATAGGAGTTTCCACGGGTTTCATAGTTGTAGAAAGGGAGTCAGGACTGGATGAGAGCAATTCAAACTTTCCAGCAATGTTGTTTTCTTATGTCTCTGTGGTGCTTGGTTATATTACTGAGACTGTCAAATAAATAACTACAGAGCCTTGCTCCCTGAAGTGTCCTGGTAATTTGATTATTGATTCCTTGCAGAAAAGGCCAAATAAATCCTGTGTTTTTAAACTTATGTTACAATAATCAAACCAAAGAGTTTGTATCAGTTAGGCTTTCCTCTGCTCAGAACAACACATGAATACTGGTTTGTTCTTGGGAGGGCATTCTTTTTCCAGCAAGGATTTTATTGAGGGACAAGAAGAGTAGATCCATCTCAAAGTCCCTACAGGAAAATGTACTATTAGTTTCCTTTGAAAAAACAGTATTCTGAAAGGGAGCAATGCTCCTTCCTTGTGTCTCTGCATGTTATGTTCTTCTCCTTTGTGCTAGCATCAGTATTCAGGAAGGCTGGTAGATTAAGATGCTAATCTGGCTGAAAACTAGTTTTTTCTCTTTTAATCTTTTTTGCCTCCTCTAAGGATACTTTTCAGATGAATGAGTTCCTGCAGCCTGTCTGTAGCTACCTGAATAATGTTAATAGCACTAAGAAGCTGGTGAGAACATAAAGCTTAGGGAACACTCTTTGGTGGCAGTAAGGACTGAAATAAACCATAACCATATAGTAATTTGATTATTACTAGTGATTAATTTGCAAATAATTAGTTTCTGATGAGCTTTTCTTCTGCTTGAACTCTTTAGAAGAACTGCAGAATGTCTAAAAATAGATGTTATGACAAGTCTGATATCTTGGAGCAGGTAATGGCCTCAGAGCACTCTTGCAGTTGCTGTCCTACTATGTTACATTGAGTTTATGGCTAAACTAAAAATATACTCGTAGTGAAGTGGAAATTTATGAAGAATTTATAATTTGCTCATGTTTCATCTACACGAGAAAAATGCTGGCTCTGCCATGGTGTGAGTGTGGAGGTGGGTGGTGTTTTGGGTGATCAGCAGTCTGATTTAAGAGTGGTCAGGAGGCTTGGTTCATGCTTGGGGCCTGCAGAGCTTTGCTGTATTTCACTGGCAGTTTCCATCTGTTACAGCTACTGGATGGGGGCCCAGAGCAAGCATATGTAAAAGAGTAAAATTAATAAGAGACTGCAGTTTTTAGATAGCTGTGTATACAAGTTTGAACTTGATCTTGTCAGATCTGTACATTCCACAATCGTTGCTGACCTATGAACTTCAGTGTGGGTTTCTGATAGTGAGCACTACTGAAGTAATCTTGGGCATCACTTTCAATCCATGTTTAGTCTTGTACAATCACTGATAGGGTTATGAAACTTACTTGATAGGTTCCCTTTTTTAATGCTCTCCTTAGCATTTTTTCTGTTCATCTTATTCTGTAATTAAAAAACAAATTAGGCTGTGTCCTTCACTTGATTAAACTTTATAATAAATAAATATGGTTTGGGTTTTTTTGTTTTTTTTAAATTTGGTTTAGCAATCATGCTGTTTATAATATTACTGGAAACTTATATTAGGGAGACTGCTTAAGGCATAGCTGTTGCTTCATGACTTTGTCCTAGCACTTCAAACAGGGGCACTTTAGGAGCATTGCTACTCCTGAGACAGTGTGCCAGAAGTTTAATTGATTTAATTTTGAAGTTAAAATGACAAGTCCAACTGTAGATGTCTGAACAGAAGTACAGTCATTTTAGCATTTGGAGGAAAAAATAAGTGGCAGGTTTATGTGAAGTTTCCTGCTAGCTGAGAGAAAC
This sequence comes from Calypte anna, assembly GCF_003957555.1. Classification (NCBI taxonomy): domain Eukaryota; kingdom Metazoa; phylum Chordata; class Aves; order Apodiformes; family Trochilidae; genus Calypte; species Calypte anna. Next base: position 13,842,417 of record NC_044250.1, read on the forward strand.
TGGTCAGGGTTACAGGTTCTTGATACAATCCACAAAGTTTTTTTTTCTGACAGTGAAAAACACACACATTAAAAAAACCAAACCAAACCACAACAGAATTTAGATGCAATTTTCAAGGCCCTGAGGAATGTCAGAAATGAAACTGGAATCAAGATAGGAATGACTGTCATAGATCACATTCCTTCTTACTCTGAACTTTCAAAGAGTAAATCCATTAAGCTAGAATGTAAGCATGCAGAAAACTATTTTTAAATGATCCAGATCTGGTAACTCAAGCTCTTAAGAATATATCTGCATGGGGTTTTTTCTTGTTTTCTCCCCCTCCTCCAGCTTCCCCTCTCCCTTCTTCTCTGTTCAGGTTAGAAAGGGATTCACTGAATATTTTCATCATCAGTGTTCAATGACTGGATCACTGCTGTCCTTTCTTCCTTTACACTGAAATGTGTCAATAGCTGGGACTTTTACCTGAGAAATCTCCTATTATTTGTACATAAAGCACAGAATTGGTGTGGAACAGCTTGTATGGAGGTGACCTTGAGAATGATTTTTTTTTAAAAAAACTTTGTGTTTCAACCTGAATGTTTCTTCAGTTTAGAATTTCCTAGTTGAGAGAACTTCTGTATAGCTCTTGACAAAACAGCAGGGAGTTTTTCAGGAAAGGCTTTGTTCCCTACCCTGTACCTTAACAGGTTATGCAAAACTGGAGAGAGGTGTTTTGTGTCTGCTTTGTGGATAGGCTCAGGTTACAGAGTTAACTGTGGTTTCAAATTTGTGTCAGGTGTGATAAATAGCTTTCTTAGTCAGTTTTCTCTCTGACAATATTCAGGTGTTTCTGGAACTCCAGTGGGTAATGTTTAATAAAGTGTTTGTGACTGCTTTCCATCAGATATAAGGGACCAAGGTTTTAGTGAGGGCCAATAACTTTTAGATTAACAGATGTGCTGCAGGAAAAAAGCAGCAGCTTCTGGGAATACTTGTATCTCTTGTTTATGTAAATAGACTGTCTTTAACAAAACCTGCTTGTAGCACAGCTCCATCTTGGCTGGTTTTATTTCACCTGCTGATTTAGTTGGGCGCTGGTACATTTTTAAGCAGCTGGCCAGCCTCCATTCAAAAACCCACAGGTGGGCACTGGTATTTGCTGGTTCTGATCTAGGTATCCAGATCCTCAGATACTCCCCTCCAAGGCTGTCTTTTCTTTAGTTCTGTGACCCATTCTTTCTTGATTCGCTTGCAACCTCTGGTAGGTAGGGGTGCAGCTACTAACCTGCAGTGCTGACATATTTGTAGGTCTTGTCTGTAGCTCCTTTTTGGTGTAGCCACACAGTGCCATTTTTTGGGTTTTGGGGAAGAAGTCAGCCTGGTAAGAGATGAACAGATGAAATAATGAAGAGCTACTTTAGCCTAATGACTACATGTGTTATTTCTTGTTTGTCTGGCTATTTTTTGTTTGGTGCTTTTGGGTTTGTTTGTTTCATTTTGTTTTATTTTGTTTTATTTTCTCAATTTGCAAAGTAGACTGGTCTGCTGAATGCCTCTCTGGTGCTTGATTTTTCAGGCATGAAAGAGTACTGTGTCTTCTGCAGAGTATTCCTGGATGGCCATCTACCAGTTGTTCTTATTGTGTTCTCTTCCTCCCTTGATTATTATGGAGTTGTTGGTTATGAGCAATTTTTGAAGACTAACCTGAAACTTCAGGGTTTTTCAGATGTATTTATTAATGTTTCTTATTAGATATATGATAGGCTTTTGTCACCTGGCCTGGCATAGCACAGGGTTTAGCTTTGAGTTACAGGTGCTATTCAGAATGCTGAATTTGGTGAATTGCATTCTTATAACCCCAGTGGATGTCATGCCCCACCCTCCTGAGTATGAATGGACTGGCCCACATCAGTGGAGCTTGTTGAGGCTTGAGCTGGTGAGGTAAAGTGCTATGAAAGCTCATCTGTGAAAAGGGGAGTTTCTCTGGCAGTGTTTTTGATGCACAGCTAGGTGTTTAGCTCCAGATTTATACACAATGTGCTTGGTTACTTTTTAAAGGGTGGACTTCTTTTTTTCATGGAGGTGGTGTGGGTTTTGTTGTCTTTTTTTTTAAAGTGTTTAAGTGTTTTCCAGTTTTGTTTAAGGTAGGTTGTACACAGTCATCCACTAAAATGTAGACAGCTGTTGCTGTATGTGGTATAATTTTTTTGTTTATGTATTCACTGACTTGGATTTTCTTATTATTGTTAATAAAGTCAATGCTTTCTTTAAAATCAAGTTCATCTTGGTTTTAGGTAGAGTGAAAACTTGCTGGGTTGACTGGCTGGGAATGCTTGAAACCAGTCATCTGGTTAATAGGGAGAGATTTCCTGCAGTTCATGAAACACATGGAGTAAAATTATTCACTGCCTTGCAGGACAAAAAGGCTTGCTGGCTTGTTTTTTCAGTAGAAATGTATGTAGTTCATTTTCTAAGTAAATCAAATAATAAATATTCTTGCTCAGTAAATCAATTAAATTCACATGTTTAAACATTTTCTTCTGAAACATGGGCTCTCATTTTCTAGTTGGCAAAATTTTCTTGACAAGGGAGTGACTTCATAAGAGGTTCATTTCAACACAGGGGTTCTACTTGTTTGGGGTGTGTCAGCTATCCTCAGTATTCCTGAGTCAACAAAAAATGTAAAATAAAAGTGTTAGATCTTTCTGTAGGTATCACAAAATCAACTGGCATGGAGGTTGCTTATTTTCTGAATGTCAACTTCCATGAAAGTTTCAGTGTGTTTTATCAGATGCAATTCAAATTCACTCTTAACTTGGTTTGACTTCTTGTGTAGAAGAAATACCAGTTAAAAAACCCAACAACCAAACTATTTTATTTTAAACAAACCTGAGAATGCATGAGAAGGGTCACCAGGCTGATGGGCCCCAGTGTAAAGAACATCCATTAAAGGAAGCTGGTAGAATTTGGGCAAAATGGAAGCAAATATAGGAATAAGGACTGTGCTTATACATGTAATAAAACTTGCTAGCACATACATCATCCTTTCCAGTCTGGGTGTAGTGAAAGAATAATAATTATTTTCCATTACTACTGAGACCTTGATATTTTTATAAACTACTGCATACAATAGTATCTTAGGTAGAATCACTGTTTGTAATTGAACTGTAGCTGTCAAAACAAATGTGTGAAGAACTTGGATCTGGGGAACTCCAGTAGATGCCTGACCTAAAGAAATAATTTGTTGTTCATCCAGATAAACATCTGTGCCCTGATTTGTCACACATGAGCATTTTGCAAATTGATGCCTGCACCATGCTGCCTATCTATCACACACAGGACACTGGGTTGCTGTCTGGTGTGACTTTTCTGTTGCCTGTGGCTGCCAGCATTATTGCCTGCCCTCTAACCCATAGGCCAATAGTTCTTATCCCATACCTTGTGTATGTAATATTTTCTTCTATCTGTGGACTTAGCACACTTTTATTATTAGGTGTGGATGTGGTTTGCTTGGGTCTGTGACTTTGCAGACAGCAGTTCTAGTCCCAGTTATGCCAAAAAATCAGCATATCCAATTGGATGGTGTCACAAGTTAGGCCAAAAGGTTCTACTGCTCAGTCTCAAGGGCTATGGCAGAGGAACACTGATGTCTTCTGAATGATGAGGGATTTGAACTTGAGGACATCCAACTGTGAGATCAGTGTGGCCTTTGTGCACTACAGAGTACTGGGCTGGGAAAGAACCTTTGTCTTCTGGAGAGCTTGATTTGATGGGGTGCTGGAAAAGGAAATGTGATTGTGTTGAAACATGCAGCTCGGTGCAAAACTGTCTCCTCTGCCATTTCCTTTTAGAGTTTAGGAACTGCTCCATTTTTGCTGCTTATTTTGTTGATCAAGTACTCTTGAAGTTAAATGGCATCTGTTAAATGAGCTATGAAAGAGAACAGGAGGCTTGGAGGAGGTCACAGGCTGTTGTAATGGGGGAACCAGACTGCACATTCAAATCAAATCCACGCCGAGCTTTCTGTTCCTAGCAAAGTGAAATATGAAGATGTACTTCTTTTCCTCTATTCCTCCTGATTCTGCTATCCACTGTCCTAAGTCTTGTATTTTTGAAGTGGTATACACAGTTTTACTGGCTAGCTGGAGGAAGAGTTAACTTCACCTGTTTGGTATTGCTGACCAAACAATGAATTAGATCTGATCTGTATTAATTAAAATAAGGATAATGCATCCTTGCTTTGGTATGTTTAGGATGAAAACCACCACATCATTATGTAAAGATGTTACCAAGATGAAGATTCTCAGACTCTAACTCATATTGACTGTCTCCTTATCCTTTTGCTGTTATATGCCCAAGTCTATGGAGTTTTTACATGCATAAAAACAATGAGCAGGTCTAAATAGCTGTGGGAACAACTAATCCAAACTGGATCCATGTTCCCACTGAAAGTAATAATGTGGCTGCTTACAGGAACTGTCCCTGTGGCTTGCTTCCCTAAGATCCCTGGAGAGTAGCAATGTGGGTGGAGTACACAGGACATGAATTAAAAATATTGTTAGATAAACCTGTCCAAAAAGGAGTCTAATCTTCAAGGAAGACAATGGTTATCATATAGCTATAGGCTACTCATTAACTTGGGGTTTCTAAAACAAATATTATTTTAGAGCAACAGCCAACTACTGGCATGAAACTTTACTTTTTTTCTTACTACTGACATTACTTACTTTTTAGTCTCACTTTGTATTTGCTTCTTTGCACCAATTTTTTGGAGTTTAGTAAAATGCCAATGTGAGTATCACAGCAGGTACTTGTGTCAGACCTTCAAAGAGAGAAGGAATTCTCCAATATGTTCCTGTTACAAAATCACAAACAGAAGAACTGGAGATTAAGCAGGTTTCAAGAAATACTTGTTCTGCTTCATCATGGGGAAAAGCAACAGTAAGTTCATTAATGGGGGAAGAAGAAAGCAAAAGTGGGTTCAAAGACAATTGACTTGCCAGCATACTTTTAAAATAAAGAACTATTTGGGCTTCTTGAATAACAATAGAAGGTTGGAGTACAGAAAGGATTTTTGTATACAGCCCATAACTGAGTGATGAGATTTAAGTTGTATGATTCACTAAGGTAAATAATACATTTATGTAAAGATTAACTTTGTTATCAAGAGTGCTAGTTAGGGTAATAATGCTGGCTTTGTCTGTGCATCAAAGCCAGATAGTCTGAGCTAGGAAGGTATTTCCCTTGGGATATAGTGTTGGGCAGTAGCTGCATTTCCAGGGTTTTATGGAAACTTCTGAATCACTTCAGTGTTGGCTTTTGTCAGAAATGGAATACTGGGCTTGGTAGGCTGTTTTTTTGCATTCTGCATGGTTCTGTAATACAGAGGTAAATATCCAGAGTATATTTACATAACAGCAGGAAAAAGCTTTGTGTTTTCTTCTGTTTGCAAATACCTTCCCTTTCAACCTGCAGGAAGTTGAAATACGTCACACAAATCTGATATTTATAGGGGGACAAAAATCTAACTCCTTTCAAAAATAACTTGTAGAATTCATTTTCAGTATCTGCTTATTCAGATAATAAAAATATTAGTTGGTGATTCAATTTTAGGTTTTTGAAAACTTTAGAGCAGTACTAATGGGATGCTTTTCCTCCTGATTCTGAAGTCATGGCTATTTGTGCATTTACACCCCCATTATGTGTCTTACAGAAAGATTATGAATTTACTTTTTAGTTTTAAATTACTACTTTTTGGACAAAGTTCAACCTTTTCAAATTAATTTTTCATTAAGTCAGCTGTCTTGATAGTCTGTTACATTCTTGCATTTGTTTGGAAGCCCTGAACTACAGCAGTTGGTTCCTAAGGATGACAAGAACTCTTTTCTGGTATTTATGTTCCTTATTGTTGAAATATCACTTTGGGACTGTGACTGTCATTAAATGTCTGTTAATTCTTGTAATAACATCTAATGATAATGCACTGTAAATGAGGGGAAAAGACAGAATTGGTTCTTGGGGGAGAAGACTTGAAATTCTATGCATTTAAAGGTGTTCCAGGATATTAAACCTGAATCATAGTGATGCTCTTGCTTTATTGCCAGTTTTCTAGAGTAGAAAACACACCAGTTCTTTCCTTACCTCATCAGAAAGAACAATTAATGTGAAGTCTTTTTTGGCATCATCAAGAACAGAATGTAAATTTGGAGTCAAGACCACTTGGATATATATATGAACTGTATTATTGATCTGCTGTTGTTTTTCTAATCTGTAGTTGATTGAGGTTTTATTATACCTGTTTCACAAAACATATTTCTTCTGGGATAGGGGATGTCAGAGGCCAGATGGTACATTTGCCTTGGTCTTCTTGAATGTGCAGTGTTTCCTGAGCAATTTAAATGTTTGCTTCTCAACTTTTAATGAACTTGGGTCACAATCTGAAGGGTTGGTTTCAGTATTTTTTTTATTTTTTTTTTAGTAAAGGTCTGTTAATTATAATCCTTCCTTCAGTAGGAATTACTCTAGCATCTGGAAATAGGAAACAAAAATATAATGTATTGAAGGTGCTTTCCCTAAATGTCTGTGCTGCTTTAAATCATGTAAATGCTTTTTCCCCCCCAGAGTGCTAATGGTGAGGTTCCATGATAGAATAATAATCACTTTTTTGGTGTCATTTGGTGCTTACTTGTTGTGGGGCTTTTTTGTTTGTTTTAGAGGTTTTTTTGCATATGCACGAGATCTTGGCAAGGGATCTGAATGCACTTGGAAATTTTAAAGCTTCAGGGTTAGTAGCATATTAGCTTAACAGTCCTAGTTGGTTTTTTTGTTTGTTTTTTTGGGTTTTTTAGTATAAATACATGAGACAAATTTTGATCAGGAGACAAATAATATATTAATATGTAGAGGAAGAAAATATGATTGCGTTGTGTACTGCGATGAGTAACATAGAACCATGGCAGTTCAAACTGCAGATCAGTTGAATGTTACCTCTGATATATTGGTATCATGCTGAGAATAAATTGGGTTTCAGTGCCTGGAAATGACCTTTTCATAAAGGTAATTTAAAATGACTTTTTACATTTTATAAATTTATATATGTATTGCATATAAACTTTGAAAAGATTTTCACTTCAGGCTTTTGAAAATCCACTGCTCTGACGTGGCTTTATTCTCACTAGGTTTTAAATCAAATTGCTACAAGAAAATGGTGTATACTTTATTGACTACCTAGGTTTTATGAGAAAAAAATAACTGAAGTATGAGAGCATCCAATATTTGAGTCTAGTACCTCAGCTCTTCCCAGTGACAATCCATTTCCTTTAAAATACAGTAGAACAGGACTCGTTCAGGTATTACATTCCCTAAAATCTCTTGGGGAAGACAGAGCTTTATCACCTAAAACATGACCTCATCATGTGCCAAGGGAGTAAATGAGGCTGTAGCAGCTCTTAGGAGCCTTTATTATGAAAAGTGGAGCAATCTGTTTTTTATTTACCTGCTGTGTTTCCTTCATCCTTTCTCCTCCAGCAGGTATAGCTTTTACCACAACACACCCGTGAAGAGGTTGCTGATAAATTCTTTGGATAACTTGGAAAATAGTTTGCATGTGGGAGTGGAAGGAGAGTGAAGAGAAGTTAAAAAATACAGTGCCTGGTTCCTCAGACACACTGGTGGGAACGTGTTTGTAACCTCTGTGATAGACTTCAGTATATTACAACTTGTAGAAAGAAAAGTTATCTGGATTTTTAGCATGGCCATGTCACAGAAGGAGGTTCCCTTTCTATGGGGAAAAACTATTATTTTCCGTTGTTCGAGTTTCTCCCTCCAGCAGCTTTACAGAGGACAGCATTTTTCTTGCTAGTATCTTTAAAAAAGCAAGTAAGGAACTTTATTTGATGTTATCCATGTTAGATTAAAGCTGTGAGTGTTTTCAATGATTCGGGTGCCTTAGTAAATAAATTTGTGTTCAAGAACTGGAACAGTTGTCCATATGCCACAGTAGCCTCTGCTTGCTTTGAATCTTGTTACTGCACCTGTAAAGGAGATATTTTTACCCAGTATCTGACAAGTGAATACAATTTTTTTGTGTGTGTGTCATTGTCATAGCTTGACATTATGAGAACAAAAGGAACCTAGGGACTCTGGTGACAACGTTAGAGAGGGATTATCAGATCCTTGTAGCTATGGAGTTAAGCTGGGCTTCTGTTTTCTCTGCCAGTGACATCTTGATTTATGCATACTGGGGATGTTTTTAAACACAGAAGGAATAGGAAATATGACAGTTTGCTTCTAGTCTGCATTTCCTGCAGGGCTTCTTGGCTTTGCCTTCTGGTTAGACAACAGCATTTGGAGCATAATCTTCTTGTTCTGTCCTCTTATTGCTGTTTATTTGCTTTGCTCTTAATGCTCTGGGCTTGAAGCTGTTTTCCACTTGCCTGATGTAAGTTGGGAATGTGCATGCAAAAAATCTCTTGTGCACATCCTGTTTTCAAATTGTTATTTCCTTAATCTTCCTCTCCTACTGGGAATGTGACTTGCAGGATGTCTTGTGCTTGCATCTGACAAAGCTGGGGACTGCAAAGGAGTGGAAGGATGTTCATCAACAGTGTGAGGCTTGGGTGACCAGCAAGGTTGTTTTAATTAAATGGTTGATTTGTACCTTTTTTAGAAGTACTTTATGATGTTACAGGTATCAAAATAGTCCACATTGTGGCTCAGTGGGAGGCTCTTTTTGGTTGTTGCTTGGTTGTTGTTTTTATTAAGAAAAAAGTAGTCTGGTAGCAGTAGTCACACTCATTACTGAGTAACATTACCGCAGATTAACTTGCACACATTCTGAAACCAGCAGCCTGGAACAGGAATATAAGCTTTTACCTCCCTGCTTTATTTATTTCAAAGATGTAGATGCAGGTAAACAAGCCTGCAAAGTTGAAACGAGTTAGCTGGTGACATATTTGCAGTTCTCACAGTGTAACAACCTTTTCCTGCCATGCTAAAATATTTTTGAAAATTTCAGCATGTGCTCACTAGAAATTTATTCATATGATTTTGCTTATGGGTTTAATACAAAAGCAAAATGATTGATGGAAACTACATATTAGAAAAGTACTATCAAAGGAGTTTGACTAGAAAGGAAACTGGTTTTAATCTCTAGCCCTGGCCCAGTGGTCTTTGGTATAAAATTGCTAATATAAAGTACTGATGAGGACCTTCCCATTCAGTGAAATAATGGGGCTTCATTGTCTTTTGTAGGCTGCTGTGAAACAGCCTCTTAACCTAATGTAGTTACAGTGTGGATAAAAGTAGAATATGCCTTCATCTGTGAAAAAGCCTGAGAGCACAGGGGCTTTCCTGGTCCTTTAAGTGCTCTAGAACAATAAGAGCATTTTTTACTACAGATAGAGAGAATTTAATCATAACACTGCAGCATGATTTCATCATTCAGCCCTTCCATTGGGTTTGTCACTCATTCCAGTATTGTACCTAGGATTTGTGCTGTACCATGAAGGTGACAGAGGGCTGGAGCATCTGTCCTGTGAAGACAGGCTGAGAAAACTGGGGTTGTTCTGTCTGGAGAAGAGAGAGCTGGGAGGCCTGGTAGCAGCCTTCCAGTACCTGAAAGAAAGCTGGGGAAAGGGGCATGCAGTGATAGGACAAGGGTTAATAGCTTTCAACTGGAAGAGTGGAGAGTTGTATATTAGGAAGAAATTCTTCATTATGAGGGTAGTGAGACACTGGCACAGGTTGCCCAAAGAAATTGTGGCTGTCTCCTCCCTGGAAGCATGCAAGGCCAAGTTGAATGGGACTTGGAGCAACCTGATGTAGTGGAAGGTGTCTCTGCCTGTGCAGGAGGTTGAAACAAGATGGTCTTCAGGGTCCCTTCCAACCCAGTGATGGTTGGGTGATTGATTCTGTGAAATTGGTATTTCTTATTTTTGTGTTACACTGAAGGGTAGATAACAATCTTTTATTTCAGTTGTATTTGAGGCTGGACATATTGAATGAAATGAAATATTTAGAAAGTGTAGTTTTTTTGTTTAACTTCCATTTTTTTCCCTATTAGAATCACACACCACTCTCTCACTTCTGCTGTTGACAGTGTTTTGCATCATTATACAGGAGGAATGGTGCCTATGTTTGTTTTGTCACATGATGAATAAATCTGGTTTGGAAAGTTCCTCTCCATAATTCCTATCTTTAAAGCTTTTGTTATGGTTCTAATTAGTAGGTATTAGCATATGTATCAAAATGCAGAATGTGCAAGTACTATTTGATAAATGCTAGGTTTAGCTCATCATTTTATATCATTTGGATTTATTTTGAACAAAACAGCACACAAGTATGAAAACTGTAAAATTATGGCATAAAATCAACATAAATAAAAATTAGTCTTATACAAGGCTTTTCTTCTCCCTTTATCTATGCAGCTGGGAAAAAAAAAACCCATAGAATCACCAAGGTTGGAAAAGACCCTCAAGATCAAGCCCAACCATCAGCCTACCCCACCCTTTAACACAGCTCTTTAGACCCAGCCATCCAACTAGTTTTTTATCCAGTGAAGGGTGTGGACATCCAAGCCAGGAGCAGGCAGGTTCTCCAGGAGAATGCTGTGGGAAACAGTGCTAACGTCAAGGCAGACAACATCCCTAGCCTTTCCCTTGTCCAGTAATCAGATCACCCTGGCATGGAATTTCAGGTTAGTCAAACAGGACCTGCCCTTCATGAACCCCTGCTGCCTGGGCCTGAGCACCTGCTTGTCCTGCATGTACTACAGAAATGGTACTCAGGATGATCTGCTCCACAGCACCCAACTCAAACTATCAGGCACATAATTTTCCATCCTTCCGTCCCGTGTTGAACATGGGGGTGATGCTGGCTGATTCCCAATCTGTCAGGACTGCTGAGAAGTGATGGGAAGTGCCTTGGTGGGCACCCCCACCAGCTCTTTCACTTGGGTGCTTCCCATCCAGCCCCATAGCTTTGTGCAGATCTGTTTGGTGCAGCAGGCACTGACCAGCTCCTTCTGGGTTCTGGAGAGCTTATTCTGCTCCTGGTCCCTGTCTCTGAGCTTAGGGAGTTAGATTCCCTTTATATAACTGGTTCTATTACTGAAGACTATCTGAGTCAAAGAGTTCATCAAACACCTCAGCTTTTTCCTCATCCTTCATGACTGTGTCTGGAGAAGATAAATGTAGAATTATCAACGTGGAGTTAAAAATGTAAAAACATTCTAGTGTTTTCATCAAGAAGAAGGAAATGGTGCAGATCACTTGGAGGAGGAGGCTTTTCATCTTGAAGGCAAAACAAGCATGCATTTGTTTTGCCAGTTGAAGTAATGTGCCATGCAACAGAAATATTTGTACCACTAAGTCTCTAATAACCACAACCATAGGGCTAGGAGAGCAGCTTCTGCCCCAGTGAGCTCTGGCTTGCCAAATAACTTCTACTGTGATCCATCCTGGTTTTAGGAACTCCTTCTGGAGGAGGTGAGAAGATTGACTGCTGTGAAACTTCTTAATTTTTCTAGACTTGGCATGAATATCTTGTGTTTATTCCCTTGTTCTGCACTCTATGCACTACATCTCTTATTTTTTTCCTTTTTTTTTATTTTATTTTTTACCCCCTAAAGCATTACTTTCTCTGCAGAAGAGGGTTTTAGCAATAACTGAAGGATTTGTAAAAACAAGCTTGAAAGCTTCTGTTGGAAATATACAGATTTACAAGGAATAACAGATCTTTTTAAAAAGCACCACAGTATCCTTTAACAAAAATCTTGATGTCACACAAAGACTGTGTATTTTATGCCATATTTCTCTTAAACACTTTGAACCATCTGGACTACCATGACAAAAGTGCTCTCTTCTCTCAGTATTCCAGCTGCTTATTCCCCTCTGTGCCAGCTCAAGTGTTTGAGGGATCTTATTAGGAATTGGATCCTGATAGTGATGCAGGTTAAAATTAATGGAAAGAAAACAGCATTTTGATGTAACTGGGATCAATTCCTGATTCAGCTCACTGTATTGTTGCTGCTGCACAAATACTTCTGAATGGGAGTAACACAGAGGGAAGACTGAGAGGCCAGGAGTACCTTTTTTTTTTTTTTAACATAAAACAAGCTAAAATGATCCATTTTCAGTTAAGGAAGTTGTCCTCTATAGACATTTGAACAATCACTTGTTTCTCAAAGTTGTAAAGTGTAATCAGGATGGCAAAATCAGGCTGCCCTGAACTAAAGTTAGAGGGCCAGGGCAATTGCAGAATCAAGCTGCATGTCAGCTTGACAGGTATCCTGTTTAATTGGTGCAGATCTGATGAGTGTTTGATGGTTTGTACATATATATGTGATTTATTTTTTTTTTTTTTTAAATACTGATTAGGTTGGGATGTTTTAGCAGAGGCTTTAGCTCACTTTCCATAAAGTTTTATAGTTGGGATTTTAAAGTTTATAGTTGAGATTTAGCCTTTCTAACTTGATTGTCATTGTTGCAAGAATAGTCTGTATATCAGCATATTTTTTTTTGCTAAAATTAGACTGTCTTTTATATTCAAGTTGCTTTGCTACAGCAAAGTGAAAGCAAATCAGACTGAGTCTGCATCATGTTCTTTTTTTGTTTTCTTTCACCCTCTATGGTAATAGCCAGCACAAAGCTCAACTCCAAGTCATGTCTCTCTTTTGCTAGTGTTTTCTGCTGACAGAACACTCCCTAACTGGGATGCTGTGTATCCTGGGGACAGGAATGGATTCCCTTTGTGGGTAGTCAGATATCATCTTTTGGTAAAGGACTGACTTTGCTAAAACAAGTTGCCCATTGCTGGATGCAGCTGTTATGCATGAAATCTTGTTTATTGACTATTAGATTATAGAAGAATGATGATAAATGTTCTCCTTCTCTCTTAGTGCCATAGATGGCAAAGCCATGCTGATCAGGAGAACAAAACTAAGTTTGGATGTAGGATATGCATCATGTACTGCCTATTGCCACATGCTCCCAGGCAGATCTTTTGTGATGTGAAAACCCAGGGTGTAACACAGAAAACAAGTACAGTTTAATATGAAATAACATGAATCTTTTTATTCAAATAAATTATAGAAACATTTTTAATTAGCTTTCTTTGCAAGTTGTACTTTGTTTTGTGTGTTACTGAGCACAACTGTAATATTGCTCCATTTGAAGTTACCTACCTGCTCTTCAGAGTCATTGATTCTTCTGGCTCAGTGACTCAGCTCACTCTTAAAAATTTCTGATTATGTGAATATTTTTGTAAAGTAATATTTCTGCTTCCAGGTTGCAAGGGGTGGTGTGTCAATACACGTGTTACAGGAGCTAGCATGTTGTTCTCAGACATGGTGGTTTAGAGGTCTCCAGTGTCTTGAAATGCAGCCAGGAGGGTTTCCCAGGAGCAGCTGGTTCTGTTCTGTGGATGGACCCATCTGGAGGAGAGAGCGGATAAGAGGGTGGGTGCTGGTGCCTTCTAGGCATGAGCTGCTGATAGTTTTGGTTGCAAAGTGTACAGAGGAAAACTACACAGCTACTGTTCAAGAGAAGGGGTGGAAAGAAATGGTGAAAAAAAGCCCCACAAGTTCTACTCATCTTTTGTGTCAGAAGAAGGCTTCAGGATCTGGTGATCTGCATGCAGGTCTAATTGAAGCCCTGAGGAGGAATGCCCAACATTTCAGTAAAGAGCTGGCTGAGCTCTTCCAGACGGTTTGGACATAAAAGGCCTAGATGAGGAGTCAGAGCAGCTGTGTCCTTGTCCAGGAGGGAGGCTGGCTGGTTTATTGGATTACCTCTTGTCAGATCATGGCATGATGCTTCTTAAATCCCTCCGGGAAGGGAGGGAGTGTCGAGGAAGGGATGACTTATTTTAGGTTAAGTGATTTAGACAGTGGTCCATTTTTGTGTTCCTTTGCTGAGAAATGTGGGAACGTTTCACAAAAGGGGGATGTTCAGTCTGCAAAATGTTCATTTCTGGTGTTGTAGTTTGTAGGGGGAGGCTGTGTGGCAGGTATGAGCTGGACAGAGGGCTTGCAGCAGCTTGATAGTTTCTGTGCCTTCTGCTTAACTTCACAAAGTGTTGGGTGAATGTTTGCTTTTAATTCTGCTCTCATCCTTCTCCTCTCATCCTTTTTCCTAAGCTTATGATGTTTAGGGTTGACAGTAAACATCCAGCCAGCTGACTGCTTCCTTTTGCATTAAAGGGAAACCAAAGTTTTTCTGCAAGGAAAGATTTGTGCTTAATTCTTTGTTGCAACCTCTACTTGGAGGAAGTTTTGTGGGATCTTCAGCACTCGTGTAGTTTATACATAGAGTTATTCTTATGTTCAGGTTTTCTATCAGTTTCTTCATATATGAAGCAAATGCTTTGCTCTCCAACTGAGCAGAAGTGACTTGAGAATAATGCCTTTCAAACAAGCACCATGTTTTGGCTGATTATCTTGGCATCACAGCCTTGCTCCTGCATGTCAGAGTGTAGCTCTGGAGTGTTACTTGCTGTGCTTGGAGAACTTCTGGTTTCTGCATGGGAATGGATTCCTCTTCCTTGGAGAGGAAGGTCTCCTGTCTTTTGCAACACAGACCCTGCTGATAACAGCCTTGGCTGATCTGAGAAATGGGAGAATGATAAATTTTGGACTGTTACATGTAAGAGGCAAGTCAGTAAATACAATCTCTTCAGAGGAAAATGTGCAATGTTTGAATTGCATAATAAGCATAGAACAGCTCTGTTGTTAATGAGTAAGAACTTGTCCTGTGCTTATACTCTGAGGCCATGACAGTCAGCTTGATGTCCAGAATTTGCAAGTGGTACAACTGGAGTTCTTCATCTTTTAACACTCATTAGGGGTGCTTGCTTAAAAATGCTTTTAAGTATCATTTTTCACTACCTCAGAGTAGAGTAGTATAAAAAGGATGATTTAGGCTGTGGTACCACTGAGGAAAAGGAGGATGGAGTTTTCTTTATTGCCTTCTGTCCCTAGCAGAATATTGCTGTTTGGTTACTTTGTCACCTTTAGGAGTCTGAGTCTCTGCATCAACAGTTCCTGTCTGCACTTGGAACTTTGTGGGATGAGGGAGAGAGTTAATGGGAGGCAAGGAGATACAGGCATGGCTTTTCATGTTTATAATAAACTGATTGTCATTTGTGGAAAATGGTAATAAATCAACTGTAACTAAGTAGTTGCAGATACAAACATAAAACTGCAAAGTTTTGGAAGCAGTTTGGAAAGGAGTTGTGGAAAATCACTAAATGAAGAAGCTGATAGTACTTGTGTGGATTTTTAACTAAAAACTTCGTTTAAAAAATTGGAAGAAATATTTTCATTGAGTGACCTGTGAGGATTTGAGTACTTAGGAGAGCTGTGCTAGATCCATCCAGCTCACACCTGTTCCCTAAAATCAAGGCTTATAAAGTAGTGTTGTTTAAATGTAAACTTCATGGTTTTTTTCCTCTTCGCTGTAGCCTGCTCTACTCAGTGTAATTGGGAACATTTTACAATAGTAATGAACTTGGCAAGAGAAAAGCCCGTTGCTTGCTGCCAGAGTAAAGCAAATAAATAAATAAGGCAAACAAAAGCAGCTCCCTGCCTGTCCCCGTGGCGGGTTGCAGGAGCGGCTGGCACCGCTGGCCATGCTGGCGGAAGGGTGGAATGTCCTGCCCTGCATTCCACCCAGATGGCCTGGACCCAGGCCACCCCAGCAGAGCAGAAAACACCCCGTTCTCAGCAGTGCCACTGGTGAGCTCACTGGAACTGAAGCTAACTTGAAAAAGGAGTGTAGCATCAATTTAAACTGTTTTTCTGTGTTTCAAAAACTGACACAATGGTCTCGGTCTCCACTTGTCTGCTCTGGAGAAGCTGAATTCTTCCATCAGACAAATACTAGTGGCATCTTCATCTTAAGGATACTATCTTTCCTTTTTCGGGAACCTTGCCACTAAGGAAGTCATGGAATCCCCATCTGAAGAGAGCACAGGCATCACCTGAAGACAGCAGTTTTCTGTAGTCACCTCTTCTGGTTCTTAGGAAAATATTTGCCTTCTGCTTTCAAGCAAGGATGAAATAATGCTTCCCATGTAGCAAAGACCAGTCTGGTTGTAATACAGCTGGTTGTATTACCAGTCTGATTTAAATATATGGTTGTGATGATCAACTCCTGATAAACCAAAAGGTAGTTCACCTTATACTATTCTGGCAAAAACTTGCACTCACAGACTTTCAACTGAAGCCTGAGTATTTTATATATTTAAGACTGACCACAGAACAAATGTGCTGATTCTTGGAAGACTGAATATTCATCTGAGTTTAACTTGCATTTTGCTCTCTGCAATCAGTGAATCACAGTTTCTTGCCATTAATTAAATCTGCAGGTAGGATGAGAGAGGAATGATGCTCTTTTCCTGTGGCTTCTGTATTGGTTGGTCAGTCAGCAATGAGGAAGCAAAACACCATAACCTTAATTGAAGTATACAATGAGGATGCTTTGTAGTTATGTAGCAGGCAAAATCTGTCACCATTAAGGAAGCAGAACACCCTGTCCTTGATTGAAGGATATGAGAATGATGCTTTGTGGCTCTTTAGTAGGCAAAATCTGTGATTAATGTCATGTATTGTTTTAGAATCTGGAGTAAGAGTAGCTAATGTTTGTGGGATGAAATAATTTTCGGAAATACATTGAAAAGTACTTCACCTAATTATGCAGGGCAGTCATTACACTATTAAACACAGGCTAGTAGTTCAGGGCTTCCTGTGTTTGGTAAGAAATTGTTCCTCACAACTAATGAAAGTATAAAATCTGGAGTGTGGCTTCCACTTAAGTGGTTAATGACTGAGATGACAGTGCTGTTTAGAAAACTAGGCTGAAGTAGTCTGTTTCCAGCAAAATATTTCAAGAATGCTATGCAAATATATATTAGGAAAATAAAGCACAAATCAGATTGTCACACTAGAGGCCAGTGGCAGTTCAAGACCTACCAGAGTTTGATCCAAATTTGACTATCACAACATGGACCTTTTAAAAAGCTTTGTGTTGCACTAGGACATTTCTATGTGCAGGTGAGTGCATGGTAGGTACTGCTACATCATTTCCATAATGAAAATGAACATGGAAAAAAAAGATGTAGAAGTGTTGGAGAGGGTCTAGAGAAGGTCCCCAAAGATGGTCAAAGGGCTGGAGCACCTTTGCGCCAAAGGCAGAGTAGGAAAGTTGGGGCTGTTCAGCTTGGAGAAGAGAAGGCTCCAGGGAGAACCAGTACATGAAGGGGGCCTACAGGAAATCTGGGAAAGGGCTCTGCACCAGAGAGGGTAGCGATAGGACAAGAGGTAATGGTTTTAAACTGGAAGAGGTTTAGATTTAGGTTAGATATCAGGAATAAATTCTTTACCATGAAGGCAGTAAGATTCTGTAATAGGTTGCCCAGGAAGGTTGTTGATGACTCTTTTCTGGATATATTTAAAACCAGGCTGGATGGGGCCTTGAGCAGCATGTGCTGGTGGGAGGGGTCCCTGCCCATGCAGGGGTTGGATCTTTATGATCTTTAAGGTCCCTTCCAACCCAAACCATTCTATGAAAACCAGCAGTGTGTTATAAGATTTGGTGTGTTGCTTTTCCAGTTCAACTCACAGCTCTTGAACTCATATGGGTAACATTTTACAAACCTTCCCAAGACTGACTGTTGTATGGATCAGTTTGCTTCTGTTTCACATCCATAGGTTTAATGGTACAAGTTTCATGCTAATGTTGTCTGTGACAGGCCTTTCTCATTTACAGTGGTTTTTATCCTCAGTTTAACTCTGCTTTCAGGAGGACAAACTACTTGCAGTTCCAGATAAAATAAATGTCTACTTGGCTGTCTGATGAAAAACTTCTTACTTTTTTTCTTCTATGTTTATTTCAAAATGTCTGTTGTTCTAAATTGTCCAAAGGCAATCATCAAAGCCAAATCAATGCTGGATAATTATTAGAGAAATGTATTGCCTGGAGCCACTTATTCTAATATCACCTTCTTCCTAACTGCAATTAGAGGAAAAAAATACCATTTGTCACTTGGAAAGGCAGCAATCCCTGTTGTAACAAGACCTGTAGCTTTTCCTACTGTTCTCAGCCTCCCTTTGCTGCTTGGTCAGGCTCAAGAGAGAAGCCTGAAAGTCCCTTGTGTTGTGAATTGCTGTTTCTTCTGCTGTTCTTCACCAGGGTTTTTAATTCTGGTGCAGTGAATTCTGTTCATTAATGGATTTTAGATTTTATTTAGTCTAGCTGGTCTTCTTGATGATGAACCACTTTATTTCTTGCCTGCAGTGGTTGGGGGAACACCTCTGCTCCTATCCACTGAGACCCTCCAGCAGTAACTTGCCCTTGAGCTCTCCTCTGGGCAGGACCTGATGGTTGTGGGTGTTTGTGCACATACTTGAGAGATAATACAGACTGCTCCAATATATGCAGTAGTTTAAATAATGACTTGCATAATGAAGTTTACCAGATCGTTTTCTTGACAAACTAATGGTGTAAGTTCCTGAAACAACTTGTCTGGGTGAATTAATGAAAGAGGAAGTATTTCACAACAGTATTTTCATCAGGATTTTGTTATAAAAAGCTGTAAAATAAGAAGTTACAAAGAAACACGAAAGTTTGAGTTTGGCTTTTTTTAGTTAAGTGCGGGTTCCTCTTTTAACCCTGTTCTTAAATAACTGAAAATAGAGGTGGGGGGAAGAGAGAGAGAAATAGTTCAAATTCGAAACATAGTCTCCAAAGACATTTCCAAAGCTGCTTGATCCTCAGATAAAGAAATGAGGAAATGACATGTGGGGTAATATTATTAAAAGAGAAGGATGGCTTTGTTTCCCCAGTCTGCAATGTCTGTTCTTCCAGCTCACCCATCCCAGTAACTATTGGTATTGCAGTGAATCAGTACCAGAGAGGGCTATAGGAGAGAGATGGGGAGCACTGCTGGTGCTTCCTGACTTCAGGTGAGGTGCAGAGTACAAAAGATGTAGACAGGACTCCAGAAATCTGTGGCACATTTGTTGTTGGAAGTATGGAATAAGAAAAAGATTGTGAAGTGTTTTGTAGAACGTTGGATAGCTTTTCAGTACTTTGTTCAGCATAACTAAATAAATCCAATCAACATTGGTGTTCCTGGGAATTGCTGAATTCATGGTTATAGAGCCTGGATCAGGCACAAAGCAGATATTGTATTGGTGGCAGAAAATACAATCTGCATTTGGTTATGACATGTACTACAGACCTACCACAGAAAACTAAATGTGAACAATTACCTAGATCTCCACCCTCACTGAATCCTTGAAGAACCATTTCTGTTGAAGATAAAATGCTTCTGAACTTGCTCCTTGCAAGTAAATTACCTGACATTTCCAGAGGGAAAGAGGAAAGTAATTCTGCTGTGTTGGTAGAAATATTTGCTACAAGAATGTATTAAGAAATGTTGGTGAACATGGAATAAAATACTCTTTTTTAGAAGTGGGGTTTCTCTCATTGTGACTCATGATTCCAGATCTTCTTGCTGTGGCTACAGGGTGATAACTTAGGACTTTAAGAATATGGATTTTTATTTTGAATTTGACTATGATCATACTAGGAGATGTCAGACATCCCTTTCCAGTTTCTTTGTGTCCAGTTTCTTTGTCAGGTAAGCTGTTGATTAAATTAATTTTAAAATACTTGAATGTAGTTATATTCTTGAGATCTTTAGTCAGCATCATACTAAGCTGGTAAGAGTGCTAGAACACCAGGATGATAAATACCTAAAAAATAATCTCATTTGTCCCTCTGCCTTATTTTTTTTTTTCTTTTTTTTTTTTCCCCTAGGATGACATTTTTATTACCACAGGCTGGTACCAGAATATCCAGCACAGCTCTGATGTTAGGGAAGTGATATCAGCAGTAACTCCAACCTGGCTGAATTTCATACTGGGTGTCTCCCCTCCCCAGTGTAACACAAAGCCACCCAGGTTGCAGTTTCTTTTCAGTAGTCAGTATGGCCACAGTTATCTGTACAGGCTTTGTTCTGACCTGTTGATTTTGAAGAAACTTTGTGGGTGTTGGTTGTACAGTGATTGCTAGGACAACATCTGTGTGATGTCCAATAACCTGAATTACCATTGTGGGAGCAGTGGTGCAGGCTCAGGGGAAGACATAGTCACTTTGTTTTCAGCTGGGATTCTTGCAGATCACATCAAAAATCCACTTGAAGAGTGGCTACTATGTGGACATTTTGTACTCTTTAGTCTAACAGGGACATTTTTACCCAGGTATTAGCCTGATTTGCAGATGCTATATTGTATATAGTAATGAAAAATCCCAGCACTCATGGATTCCAGCTAAATGGAAAAATGAGCAGCAAACCATTGGAAGAAGCAAGCTGAAATAGCTGTACTGTACAGATGCATTTGTGTAGGTTTCCAGAAAACTGTTCCTTATAAATGGAATCTTTTCCCTGAAATAGCAACAAACTGACTTTCCCCCTCAGCCATGCTGTCAGAAATGCTTATATTGTTATTGCACAGGTGATAAGTAACTGTACTGCTACAGCCCATGAAATAAGTGACAGTGAGGATGAAGTTTTGAAACAGTTACTTCAATTCAGCTTGGCTTGTTTCTACATTTAAAAAAGAAAGCAAGAGTTGGCAATAGAGTTGCTGTTGTATTTTGGATTTAAGTTATCTGTGAAACAGTATCAGGAATTTAAGATAGATGTGGCTTTACAATAAGCTGGATGAGTTCTGGCAGCATTTGTAGCTGAAAGCTCTAGACAGTGTTTTTGAATATTTCACATTCAGGGTAGATAAATGTCCTCCTTCCACCACTTTCTCAAGGGAACCTCGGAAAAAGGCAGTGATGCAGCAGGTTTGTCAGAGACATTT
This sequence comes from Calypte anna, assembly GCF_003957555.1. Lineage (NCBI taxonomy): Eukaryota > Metazoa > Chordata > Aves > Apodiformes > Trochilidae > Calypte > Calypte anna. The sequence continues at coordinate 13,863,274 of NC_044250.1, forward strand.
TACCATCCTGGATGGTTTGATTTTTGTTTGGTGGTTGTGGGTTTTTTTAAGCAAAGGATATCTCCAGGCCTGAGTCAGAGGGAAGGAAATGTGACACACTCAGGTCCTGTAGCTTCAGCTTAGATTTCCATCTACGTTGTTGCTCTGGTTTTGAGTTTCTTATTGTTGATTTACTGGTAACATGATATCTATGAAAATATTTTTCACAAATAATTTTTCCACAGTGTCTGGGACACGTTTTTTTGACAAGAGTGTAACAACAAACACCATATTTAAAATTAGTGTCTATTCATCTTTAGAAAACACAGTACCCTGATTTTCATTTAAAACCCCTCCATCTTCATTATCAGTATTTGAATTTGTAATGAATTTGCCTGTTAGATAATACATGATTTAAATGCATTGTACATGACTGGCTTTTAAAGGCAATTTCCCTCTGCTGTGAACTACTGCAGCTTCACATACATTTTTTTCAGTCCCTGGAAAAAAAAAAAAAAGTCTTTTAAAGATTCTAATATCTGAAGTTGTTTCCTTTAGAAAGTGATTTTGAGCTGAGTGCTTTCCTTCAGAGAAAGACCACCACTAATAGTAAGAATCTGATATATCCATGCATCTCTTCCTGACCTATACATGAATTATGCTTCTGTTTTTTCAATCTAAAGCCATCTTTCTGCTTTTCAAGCAAGAATGCCACCTGATGTTTGAGGTGCATTTTATTAGACCATGAGAATTTTGTGAGAGACCTTTATGAAGGGGAAACTTTGCTCTCACCTTCTGCTTTGCTGCTGCCCTGTCTTTAAGCTGCTGCCCTAAATTGACAGCTATGCAGAGCTCTATAGCTTCTTAAGCTTAGCAAGTTATAAATGGTATTTCCTCATAACGACCTTGGGAGGGAAGTATTCTGTTTCCCAGGCATACATAGAGAGCATGAGGAGTATCCTGCTTTGGGTCTTTTAGTGCCATGCTCCGAAATGAACATTGTGGGACCTCAAACAAATGAAGAAGATCCTCGTTTCCATGAAGGATACTGCTGCTTCTATCACAAGTGTAATTCTATATAATTGTCCAGTATAATTGTCCAAAGGAGGGCAACTAAGCTGGTGAAGGGACTTAAGCACGTATCCTATGAGGAGAGGCTGAGGGAGCTGGGGGTGTTCAGGCTGGAGAAGAGGAGGCTCAGGGGAGACCTCATCACTCTCTACAACTCCCTGAAAGGAGGTTGGAGCCGGGGGGGGTCGGGCTCTGCTCCCAGGCAACTCTCAGCAAGACAAGAGGGGAGGGTCTCAAGTTGTGCCAGGGGAGGTGTAGGTTGGAGATTAGAAAGAATTTCTTTCTGGAGAGGGTGATCAGGCATTGGAATGGACTGCCCAGGGAAGTAGTGGATTCTCCGTGTCTGGAGATATTTGAAAAGAGCCTGGATGTGGCACTGAGTGCCATGGGCTGGGAACTGCAATGGTAGTGGATCAAGGGTTGGACTCGATGATCTCTGAGGTCCCTTCCAGCCCAATCGATTCTATGATTCTGGAAGTGTGATGAGAACAAGAGGAAGTGGAGGACTTCCTGCATTAGTTCTTGTGGCTGTGTGAAGGAGCTCCCTGAATTGCAGCTGTTACACAACTGCTAAAAGTTATGTTGGGCTCAGATAAGTCTCTTGAGATAGGAACTAAAATACCTCTTTGTGCTACGTGCATCATGGTTAAATTTTTATTAACCTGGAAGACAGAGCAACAACACTAATGGCTGAGTGAGCTACTTCTCTCTATTTTACCTTAAGGCTCTTACTTTCCTATGAAATACATTAGTGCTGGACTATGACCTTAAAATATGATTCACCCCTTTGGGAAAAGCTTCTACAGTAAATTAAGTACTTAGTGAGTACAGGGTCTGTGTAAGGTGAGAGAAAGGAAAGGGTAATGAGGGGACTACCTTTAATGTACTGGTGATAAATCCCTCTTAGAGGTCTCTGTGCAAGACAGAGAAAAATGCTAAATGGCAAAGGATTCATTCCATTGGAAATGGAAAAGCTCAGGATATGTGATGTGCTAGAGGGAAGACAGTAACTTGCATTCTTTTCTTAAACACCCAGACTACTTTTATCTGATTTCTAGATTTTGGGTTGCACTCTATGCTGTGCTGGATGAGATTACTCTGTTAATAATTGTATTTGATTCCTGCACTATGGGTTTATACACTGGTTCTGTCTAATGTTACTAAAGGCATTCTGTTGTCTTTTGGGGGATGGCTGTTAAAGTGTAAATCATGTTTATCTGCTCAATTTTTTATTTTACATATCTATACAGTTGCTTTAGTGGGTGGGTTTTTATTTACTCAGCTTCCACTGTTACTTTCTTTCTCAACTTGTAGGTTTGCCTTGTAACTTTCTTTATGGTTTGGGACCCTGATGAACTTTGGGTTAAAGAGTGATTTTGAGACAATTCTCTAAATTATAAGGAGAAACAGCCCATTTCTCTTCTGCCTTTGACTTCTGTGCTTTTGTAACTGGATGACAGCAGGGGAAGTGCTTTGGAAAGTGCTTTTTGATATCTGTGTATGGGAAGTGTTACTGTGCTAGTCAGCTGGTCAGTGAGAAAGCTTTTCAGAAACAGCAAATTATGCTAGACCGAATTAGCTCAGTCTTGCTGTCTAATTGTTGGTGTTTTTTGGTTTTGTTTGTTTGGTTTTGGGGGGGTTTTTGTGTGTTTTTTAAGGGTTTTTTTTGTCTGTTTGTATTTTTTGGTGGTCATAATCGCTCAAATAAATGAAATAATTTACAGAAAAATATACCATGGAAAAGTTAGGGGGGAGGATATGAAAATTTCTTGTTGCCTCTTGATATCTTTTATCAGACAAAAGAATACTTTCTGACAAGCAACTTGATTTTCCTGTCATTGTGCTCTGGTGCAGGTGTGGATATCCTGTGTTAAACCAGGCAGACTAGAACAGCACTGGTTCTCAGCAGCCCAAAGAGGGTGTGTGTTTGCTTCTGATAACTGCAGTGTGTTTAATGTCACATACTGAAATATGATGGAGGAATCCTCTGCTTTCAAGGCAGAATAAGATGGATTTAGCTCATTCTCTATTAAGGATATAATGCTGGCATTGCCAACCAGCTAGACACAGATTTTATGATGAGGTACTGATCTTGTGGTTTTAGGTTACTGTGAAAAAAACCCAGAATGGTCTTTAAAAGCAGAGAGCAAAGACAAGGATGGCATCAGACTATAAAAGCTGGTCCATTATGTAACATTAAGATGAAAACCAGCAGGGAGATGCTGAATTTCCAGAGCCCAGCTGTGTGTGATGCTGTAGATAATGCAGGAAATAATTAATATAAAAGCACATTCAAAAGAAACCTTAAATTTTCCAAGTGCATAAAGAGGCTGAACATGTCAAGTTTTTTTCATGCACATTGCAGGTTACATATTGTTTCCCTTTGTTGTGTGTGTTGATGTTTTTCTCAAGTTTTACCCAGAGAACCAAACCACAGATTTTTCTCTCAGAGGCTCCTGCAGGAGCTGACCCTTCCCCACAGGCTCTATCAGCTGGGAAAACTGAGTTTGCTGCCAGTCCCTCTTTGGCTGCCTTTAAGGTTTTAGTTGTTTTATCTATGTAAGTATGAAAGGTCAAAACATGGGTTTGTCTGCCTGTTCATCTGAACACATTACACTTCTCTAGCATTGGATGAGGACAATATGGCAGAGTATGACAGTCTGCTCAGGTTTCATAGAAGTATCTCAAAGATCAGATAGAGTGAGCATGCTAATTAAGGAGAAAAGTGGGTTTTTTCCTCTTACATTAGTGCATCAGTAGTTAATTGAGATATACTTTCCATTACTTGTATTAATTTTCTGTCTACTGGATCAGTGTTACTTTCCAAGGAAGTGACTGAAACCATCACTTAGTATTTTCTCCAGATACTTTTCTTTAGGAAGCTTGTTCTGATGGGCTGTTTTAAATTCTACAGGTCAAATTTTGTCACAGTGTTACAAACAAAGGTTTGGGGTTGTTTTGTTTTGGTTTTTTTTTTGACAGATTAGCCTCTTTCTGGAATGGTGTTCAGTTCACTTCTTTTTTATAGCTAAAAGCTGCAGACAGCATTAACATAACTGCACTTTGCATGAAATCTCAGGCCAGGAGGATCAGGCAGTACACTGGCAACAGAATTGTTTTAGATATTCAAACACTAAATATATGACACTGATGTAGCACATAGACTCAGTGAGGCTCAGATAATTGCAATGCACACTTCTAACCTGACTTCTTTTAAACATACATGGATTAAAGGTCCTGGTCTGTGTATTGCTGTCAGGGTGCATCATTATGGGAAACTGATGCATTTTGTTCTGTACCCTCTGACTGTATGGGCTCTAATTTCTGTGAAAGGTGGAGATGAATAAAATTGTTCATTTGATTTTTGTAAGGTGAAATAGGCATGGATTTCTTGTGGTTCTGAGCTTTCTACCCAGCTCTTGTACTCTGGGTGAATTATCTGCCTCCACCACTCTCCTTGTAATCACTCCATTTGTATGGAGTTCTCAGTAGAGCCTGGCAGCCTGAGTCCAGCCTTATTATTATGCAGCTTTGTGTTTTAATTCTCCATGACAGGGAAGACATGCTGAAAAGTGGATTTAGAATCTGCTTCTGTGGGCAGGTCTCTCCTGTGTACTTTGGGGGATGTTTGGAATTTAATGAATTTCCATACTGTAGGATGATAAATCCAATTGAAGGTGTGGATTTAAAACTCATCTCTCTGCTCCTGCTACAGCTGGTTCGTGTGCTGGATGATTTTCTCACACTTGCAGACTAAGTGGTTCAGCAGCAGAGTATCTCCCAGCCAAAGAAACTGAGCATATGGCAGCTGAAGAAGAGTGATAAAGTGTGGTGAGTCTGCCAAGCAGAAAGATACTGCTGAAGTGACAAAGCATGTGGCAGCACTCAGGGCTTTCAGAGGGAAAAATTGAGCTGTAATGCTTTTGATTTCTAAGTAAGAAATTGCTAGAAACATGGGAGAGTTTTAGCTCAAGACTGACCTGGATTAATCTGGGTGTGCTTCTACAGGAACAATTTGACTGCATATGTTTTGTTTTGTTTTAAACTGTTACATACAGCCTTTGCTCAAAAAAACCCCCGACACAACAAAACCCCAAAACAAAAAAACCAAACCAACCAAATAAACAAAAAAAAAGAAAAGAAAAAACCCAACCCAAAACCAACCACCCACCCAGAAGGTGCTTCATTTCTCAGTTTCACTGTGTTACTTTGGTTCTGTGGCAATGGGATGGACCTTTCCCTGTGTGAAACCTGCTCTGGCTGTTCCTGATGCAGTGATTGGTGCTACAAGCAAACTGGTCTGAACAGCACAGAACTGTAGCTGAAGCAAGGGAGCAGGTAAAAGGAGATAATTCACTAAAAAATAATAGTTCAAGTTGAGTAGCCTTCTGGATAGATTCATGTGGGGGTTAGAGTGGGAACAGTGGCTGTGAAACTTTCATGGATTAGATGTGCTTTTTAGATGGAAGCTTTGATTTCATGAAGAGGAATTATCACAACTTGATTCAGACAAGGGACCTTGATATGCCAGTGATGACAGACACTTTTGCTTTGACATGCCATTTTTTTTAAGGTCTTATTCATTGTTGTTAATGCAGAAATGGACTTTTGGCCTCTCATCCATACTGTTATCAGTTATTTTGGTCCTGTTCCATTTTTTGGAATAAAGATAATTTTTTTCTTAAATCAAGAATGTGTAGTTTCATCTCCAAGACCATAGTGTAGAAAGGTGAAGTTACGTTCTGTGCTGAGGTATATTTAATTTCTTATATTGGTTTTAAAATACTTTAATAAATTTAATTTATCTTTTTTCCTACTCTATCTATGCTCTTTTGGATAACAGCCTCCAGCAGTGAAAAGCAGAGGACTACAGAGGGGCTGTGAACATTTTTTTTGTCGTCTTGACTAAAAGGCTGCCTTTTGTTTGTGTGTTTGTTTTTGGTTTGTGGGTTTTTGTTTTTTTTTTATTTAATTAGAAGTGGCAACCAGGATCTGCCTTGAATTAACCTAGGATGTATTCAGTTATTTTCTTTAAAAGTCTGTCCTCCCCACAGAAACATTGTGTGAAGTGAAAGGCCATTCTGAGTTGGAACTAGTGTATCTTAGAGAACAAGAAGAGTAAAATATTCATTGTTTATTGTACTATTTCTTTTAAGATGTGGTGTTTAACATGCACTCAAAAAATAGTCTGGAAGGGTACCATGCAGTAGCAGATCAGGCTCCTGCCAGTCAAGTAGTTGCTCTTTGTTTTGTTTTTTTTTCTTCTGATATCATCACTGCTGAAAACTGGATTCTGGAGTCCTGTCTGTGACCTGATGGTCACTGCCTTTTGGAGGAAGAGGACCTGAGGATCAGCCCCTCTGGGTCAGTGGACAGCAGGCTCCCTCTGCAGCCAGTTGATACCAGTGCTGCTGTGGAGGTTGGTGCACTGTGGTGCACTTGGGGTGTTTTGGGTGATCTCAAGGGAATGGAGTCAGCATGCAGTGTCCTCATGGTGGCTTAGAAAGGTTTATGGTAGCTGCTGCCAGCTGAGGATTCAGGGCTGAGATGCAGGTTCTCCCATCTCCTGGGCATCAGAAAGCTGTCATATTCCTGAAGGGATGTACATTCTATTTTGCATGGCATGCCTGGGTCTCTTCTGCAGGTTCAGAGATGCTGCATTTAAACTTTGTGCTCTTTAGTGTTTCAAGCCAATGTATTGTTCAGGCAGATTATATTTATGTTGCTAAAAGTCCTACACTTTGAGATTTTGTACAGGATTTCAGTCCTTAAGATATTCAGAGCTTCAGGTTGTTATGAAGGTCTAAATCTTGAAGTGGAGCAACTGACAGAAAACAGAAACCTTTCAAGGTTTATATCAGAGAGAGTCATGTGTTTACTATTAGTAATCAATTCCTCCTTATGGTATATTATTCCAAAGTTTTGAATCAGTATGGATCTATGTTCATTAAGTATCTTGGGTTTACTACAGAAAAGAAATCTAATTATGCTGTTGTATGACTGTACTGTAGCTTACAAAGGGAAATTTAAAATTCATTTTTCTTGGTTGGTTTTTTTTCTGTGCACCTTGTTTACTGTTCTTTTTTCAGTTCTTTGTTTATTTGCTCTTACATTGCTAAAAATATAAGCTGTGTCTGCAGTGCTGTAGTGAAGCAACTCTTGCTGGAGTCTGGATGTGCTGGCGTGGTATTACAGCATGTAAATTTAGAAACCTTTGTAGCCCTTAGGGATAGGAAGCAGTAGGAAAAAAAACCAAACCAAAACAAGATAAGCCAGAACCCTGATTATTGTAAAGGGATTCAGAGAAGAAAAACCACTGAAAAGCAGCTTGGGTGTGTAAAAGAGAAAAATAGGATGGTATGGAAGTGAAAGGTGGTACAATTTCCATGTGCAGGCTCTGCTTTCAGTAGAGGGCAGTACCGGTTCAGTGGACTTCATGGATCCCTCCTGAGGCAGCAGAAGTGCTGGGCTGGGCTCTTCTCAGTGTTCCCTTGTAGGAAGGGCTGAATGTGGTCATTCAGTTGAGTTTGTAGTAGATCACTAGAGGAGGATTGTGAGTAGCTCTCAGAATATCCATCTGAAGTTACAGTCAGTCTGGTACCACCAGAGCAAGTTCTGTTATAGTGGCAGGGTTGTTGTATTTGGTTGTTTGCCCCTTCTTAGACAGAACAGAGTAAGTCCAACCCACAGGAGCAAGCAAAGGTGGTGAGAGCAAGACTTGCTCTGGGTTTCTGCATGTGCTCTGTTGCTTCAACTCAGGGTAACTATTCTGTTGCTCCAAAATAAAGCTAACTTTTCATTTTCTTGGTATTCCCCCACTGCCTGTTTTTCTGAAGGGGCAGAATGCATTTAAGAAACTGTCTTGCTGTGTGACTGATGAAAAAGTGCAAATATCAAATATGTTATTAATTGTTAGCTCTGCTTGAAGTCCTTTTTCCCCTCTGGAGCCTATTTTTATATTATAGGCATCTTCCACAAGATGGAGCTTTTGAGGCTCTGCAACTGGGAATTTTTCGTTTTTCATATTAACCAGAAAGATGAAGTTTACAAAATCTTTCAAAACAGGTATAAAATGACCATTTCAGTGCTTTCCAAGAAAGTTGATGGGGGTTAGGAAAAATACAACAAACAGATCCAACAGATATTTTGGACTCTTTAATCTGTCGGAATCACTGGTATTAATCTTGTGGAAGAGGAAAGGACAAATTGGCAAAAATACTTCTCATTACTTAATTATTCTTTGGAAATTGCTTTGCTTCCAAACTTACTTGAAAGACAGGCAGAACTGGATAGAGAGATTGCTAATCTTCATTTATTGGGAGGAGTTGGTTTGTTGGGTTCAAGGTTTTTGTTTTTGTTTTTGTTTTTTACCAGTTCTACCCTAAAAGAAGGGGAGGAAATTTTTAGATAACAACTGTTCTGATAGATGAAAGACAAAAAGCCTATTCCTTTATTTTGCACAGCTCTTTTAAAGAATGACCCATGTGTACCCTTTCTCTAGAAATGAACCTTTTCCTGTTCTTCACTCTGCCTGGCTGACAGAAGTTGCATCTTGCTGAATTCTGGAAAAGTGCTACCAGTACTTCAGGCTGTGTTTCAGTAATCAGTTATCTTGGATTTCTCACATTTCTCTGAGTAGAACTCTATTTTACTCTATTGCAATCTTGTCGGAAATCCCCTTCTGTTACTTTTGTTGGAATGGAATTCATCACCTGCTCCCTGGGCTGCTGCTGGTAAGACAATTTTATCCATTAACTTGCACAGACGTGTATGGACATGAGCTGGTACCAGGCAGACAGAAAGTGGGAAAGAGCTTAGCTGGGGGAGGAGAAGGACTGCTTGGGGTTAGCAGCAGGGAGGGAGAAATCCAATCTTGAATGTCTTTCCTGTCCAGCTTTCCTGCCTCAAGCCAACCTTTTTCTGGTGATAACAGATGTTAGTAGTACATGTTTGCCACGTGTCTTTGTATGAAACAGAACTTGAGGATAACACTTTACTGAGCACTTGTTACCCTTTCACTCTCACCATTCTTCAGCAACCTATGGTTATTATGTTTAGTCCAAGAGACTTCACTAGTACTTTCCTCAGGGTCTGTATTGCCACTTCTTGCTTGACTTGAGTTGCAGTCAAAGACTGAAACATTTTCTGGAATTATTTGTGTTGTTTCTTTCCTGCTTTGCAGATGGTGTGTTAGTATGCAAGAGATGAGAAATTGGTTAGGACTTTTCATTTTGTGGTTCAGGACTCTCCCTAGGTTAACAAGTAAGACCCTTATGGACAGAAACTGCATATCAAAAATCCATTTTCTCTCTTTCTAATGGTGCTGTCCCTCCTGTCTCTGGGGGTGACCCAGGCTGTAGTGCTTCAGCATCTTGCTCCATCTGCTACAGATCCAAGAAAAGGAACTCTCCTTTTACATTTCAGTGTCCTGCAGGTGCTACCACAGTCTTGAGACGTTAAGAACTACCTGAATTTTTTTTTTTTTAAGGTATTCTTGTAATGCAGTGTGATTTAAGTATCAGTTTCGTACCAGCTAAGTAACTCAAACCTAGATTAGTGTGTTCAGTTCTGGCCTCCTCACTACAAGAAAGACACTGAGTTGCTGGAGCAAGTTCAGAGAAGGGCAACCAAGGTGGTGAAGGGTCTGGAGAACAAGTCCTGTGAGGAGAGGCTGAGGGAACTGGGAATGTGTAGTTTGGAGAAGAGGAGGCTGAAAGGAAACCTTATCACTCTACAGCTGCCTGAAAGGAGGTAAGGAGATTGCAGTGAGGTGGGTGTTGGCTTCTTTTCCTGAGTAAATAATGATAGGAGTGGAGGAAATGGCCTGAAATTGAATCAGGGGAGGTTTAGACTAGTTACTAGGAAGAATTTCTTTACTGAAAAAGTAGTTGGGCCTTGGAAGGGGCTGCCCAGCGAGGTGGTGGAGTCACCATCCCTGCAGGTATTCAGGAACCTGGACAAGGCACTTCAGGACATGCTCTAGTGGGAAGGTGATGCTTTTTTTTTTTTTTTTTTTTTTTAAATGATCTTAGAGGTCTTTTCCAGCCATGACAATTTTGTTGGTATGGAAGATGTTGTAGGCCATTTGGAGAGTTTTATGGAAACCTCTTTCCTGTTTTATAATATTAGGCTTGATTTCTGAACCACAACCTAAGAATAGATACTTGACTTGAAAAAAAATAAATGATGTGAGCATGGTTTTGGAGTGAGCTTGAAATAATGGGAGGTTTTTTTCCCCAGACCTTACATGGTGTGGTTATGTGCAGGCTAGAATTCTCTCTTCCCTCCCATTGCTCCTGCCAGGGTGGATGTCCAGTTGCCAAGGACTCTGAACTACTTCTCCTCTTGTTCTCTAGCACTAGCAGCAAATATCTTTATCTTCTGAATGCAGTAGCTGCATCAGTTACTTTAAAATACTGTAGACACAAGCTTTTGCCTTATCCTTAAGTTTTGTAACAGTGAGTGGTTCTGTAGCAGTCCATTCCAGACTCCAATGACTGCCTGCAGAGATAAAGAACTACTTTTTTCCCAGACAGCCTTACAGAAACAGGGAGTTTGACAGGGAGTTTGACAGGGTAAGTGGAGATAATAAAACTAAGGACACCATGGATATGTTTTCTAGGAGTAAATACTTATTTTTTATATTACACAGGCAAATGCTCTGTGGACAAACCCACCCTGAGCAGCCAGCTCAGAGGGATTCTTCTGTTGGTAGCAGAATATGGTTGCCTTGGAGCAAAGATTTTCTTAGCATTTATTAGCCAAAAGATCATAGTTGCTTTATTTAAACAATCTTTGGTATGAAGATATCAAAATAGCAACCTAAACCAGATGCGTTCAGGGAATACACATGGAAAGGGGCTAAATGTAGCCTAACTACCCTGAGAGAATGGAACAGGCAGTTGATTAATATTAATCTGGATTCCCTTATGGTCCCATTTCACTGCAAGTCCTATTTTCAGAATAGAATTTGTAAGAAATGCAGTGCAGTCATTTATTTAGTTTCAAATCAGTGTGAAAAACCCTAAGCAGCATACAAAGAGAGAAGGGTGACACAATGAGTTTTTGGGAGGATAGTGAAAAAATGTCATGCCAGAGAAGGTAGATGCTGTCTACAGGATGGGCTCCCCTGTTCAAGAGGGACAGGGATGTAGTAGAAAGAGTTCAGCAGTTGGCTGTGAGGGTGATCAGGGCACTGGAACATCTGTCTGGTGAGGAAAGGTGGGGTACCTGGGGATGTTTAGTTTGAAGAAGACTGAGTGGGAATGTTACTGATGTTTATAAATATCTGAAGGGAGGGAGTCAAGGAGAAGGGACCAGGCTCTTTGCAGTGGTGCCTGTGATAGGAGGAGGGGCAGTGGACACAAACTGGAACACAGGAAGTTCCACCTCAAAATGAGGAAAACTTTACTGCAAGAGTGATGGAGCACTGGCACAGACTGCCCAGAGAGGTTGTGGAGTCTCCTTCTTTAGTGACTTCCAAGACCCAACTGGACACATTTCTGTGTGACCTACCCGAGGAGATGCTGCTTTGGCAGGGGAGTTGGACTTGATTTCCAGAGGTCCTTTCCAACCCTTAGCATTCTATGGTTCTATAATAAAGTTGCCCATGGCATCAACATCTGCTTTCTTTCAAATTTACTGATCGACAGGTTGCTGTCTCATCTTCTGCATGATTTTTCACATTGCCAGTAGATCTAGATGCTCATAAAACTGAGACCAGCAATATAACCTTTACCCTTTTGTTCTTGCTCTTGATGCTTTCTTGTCCTGGGTTGTGATACAGTTACAATTAAGACTTTTTTGGTGCTGAATTTTAAGATAACTATTTGCTGTGCTGTAAGGAGAATGGTCATAACATGGTAAGTACCAGACTGATCTTAGCTTTAAAACCAGAACTGAAAATTTTATGTGAAAGTAATGTTTAAGTTCCAACACAGCAACCTCTTATTTCCAGCTCCTGTGACAAAAATAGTGCTAAGTTGTCTAGTCACTCACCCCTGTGTCTGTTACAGGTCAGCTCTCACTGCTGGATCAAGCATATGCACTTCCCACCCTACTTTAAAAGCAAGAACATGTAGAATTTAACACATAAAGCAGTTGTCATCTCCTGATCATAATATGTGCTCATTCATATTTGTCCTTTTGCTCTGCTAGCACATCCTGATTGGTACTATTGAAGTCCCTTTCTTTTACCCTCCATTTTTCCCTTTTTAAGGGAGTCTCTTTGCTCCCTTAGTCATTTCCATACACTTAAATTCTATATTCTTTTCAAGCTTTTCTTCGAAGCATTACTAATTGCATGAGTTTGGAAAGGATTGTGATATTCCCTACCCCCAGTCCCACACTCTCATATTCTTAACAAGTTTTTCAGATGCCTGCTTCCAAGAGAGCCAGCCAAGGAAACATCAGGCTGAAAGCTCAGCACCAAGGGTATTACCTGGTGACATGGCTCCAAATCAGAGGCCAAACATCTCACACCATACTTGCTGGATTTTGGGTTCCTCTCAACCACCTTCCCAGGTCTCTGGCTTTTGTCAAAGTGTCTGATAAAACCACTGACTTAAGAGTGCCCATCTTGCCAGTGGCAAGGGGATGATCTTAATGATTACAATGAGGTGTTATACTGTGGCTCCTTGGTTTTCTATGGTTTTAGCACCTGGCTCACTCTACCTACACTTTAGCTAAGGCTTGAAGGGAGTCTGTAACAGATTTCTGACTTAATTTCTGTGGCAGGTTTTCAGTTCATGGAATTAAGTGATGTTCTAGTACTAGGCATTGGTTGTGGATGTATAATTTGCTTTTATATAATTTCTGGTGAAGCTACACCTTTTTAATCTGTTGAGAATCTAAAGAAGGGAGGAGATAGAACAAGAGCTTAAAACCAGTTTATCAGCTACACCTATTACACAGTAAATGACTCTAAATCACAGGGTAGACATTTCATAAGAGTAAATAAATCTCAATTAGACAATCCTAAATGTTTGTGGGAGGAGCTGGGGATATCATCATGCATGTTACCCTCATGAGGGAATAGATCATACCCCTTAAGTGAAAGGAGTTACCTGGAAAGGATTTCAACTATTTGATAACTGATTTCAGTCTTCTGTGCATCACTGAAAAGAGATTGGTTTCTGACAATGAACAAATGCCAAGGAAGATAAAAATACAGTATACATGATTTAAAATCTGGCCAGGGTATCAAATATAACTTGTATAGCATTTGGTTTTCAAACTGCCATAAAGGAGTGATAAATTTTTGTCAAGATATTTCTTATATCACTTTTTTGGTATAAATGAGACAGAAGATATCCTTTCACAGGCAGGATTATAACAAATGTAAATGCTAAAAAGGGACAGAAGGAGATATTTGACACTTTTGAAGTCAGTGGTAAACTAAAGAAGAAGAATTTGACTGAAAAACCACCACCACATGTATGATGCTGGCACTGCACTGCATAATGTTGCCTCTAGATTATGTTTCTTTTCCCCCCATGGAAGATGGATTTCTTTTTACTAACCTTCAAAGGACAAGGTCATATTTTGTCTAATTTCCCCCCATCACCTCACTGTTCCCAGAATTTCCTTTGAAGTGTTGGATTTTTAAGGTCCTACTTGAAATTGGGGAATTTCTTTGCTGCTGCAGCTTCTCTGTAATTCTTCCCTACTCCATTTGGGTTTTAGTGAAGTTTGTAATTTGTTCTTTCTCTTGCTTCTGCTTTCCTAAGGTAATCTTTCTAGCCAAGAGCTATATATTAGTCTTCTGATAGCTCTCATGTTTAAGTGGGGAACTGACTTTGCTTACTGCATTTGATTTTAGTATAATTTATGCCTAAATGTGTTCTACTCTGAAGCATCCATCTTATTCAGATTTAAACCCTCTTGGGTCTGGAAGTATTATTTTATGTGTGTGTGTGTGTATATATATATATAATAAATCAAGTAATATCATAGCCTTTGATTTTAATAGAGATAAAGGAATCCTGAATAGATCTTACCAAACCCCATGAAACTGTCATTCAGTGATGCTTCAGTTGGAAATAATTTTTAAGAAAAATTTTATTTGGGGCATTTCTCAGCTGGGAGATCCCACTCATTCTCTGAAGCTTGGATGTGAGTGCAAACTGTTGGTGATAACAGTGGCTTGGGCTGTGTCAGTCTGCAGTGGTGTGGCTCTGTTCCAGTGCAGAGGGAAGGACTGCAAGAGTCAGAGCTGGAAAATAGTTCTTGGTAGCCTGATGGTCCTTACTGAATCTGAGTGTGCTAACTGCTGTGTTCCTGTCCTTGCAGATGGCAGGGACCAACAGGACTGAAAGCCACCACCCACCTTTTCCCCCCTGCATCTGCTTTTAAAAATAGCATCTGCTTTGTGTGTAGGGAAAAGTGAGGCTCTGTTTGCTGGATCATTGTTTCAGACCCCTTTCCTTTGCCCTTTCGTTGGCTTTCTGCAGCTTTGGAGGGAGGAGATTGTATAAAGCATGCCCTTGGAAAGCAGAGGCTGTTAAAAGGTTTAAGACAAATTTGTTTGAAGACAAAGAGGGCATTGAGGAAAACTGTGGAGAGGGATTGAAGGGCTTTTGCAGTGCAACAGAGCCTTGTCTGTGCAGGACTCAGCCTGCCTCTGAGTTCCAGCAGGCTGCTGAGAAGCTGGCCAAGAAAAGACTCTCCAAGACCCTGCTCCCTTCAGCTGAAGTCTGCCATCTGGACAGAGGATGGCTAGGAGGTTCCTGGAACATATAGAAAGGAATCTTGAGGGCTGAAAATAAATGCCAGTGGAGACAGGAAGTGTCTGAGACTGGATGGAGGAGGGGAGCTGCTTACTGTCACTGCTCTGTAGTTCACAGTGCTGCTAAGGGTGAGATGCAGATAAGGAGAACTTTCCTCCCGGGCCTGAGCCCCTCTCCATTTACTGCTTTATGTATGTGAAGACATTTTAGTTGTTAGTTACAGCCATTCCTCTGAGTGATTTGGAACTTTTCCCCTTGTGGAAAGGGTATTGACATTTATAGCTATTGCCATACAAAGGATTTTGAAATAAAAAAGGTTTCTAGAAAGATAGAATGGTGCCAGCTGGGCTTAAATTTTATCTTGCTGCTGCCATGTTTGATTTGTTTCAAAGCTGTGTCACTTCAGTGTGGTGTGTGGTGGGTTCTGCTGCAGTCAGCTCAGATGATGTTATGAGTGGACTATGCTGCTCTGAATTATTTTGCTGATGTAAAGCCAGTGAGCTGGGCTATTTTTTTCCTTCAGCATACTTCAATAAGTGCTGCAGGACTGGAGAACACCATTCTTCCATTTGGCCTGAGAGGATGGCATCATCTTTATACTGGTTTTAGAGTGGAAATGCCAGCTCATCACACCACCCATTTCTTCCTATAGGAGCATTATGCTTCCTGGGAAACCTTGCAGTGAAAATTCTTTGCATCACTTGTTGTGCATTCTTAAGGATAAAGAGCTAGATAAGGGTAATTATTTCTGGTTTGTGTGCTGTCTTGTTAAGTATTAAGTTGAAACACAGCAAGTTTTCATTTCTGAAGATATATATAAATATGATTATGAAGCAGCTCCTCCCTATTACTAGCCTTTCCAATGCACATAACTGATTCTTTGCAAGATTTCAGAGCCATTATCAACTAAATAAATAATGCTTTTAGAATGCCAAGACATTGGTTCTAGAGAAAATTAGGCTTTATGTAGAACCAAGCTGTTTTCCTTCACAAAGTGCTTCTGAAAAATGAAAATGAAGTCCAGCAGTATCCTCAAATGTTTACTGTTTATCCCACGTTTCTGACCTTGGCTAGGGGGTCTTAAATGAAGTGGCAGTGCTGAGTGGCCTGCTAGAACTGAGTGGTTGCAGAAAGTCTTTCCTGAGGGTAAGAGGAGATTTCCAGAGCATTTTTTAAAATCAGGTACATCAGCCTTCTTGGTTACATCACTGCCCATAGTTTATGGTTTAATTAAAACTTAATGGAGTAGTGAGGGCATGATACCTAAGAGGTGAGACAGTTCTGGAATCAGCAGCCCATCAATGCAGTAAGTGATTTTTAGGTTCTTCATGGTAGTTGTTCAGTAAAGTAGCATTTTAGCCTCATGTTTTAATACAGTTCCCTGGCAGGATTATGAAACCAGAAGACCACAAGTCTAACAGAGAAATCTTGGTCTAGAATTTCTAACTTACCTGTTAATAGCTGTGAACTTGAAAACAGTATGAATATTATAAACTTTTAAAATGGAAAAAGTAGATCCTTCCACAGCAACTGTGTTCCTGCTCATTTCCCTCTAAATGACTCTTGGTGTTATCAGGAGTGTAGCAGGAAGGACTGGAATTATTTCAGAGGCTTTGCACACAGCTGCCATTTGAATATGGAATTAGAGGGAGTACAGGTTGTCTGTGCTCAGGCTCAGTTGTTCTCCTGTTCCAATATGGATTTTGAATTCCATGGATCAGAGCACAGCTGCATGGTGTTGCCCAGTGCAATAATTTACAGGGTTAAATGCATCTTGCTCTTGAGGAAGAAATAAATCCAGAATACCATGATCTCTGTGCCAGCTCATTACCATACACATGGTTGTTTTGTAACAACTAAAATCCTTAAATGTTTTAGAATTGAATAGTGGTAAACTGGATTACTTGATAAATTTAAGAGGTGTGTGACATGTTCTTTTCTTCTGCAAGCCTTTTCCTGGATGTCTTTAGTCCTTTCATACAACAGTACCTTGCCAGAAAAGGAATTTCAGCAGTTGATCAGTGTCATTCTTTGCTGAAAGAAAGTCTTCAGGTTTCCTTTTTCTTGTAAATGACAGGATTTTAGGTTACTGGCATTTCTGCATCAGTAACTTCAGAAATTTTATAATTTTTGACTTGTGGTTTTTGGGATTGAAGCACAGTGCAGTATGACAACATGAAGAGAGCAAAGCTTTAATGAGGGAAAAGCACACAAGTGATTTAGTATCATTTTGAGCTTGAAAAACAATCCTGTCCTCTCAGCAAGCTTGTTGAGTTCATGGCAGTGTTTCTCACCTGTCACAAGAAAACCATGGAAAAGACCTTTTAAACTGAGTCTCTTTTGCCCTGTCTGCAGAGAAGGACAAAACACAAATTAAAGATATGACACTTAATTGTCTCTATATACTCAGTGAAAATACAGTTGCTTTTCCTCTTTGAGCATTTGCTGTTGTGCTTTTGTGAGGTTTGAAATGTGTCACTGGGTTTTTGAGGAGCAAAAGGATGGGATTTTGTTAAAATACTTGCAGGTGAAAGATGAAATTTTATGGAAAGAGATCCACACCAACACACATAGCCTCTCCTCAGAGCAGAATGTTAATTTATGCCCTACCCATGGTATGAACTCTTTGTTATCATGGAGTCTGCAGCAGCAGGAGTGCTGGTTAGTGATACACTAAGGGAAGCAATTGGATTTTGGGGTGATTTATGCCAAACTGTGTGCATTGGGCATGGAAGAGAATGGAAAGATGAGCCTTGAAAGTAAACGTGATCCTAATGTGTAGGAGGAAAACCTTGGACTTGACATCTTGGTCAATAAGTTAATAAAAAATGGTGACCAATATTAACAAAAGTGTTGTGGTGATATTCCCTAAAACTGGTCATAAACATAAAATATCTGTCAGTCTTGTGGAGAGAGGAAGAAACTTGAAGAGGTAGAGACATTAAAGGAGTGAGACAAGGACTCTGGATTTAGTGTTATGGAGGTGCTTGCATAATTTATCTGGCTCTTGCAGCTTCAGACATAGAGATAAAGCATCTTGCTTGATTATCCAGATTCTTTGGTTTATATTGTTAAATAAGTGCATAAATAAGTGTTAAATATGAAGAAAATTAAAGACTGTTAAAAAAAAATAAAAAATGCTGACAACTGCAGCAAATCTTTATAAGAACTGTTATGTCTGGTGTAAGACCAAAACTGGTGTGTGCCCTGGTAATAATTCACAGAAAACTGGAGAGCTTTAAAGCCACTTGTGAAGAATAAAGCTTAAATTCACATAGGTATGTTTTTAGAGGTTAACAGCAAAAGCACAAAAATACTCCTTTCTAATTTTCATTGTTCTGAGCTGAACTTAATCTTATTTTATGGCAATGCAATGAGTTTTGGTGTGTTGTTTTTTTTTTTTCCTAAAAGAAGCAGATAGTCCTATAGTGTGGATGTGGAGAGTCTGGTTGCACATATAAACAGAGTATATTTTTTCATTGTGAATTGTCAGAATGCAAAATCAGAAAAGGATTGACTTTTCTTAATTAAGATATAGCCTAAATTTTAAAATGAGGGTGGTTTCAGCTGTTGTTTTACAAGCTGATTCATAAATACTGTGTGGAGTTAAAGCATGATGCTTGTTTGCTCTCAATATTTTCTGGGGATGCAGCCATCAGTTCAGAGCCTGTTCTGGTGACTCCCTGGGATTGAATCAGAAATGGAAAGCTCTGCAAACCTTTTTAAACGTTTTTAAATCTGGAGTGGTCAGAAACTCTCTCTCATCTAACCTGGGTCTTTGCAGCAAGATTGGTCACTCCCCTTTACTTCTAGGTAGGGGCAAAATAAAAGGGTAAAAAATCTGATGGTAGCTTAGAAACTGTGCTTATAACATTGAGTTATTCCATCTTTTGCCAGGAAGAAAATACTTTATTCCCAAAAGATGATTATTGTGCTTTATTCTCCCAGATTCCCCATTAGCTATTGAAGCAGAATACTGCTCTATCTCTGGAGACATTTCAGATCAGCTCAACACCTCTAGGACTTATGAGGGGATGGGATACATCATGTAAGTGAGAAGTAGGGATTGAATTGGACTTTTGAAGGTTTTCCCATAGCACAGGCTAGACAGACAGCTTCTCAGTGGAAACCTATAAAACCAGAAATGTGGCCAGCAGCAGTTGTGTAAAGTTGGGATGAAATTTAGTGGAGGGTGCACAATGTTTAAATTTTAATTTGACTTGAGAAAATAGAATATAAGTATGAATCTGTGCCTCTATAGTATTGCTTCAGAGCTGAGTTCCATGTTTAACAACAGCCCTTAGAGAAAGTCTGTGTGTGTGTGCACAGCTGAGAGAGGGCAGGGGAGTTATTCAGAACTGAAATGCAGCTTCTCTCATGCAAGAGGCATTTTGAAAGGCATGAGACCTAACCAGTGAGGTTTGAATTGAGAGCTGAAGACTTCTGAATTTTGTTATTCTTTCAGTTTTTGGCTTGACATAAGTCGTTTCAAGTCATAAAACCCCAGACTTTGTATCTTCTCAGTTTCTGGCTATCCAAGTGCTTCCCAAAGTGTCAATATTGTCATTTAATGCTTTGGGAGAAGGAGATAGAAAGTGGAAGATATGAGCTGACAGGTAGATGTAGCAGCTTATTCATTCATGGGGTTCAACTGTTTAAATATTGGGGAACTTAGCATTTATAGCTACCAGCTATTTGATACTGAAATCCCAGTATTTTGGCCTTACTCAAAGTAATGAAAGTACAGGGTACATCATGGTCCCATGTGTAGCTTATCCTCAGTAATGCAGAAAGACAGAAAGAGTACTGAGATTTACATTTTGTTTCCAAACTCTTTCCTTTTCTCTGTCCCACTTTATAGCCATTTCCTCCTGGGTTTTTCCACTCTGTAACAATTACTGGGATGACACAGGTTACAGGGATTGAGGGCTTTTTTTCCAAAGTGCTATAATAATTTCCAAAAGTGATACAGAAATGTTAGCTCATGTTCTGATGTTCTCAAATATGAGGCTCAGACTCTGGGGTGAAGTATTCTTGCCTTTTTCTAAAGGATGGATGACTACAGTTATGCCTGGGATTCATCCACAAAGACTTTTTTGTTGAGCATTTAGGGTCTTGCAAAAATGAGTTACAGCAGCTGTAGTCCAATTTGGCAAGGGCTTTGTTAGGATCACCTAAAAAACCAGTGTTCAAATGATTCATGTTGCTGCCTTTGCCATTGACACATGCTGTATTTTTCACTCTGCACTTCATTTCAAAGAAGCTGGTTCATTACCTGTCTTAATTTAAAGGTACAGAATAATCTGCAAAAGTAATATTGTATTTAATTTTTTCAGACACTAAATTCACTTCTCTCTGAAGGTGTATCACAGAAAGCATGTCTGGTAAGTGGCTCTCCAGATGCAAGATGATTTTTTTTTACCAGAATTTATTCTGAAATTCAATTTTTCACTTTTCACCTCTTTTCATACCAGTCAGCAACTGATAGATTAAGCTAAAGGCTTCTGATCATGGTTGTCTTCCTGTAGTATATGGGTTTGGCTTTACAGGCTTTTTTTGTTAATCTTTGGTGTCTCCACCCCTAATACTCACAAGTCCCATTTCTCACACAGAATTGCTCTGGTCAAAGCCAACTATATCCCACGGTTTAGATTTTTACTGGATACTGAGCTGCAGAGAGTTGATCAGCGTTTCCCTTCCCAACTCATTTTTGCTCATATATTTCAGATAAATCTGAATTAAAAACTGCAGAAGAGCAACTTAATGGCTGCCAGGTTTGTTTTCTTTTCCAGGTATAAATGTTAAGCTTCTTAAGTAAATTTCCTTAAAATTATGATATTTGGCAATATGAATCTGCATGTGCAGCCTGAACTTAGAACTTAGTGATCCCTTTACCACAATGCAGGAGTCATTCTTGAGCCCCATCAGTCTGCCCATGCAGTGCCAAGGTTAGTAAAGGAAGGGATGAACAAATCTTTGAGGATGTGCAAGAGCAAGTTCACAGTCAAGCTTAGAAGGAGATTTGGAGAGTAGGGCTCTGGCACTTCATTTGTTTCAAATTAAAAATATGTGAATGATTGAGCACATAGTTACACATCTTATCACTGCTGTGCTCACTCATATCAGGCATGCAGTCCACCTTAAGAAATTTATACCAATATTATCCAATTGTATTTCCTCATACCTCTTATTTTTAATGATTTGTTCTGTATTTGACCAAAATTACAGCCCTGATTTTAATATTTAAGGAACTTGCCTTCTTTCTCTCAATTAACTAGTTAATAAGTGATTTACTTTCAGAATAGCACCTTTTTCTGTAGGAATCTGGGTGTTGCTTCATCATTAGCAAAACCAATCTACTATTCAACTCTTTTCTTAGTGAAAAAACTGCTTGTAGCAGAAAGGAAAAGGGAAAAAAACAAAGTAGCAAGTCTGTAGCAGAAAACATGAGTACATTTTCCTTCTTGCTTTACAGGCAGTGGGGATTTGTATGTGTCTGAGTGTGTGCAGTTAACTTCAGCTCACTTCTTTCCCAGAAATTTCTCTCCTGTTCTCCTTCTGTGGTACTTCCAGGCTTCTCCTGGATTGTATCACCAGCTAAATTTTGCAGCAGAAACTTTTATACTGACTGGGGCTTTCTGGGTGGGGCAATTGAGTTACTCACACAGTTCTTTCCTGTTCTTGGGCTGAAGGGGCAGTGCCTGCTCTAAACTACCTGCTTGATGCTCTTGCCAAGAACATCAATCTTCTCTTCCTATTTATTCTGTTACTTTATGAGCCTTCCTTTGAGATAGGAAAAGTTTGGAGGGCTAATCTGATTGGCAGTTTTCACACTGTACAGCTGTTTGCCACAGCCATATGAATCAGTGCTGTTCATGGGGCTGGTTTGAATGCCCACCTGCATGAAGCAGGGAGCTACCACCTGAAAAACTCATTTTGCCACAGTATGTCATGAACCCTGCTTAAGAATCTGTACACAATTTGTAACACTGAACCTGATTATTACTTTCTGTCCAGCTGCTTCTGTTTCAAAAACCTAGAAATTGCTTAAGAGAAGTTAAAGAGAAGCTGAGTGCTGTGAAGTCTGATACCAAACTTGCATTACATTAACTCTTTTGGACAGCCCTTCCAAAGAGAGGTATGACTGTGTTCATTTGCTCCAAACCTACCTCCAGGAAACTGACCAAAGTGTGGGATTAAAGCAAGCAACGTGCCAAAGGTTTG
This sequence comes from Calypte anna, assembly GCF_003957555.1. NCBI lineage: Eukaryota > Metazoa > Chordata > Aves > Apodiformes > Trochilidae > Calypte > Calypte anna. The sequence goes on from NC_044250.1 coordinate 13,885,275, forward strand.
AGTTTCAGACAGTTTGGCACACGCTGAAAGCTTGATTTTTCCTGTATTAAGCCACGGGCAGATGTCCATTAAGAATGATTAGGCAGAATTTATATAAAGGCCTTGTAAATTGTCTGCCCTGCCATCCTTCTACTTGAGAAGGTTTGTGTGGGTGTGTATTTTTGTCTAAATTTATAAACCCTGGCTTTCCCCAGCTCCTGCAGACTGCTCTCCCACCCTTTTCCGTTTCCAGGCGGATTTCGTTTCTGTTATTTCAGTTCTGTTACTTTCTCCGACACTGTCCTGTTTTGCTTATTATGGAGTGCTTACAATAACCCTTTCAGTGCTGCTGTCATCTTTGCCTTAAATCAGGACTGGCTGTTGCATCCATTAAAAAACACCAAACCAAACCCCAATCTTCTTTTAAAAAGCAAATTTATAGCTGTTTGATAATAGGGAATGTGATATGATATGGCTTTCATTGGGATATTGTGTGTTCCCACACAGGGTTTTTTCTTTTATTTTTTTTTTCTTTTCCCAATACTAAACCAGAAGCCCCAGTGGAATGGGATTTCTTTACAGCTTTGGCAAAGAAGTCCCTTCACTCTGAGCCTGAGGCAGCACTATCTTCATGTGCAGAGTGAATTAGCAGAAGTTGGGGAAAACTTTCATTTCCTTTTACTTTGTTTTGTTCCCTATCCAGCAACGACTGATACTGATCTATAAGCTCCATTTTCTCTAATATCAGTGTTTGAATTAACCCTGAGTTAGCTAAGTAGTTAAGTAGAAGGGACTGTTCAGTGTCCTGTTTGATATGTGAACTAATACCAAGTGCTGTAAGTGTATAAGCAGACAAGAAATTAGACTCAAAACTGTTTCTTGTAACAGTTCAGTGTTTCCTTGATTATCTTGGGAATTAACTTGGCCAGCCCTTCATTGCAAGTCACAATCCTAGGCAGTAGAAAACCAGCATTAGGTTAGTGGATGTTTTCCAGAGAAAGGGAGTAAAGGGTTCTCTTCAATAGTGGGGCCAATTGAAGTAGTTTTTTTCACAAACATTGGAGGGAATGAATCAAGTATACACATTTAAAATAACACTAAATGTTGTAGAAGTAACTTAAATGCTGGTGAAAAAGCCATGGCTCTGGAAAATAGGGTATATATGGGCACACTCTCTCCTCTTTCCTGACCAGATGTGGAAAACTAAGGTTGGTAGTGAGTGTTTCTTTTTAGATGGGGAAAGATGTTTCTTTCATATGCAAAACTCCTCCTGGATGAATAATTAAGATCTGAGTGCACTATAAGTCTTTTCAAGGATAAGAGGAGTAGCTATTCTCTTCTGTACCCACTTTTTTACTTAATATGTACATTTCCTTATTAAACAAAGAAATTTTTTTAAACAGTGATTGAAACAATTTTTCTAGTGCTGTTTTTAAAAGCACAAAGTGGCTGGGAGCTGGTTGAAAATCCATCTATACTAATTTGTTATCTAAAGAACTGTACTTTGAGCTACCAGCCAGAATAACTGGGCCAAATGGTCCTGTTGAAATTCCCCTCAGAAGCAGAGCAGTAATTGGATGAATGTTTAGCCTGGGAACAAATAATCCGTGCTAAAGTTTATGGATTGTGCTTAGGGAAGGGAATGAAAGAGAAGTGGACTGTTAGAATGCTTTACTTGTCAGAAGAGAGTTTAAGAGACAAAGATGTTTTCTCCCATGTGTTTTCACCACAGTAATGAAAAATCAGATTGTCTGTGCTCTCTGGAAGGTGTGTAGGGAGAGAGAATGTATTTCTTTAGGTGCAGGTAATTAAAATACTGTAAGAGAGAATATGTGTAGGATAGAGTTGTCTCACCATAGAGTTGCCTACTTATGTTAATTTATCATCTTTATTTTCATGTTGACTAAAAATAAAGGGGTTTTTAATCTTTGCTAACCAAACACACTTCTCCAGAAGACCTCTCTGAAGCAGGAATTCATGGTTTCTAAAGCAGTTGTATTTGCAAGTAGGCTTTAGCTGTATTTCTGTGGTGTGTTCTTTTGTCCATGATAACATTTTGGGATCCCAGCTCTGGCTCTGGTTGGACAGTTTATATTTAGTTGCTGGCTTTCTCTAATAGTTTTCAGATGGAGATGTTAAAGAACACACAGACTTGTACTGCTGTATTCCCTTAAAGAGCAAGAGGGAGTGAAAAAAAAATAAGCATTGGTGTCTTTTGACTGAAGCAGAGTTTGGAAAAAACAGCAGCTGCTTGCAGCAACAGAATGCTGAAATTTATTTTTAAGAAATTAGGTAGCTAGTAAAAACAATGTTTAGAAATGCTTAGTGGCTACGTCACATTTTGCATACAGAAGTCTTAAAAAAGCTGTGGGAAGATCTGACTTTTTTTTTTTTTTTTTTCTTTTTTTGGTATATTACAAAATACTGAGTCTTCAGTAGCTGTTATCAGACACCACCTCATGCTAACTCCTCTGTTCCATACTGCTGATGCACTCCCTTCCAATGCAAATTAGTAGATACCCAAAAACCCCAGTGTCATGTATGCTTTGATTATATACTCAAATGCATATGTTAAATGGGACATAATGTATTTCAATTAAAACTTCTGTGGAAATCTTAGCCTCTGAGAAGTGATTTCAAGTTTTTGTTTGATTCTGGGTTTGCAGAGTGTTTAGAAATTATATTTAAGTTTAAAAATGTATTTATTAGCTTTAGCTTTTTTTTCTTCTCTAAATTAATAATAAGTCTTTTTTTTCCTCTTAGTTTTCTTTGATAAGGTTCCAATAACATGTATCTGCTTTCTCCAGCACTGGGAGGTAGCTGCCTGTAGGGACCTAACTTTTAGCTCTTCTGTGGCCACAGTGAATCTTCACTGTCACCTGAGGGACACTGGGGCCTGACCTGAGCAACTGGAACAACCAGACCCTGATGTGGGATCTTTGCAAAACTCAGGACATGAAGTGTGTTTCTCTTCCATGACTTAGATGATAAAAGCAGAGTGGTGCTACCACTGTGGTGATAACCCACTGGACCTATTTGCAGTCCTGGCCAGTATAACTTATTTTGAGGAAAAAAAATCTAAAGTATGTTGTATTCTGGTTTGACTTGAGTTAGTTTGTCTCATGGGGTTACAGAGCACAATTTTCATTCTTTCTCCCAGCTCATAATGGGAGCAAATCCAGGAGAGCTGGAGATGAGAGAGACCTATAGGGGTCATCTCATCAGTCCTGGCTGACTAGATGCAATACTGGAGACTAATATTCCTGTACTAAAAAAAAACCAAACCCTAACACAAACAAAAAAATAATTAAAGCTAAGCTGGCTTGTTCCTTGCATAATTCAGTTCTCTGTGTTGGACAGAGCAGGAAGAACATTCTGTTTCCTTTCTCTTTACAGGGGTGTTCTATGTTCTTGAAAGATTTTATCTTGTTTTCCTCCCTCAGTTTTCTCATCTGTGAGATAGGGAATAATCTTGGTGTTCTCTGGCCTCCAGCTAATTCTTCATCTGTCTTCAAGCAGGGTGCCAAGGGTTGGGCACAGTACTCCAGAGGAAGCCTCAGAGATGCTGAGAATTGCTTTCTGTCTGTAGACACAGCATATATGTACAGCTGAGGCTCATTGCCTTTTATCAACAGTATGACACTGTAGATTTCTTCATCCTGTTATTCACTGTAACCCTTTTTTCTCTCAGTATTGGTGATCTGATCAGTCCCTATACAGGTATATTTGATCACTCTAACTGTATCATCTCGGACACTTAGAAGGAAATGAAGCAATTCTTTTATTTCCAGGTTGGCTTTCTGTAATTCTTAAATATTCAGATGACAAATCTGAAAGAACTATGCAAAAATGGAATCGAGATGGAAATTCAGCTTGCCAAACATCCTGTCTTTAGACATTTGGGCCAGTAAAATCAGAATAATGTCATAATCAGTCCAGAGTTCTGTGGGACCCTTCCTGCTGCTTCCCTCTGTTTAAGTAGTGAATACTTTCTGTTTGGCTGGCATGCAGTCCCATTACCCTGGAGTTGTTTCCCCTAGCCCACAAATGACAGTCCTTCAACATGCATTGTTAAAGATGGTTTTCATCTGATTTATTACTTGAGTCAGTGTTGATTTGCTCCCAGACAGTAAATGCTCAACTATTACCTGGAGTAATTTTTGCTTTGTGTGGCAGATGGACTCCTCTGGCCCAGACATTCAGCTTTGGAGCTCAGTTCACAGCTCTCAGGGAACAGTAGGGTGGACAGAAAGGGAAGGAAAACAACCTCAGCAGAGGCAGTGCAGTTGCCTGATTTATGCAGGGCAGCCTGCCCAGGACTGGACTGCTGGAGGATATTTTTCTCTGCAAGCATTCAAGCCTGACTTTAGATCTGCCTGGTTTTAACTTCCTACATGAAAAATAAAACTGGAAGTACTCATTGTGTGTCCTTTTCCACATGTAGAGTTTCCAGCTTGATATTAGGGGAGGGGCAAAAAGAAAAAAACAAACAAAAAAAACAAACCAACAACAACATGAAAAAAGCTGAGTATTTGTCTTTTAGGGCTTCTTGTTCTGTTGCCTCTGAGAGTAGTGCTGAATACATGAGTGATAGTCACAGCAGGGCTTGGGAGAAGGAGGGAGTAGATCTGAAGCTGCTTTCAGACTCACTGGAAGAACAACAGCTCACCAATAAAACACAACTTTCTGTAAGTTTCCTCCAGGCTTCCTGCGAAACGGGGCTCTGGTGGAAGGTTCACATTGTTTCTGACTGGTGACTCAGAGAAACAGGAAAGAGATCCCCTGGTGAACAAAAAGCCCAAGCAGCAAACAGGTGCCTGTATTCTGGGCTAACGGAGGACAAACGACCTCATTCTGGATTTTTTCCTGAGATTCTTATCTGCAAGAATGAGACTCAAGAGGAATGGTTCCTATACACTGAACGGGTAAGGAGGAGTCTGCATCCTCTTCAATCTTCATCATGAAACCACTGTGAAAACAGAAGCCTTTATTTTTCTTTCTAGTGATGGGGTATGTGAAATAGTGACCAAGTCTTTTGTCTCAGAAAGAACAGAGAATCACAGCTTGTGAAATATGCAGCTTGTTTAGCTTGCTTGCTTCAGCATTTTGTTAGAGTTGATTTTAAAGTTTGTACATTTGGTAAGGGCTGATCAGAGCTGTCTGTGTGTTACAGTCAGGTGGATCTGCTCAGTGAAAATCCCAGAGTATCAGGAATTGTGTGATTCCTGAGAAAAATGCCTGTGGTAATTATTTAAAATGTTTACCAGAAAACCCCCAGTGCTTTTGATACAATCAAGATCTAAACTAATGAAATGTGGTGCTCCCAATAGGGAATGCAGCTTACTTTAAATTTAGGCAGTCAGTTCAAATAGTTTCAAACTATTCTGAGTTACTGTACTAGCTTTGTGGTTTTAACTGATTTTTCCTCTGTGATTTCTGTTCAGTCCTCTCATTAACAGAGAATATACCATTACTGTAAAGAAGATAACTCTCTACATAGTCCTCGTGTAAGGAATCTTTTTGAAATAATCGAAAACAGAATTTTCAAGTGAAAGTATTTCTGTATAATGCATTTTATTTTGTTAAAGAGGTTCTTTTATGTCTTCATATGATGCAAGTGTTATTTCTTGGCACAGTAGAGCTGAAGAGGACTGGCACTTCCACAGTGCTGTAAACTGTTCATTAGTACCAGCAGGTGACTTCCCTAATGAAGAAAACTGGGAAGTCTTGGAGTGTCTTTTTATATTGCTGCTGCTTTTAACCTTCTGTAAGGAGTAAAAGGTGCAGTTGTCTTAGTGCTGCATTCCTGAAAAGCCCAGATATATTCTAGAGTACAAGTGTACAAACTAACCCAAACCTGCCTGTCTCTCCTAACCTCATTGCCTACCTGAGAGGCAATCTCTGCACAGAAGCATGGAGCTGTGCAAGCACAGCAGATAGGAAATACTTTATCACTGTTGTTCAGCTGGTCTGTGGTGTTCTTTCCTGCACTGGCTTGCACAGCGCCACTTAAAAAGGTCCTTTGCTTTGTCAGTTTATGTTTAAATTTGACTTTTAAAATGTTTAGATTTGATTTACATTAGGTTTTTAAATGGCAAAGTGGATGGATGCTAACATCTTCCTGGCTAACCCTTAAATTTTATACAACTGTAATAAAAATTCCATTATCTGACTGCATACAAAATCAAATATAATTCAAAGTTACAGTCTTACAGTATTTGGTTTAAGCTGCAAGGTGAGTTTGTCACTCAGTGAGTTAGAGGTTGTAGTAGATAGAGATTAAGAATATATTCACATTAGCTTGCTTCTTTGCAGAGGTTTTTGCCTCTTTCTGACATACCTCAGTTTACAAAGTCAAGAAATTGTGCTGAAATAAAAAATGTAATGGATATGGCTTATGTTAAAGGAATTTTTTAGATTTACTTATGGGAAGCACAATCTTGTTGGTCTGAGGTTTATTAAAAATGAATGCATGGTACAGAACTTCTTGGAAATAAGTTGTGCAAGATCACCCTCTGGATCTGTTCTGTCACGTTCTAACTTGCTGCACAATCATTTTAAGGAATTTCACTTGTTGTGGCCCTGTGCATACTTGGCACTGCATTTTATAACAAACATTTAACTGGTAGTGCTGTATTGCAGTGAGGAAAACCAGTGGCACCCAGCTAAAGAGAAGCCTCAACTGGGAGCTTGTGGGAGACTCCAATATTATCAGATTCTGCCTTGCTGATGTGCTCTGCTCTATTAAACAACAGATGCTGAGGAATGAATTTGTCTAATTAAAGAAATTCCTTTTATGTTTATCTCTTGCCTAGATGGTTTAATAATGCAAGGTAATGGAAAAAGAGCTTCCACTCTGTTTTCCTGTTTAGCCTAAACTTTTACCATGTCAGCAGAAAGGTTTGTTTTGCTCTTCAGCTGGTTTTCTGCCATTGTTCCCCTTGTCAGGTGCAGTAGCACCCTGTTGTGCAGGTCACTTGAGGAGAGAGAGAGGAGCTCAATGGGGTGGAATGTTGTAGGGCAAATCAGAACAGCTGCTGCTCCAGGTACCTACACATGGTGGGAACACAGATACCTTGGGATATTCATGCACAATATAGTGCATGAAAACTGAGCTGCTCATTTAAAAAGGAAGAAAAAAGAAAAAAAAGTGGATGGTTTGTGCAGCCAAATGTAAGCACCTTAAAATACCAGGTGTGATCAGAGTTGTAACTGCAGAGTACAGTGATAAACTTTGAGTATACTCTGAATCAGATAAGGTGGAATTATGCTAAATGTCTAATAATGTTGAGCCATAAAAGTTGTGCACCAAGAGTGACAGGAGGGAATTCTTCACATCAGCAGTGACTTTGTTAGCACCTTCCTGCTATATTGAATCTTAATTTGTAAACTGGAGCTACTGAAGAGGAGGTTCATATTCAAGTGTGTAACTTGGCATTTGTGAGGGAGATCAGGAATGGTAACTGTCAACTTTTGAAATGAAAGAGCAACATCTTCTCCTGACCATATAGCCACATTTTCTTAAAGATTAAATAAATCATGCCTAGCAGATGAAGTTCTCACAGAGTGGTTTATGGAGCTCTAGGTGGTGGTGCTTTTAGGTGATGCCAGCATCTGGGTGTCTTGGATGAAGAAACCAAAAAGGGTGAAGCCCAGTCTCTGGACAGAGGGGTTATGTGAATACCCTGACATCTTTTGCATATAGATGCCCACTTTTCTTTCTAATGAAATGATGACCTTATGATGTCTTTTACAACATAGGTACTCCCCAGTTGCAAATGTTTAATCCAGTTTTCAGGAAAATCTAGATTCTTCCTTTAGATTTTGCATGTAAGCAAGAAACTGTAGCTGGAGTCATCACAATAACTAATTCTTTTGGGGGATGTGATTTGGTCAGGCTCTGATTGCACTTGTAAACTCATAAAGGAGGAGGAAGGACACGAGGGGAGCCAATATACTGAAAATGCTTTCAAACATAGCACCAGCAAAAAGTTCCCCCTGCCTGGCATTTCTCCAGCTCCTTTGAACCTCAGGTGACAGGAGTGTTGAACTGTACACAGTGTAAAAGTGGACACAGTACACAGTGTAACTGGACGCAGGTGTAAAATCCAGTTTCACTTAGAAGCAGTGATTGATGGGTGTTGTTTGAGCAGATCTGACTGGACATGGCCATGTTTGCTCTTGCTTTTTGAAGTGGGGAATCATTCTGTGTGTTTATGGGGCTGGTGCTGAGATGCACCAGAGGCTGCTGAGTTAGGAGACCTGCCTGATTTTGCTGAGACTGAGGTAGAAATATTACCTGCCAGCATCTCTTTGACAGTGTTAAGTCAGATTTACTCTAATGTGCTAACCTGTAGTGTGCTGATCATATTTCTTGCACTGCAAAGTTTCTTTTTATAAATGATCTTTTTTGAAGATCATCTTAACTTGGGTGATATCCCTTTGTTTACTTGTTGCTGTGCTTATTGACAATGAAAAAGCAAATGCTATTTGTTTGTCTTCTCCTGCCCTTTAGCATTTGGATAGTCACTATAAATATTTGCACACTGGTAAGGTGTCAAATAACAAATATTGTTGATTGCACATCTATTTTCTCTTTTTCTCCTAATGGCTTAAGTTTAAAAAGGGTTGTACATCCAAACCTTCATTTCACAAGATATGGCCTCAGTCCACCAGAACAAGTGTGCAGCTTCAACCTTGGCATTTCTGATGCCCCTGGGCAGTGAGACACATGGTGCCTCCTCATTCTCTCCATTCTCCTGCAGGGCCAGGTGTCAAGGCCCTGCAGGGTACACCTGGTCTGCAGGATTTTCTGTATCACTGCAGGTTCAGAAACTTGACAACTGTCTCAAGATGACTTAAAATTAAGCACTGATCTCTCCAACTCCTGCATAGTGACCATCCCAAACTCCTGGTAATGTAAACTGAGCAGCATGCACAAGAGGTTATTTACTGAAATAAATAAGTAGCACAAAGTAAAATGCTTTAAATACTAAATATTTTTTATCTCCTCATCATTTCTGCTGTGTGGCATGTTTTCCTGGGACATTTCAAGTGCCAAAGGAACATGACTGTATCATACAATTAGAAATCTGGCAGGGGTGGAAGCTTTGAAAACTCATTTTTTGAAGCCATCATCTCAATCAGTGCCTGTGCTTTTGAGAAGCACTTGCTCAGCCTTCTTGAAGTTTGTTTTTAACTTGTCATTTTGGTGTTTCAGTTGAGAATTCCAATAGTTTGACATCTCCCTTCTTCTGCCTCATGCTGCCCTGGGCCCTTCTGAAAATGCTCATGGAGTTCTGCTCTGCTTGGAGATGGGTTGGTGGTTTTGTTGGTTTTTTTCACTGCATTAATCTCAGGACAGTGTGTACATGAAGGTGATTATATATAATGAAAGGCAGAAGTAACTGCCTTGAAACAAATTCAGATTAAGCAGGGACTCAGGAATATCTTAATGGTTGATGAATGTTCAGCTGACTGATAAAATATTGTTGGCCCCAAGATCAGTTTCCTCTGTTCCAAGCCACTGCTTTAAATTAATGACTCTTGATTTTCAGCCAAGAACTGAAATTGAAAAATAATTTTTTTCTTGTGTGCTTCTGTCTTGCACTGATGTAAAATAAACACAGGAGAAAAAGTAGTATTTTATGTTTATTTTGCCCCAAAAATTAGAAATTGGAAGAGCATAATAAGTCTGCTTCCCAAAGCTTTTATATAAAGTATTGTGGCAACTGCAGGAAAAATAATGTTGAAGGAGGTGGGAAACAGCTCACGAGAGTCTGTTGAAATAGCTCATCTGGCAGACAGAAGTAGTATGAACACACAAATACCTTATCTGAGGAGAAGCAGCTGCCTGAACTGCTTTACAGTCCTCCCAAATTACCACAGTTTTTATCATAAAAAAGGGAACATCTAAGGGTAGCAATCAAAGCTGTTATCCTTGGAAAGCAGAGCAGAGGAGTAGGATTACTGCAGTGGATGCAGGGACAACATTTCAGTAGTGGATCTGGATGCAGAACATCCAAATCTGAGGACACTGTGAGTGCTGGGTGTGTAGAGAGGGAGAACACCCCCTCAGCACAAGCAAAACGTGGCAAATATCCTTCTCATTCCCAAACAGCACAAGTTTCCTCTAGAAAATTCTTTCTCCCAAGTCTCCCACTCTACCCCCTTGCATCTCATGCCATTACTGCTTGGGGACACAGCCAAAGGATCAGGATAGATCCCAGCTTGTTGCCTCTTCCCCACACCCAGCAGAGCCACAGGAGGCTGCTTGCTGCTTGGGACTGCTCCTGCCCTACACCTTGGAGGTTCCTTAGGGCAGGTTCTGGTTGCTTCCCAGTGCTGCACCTCAGAAAGGCTCCTCCTAACTTCATGTTGGTTCTACTGTAGGAGCTCTGGAAGGGGATATGGAGCTGTCAAAAGCTGGAGGAGGAGAATAAGGTCTTGAAAGCAAGCAGGAGGGTTGCTGTCTCACTCTCACTGTCTGGTGAGAGGAACTTAACCACATGCAGCAATTCCACTCCATCATCCCAATTATTTATGTATCATGGGCAATCCTGCTACTTGTCCACCTTACACGAGAAGGCAACAGGATTTTTGCCAATTAGAGGGAGGAGGTGGAAATACAGTGCAAAATATTCAACCACTTCTAAAATTGCAATTTTGAATCTTTGGAATTAACCTTCAGAAATGTCATTTTTCAAAGCAGAGATTGTGGGTATTATTTCTGTAACTGTTGTCCTCTGTCCTTTGCCTGACTGTTCTGGGAGGATTTGTCCCACAGCACAAGATTGATGATCTTGCATGTGCTTTCCTTGGGATTTTTTTGTATGTATGAGGAGAGAAAAGCAGTTTAAGCATTTTTATAATCATTAACAATGTAATCATAAAGATTTAAACTGTAAGCCTTATATGGGAAAAGTATTATAAAAGTAATGCTTCTAAATAGATTTCATTAAAACTGCTACTGTGAGGCATTGTTTTGGTTTTAAAAGAGCTGTTCCCAGACAGGGGTTTGGAACCAGACCTTTTTCATGGTGAATGCTGCAGATGAGTTACAGCAAACAAGGATTTCACATTAAGTATTAAAAGGTTTTTTTGGGTCATGCTTGATTGGCCAGTTACTCAGATCAGTGGAGCTTATAGTGTAGACTGATCATGTAGTTCAGCAACTGTGGAGTACTTTATGCCAGGTGATATTTTATTTTAGTTGACAAAAATCCTTGTTTTTTGTGTGGAAAAAGTGGTTAAAAAAAAAGAAATCTTGGGCTGTGACATAAAGATGCTGATTTTAATACATACTCTTAAAACTGGCTTGATCAGTTAGTCTCCAACTTTTATTTAAATTTAGAAATATTTAAATCAAAGCATAACCTATAGGAATATATGTTCATCTTCATAATAGCCACGTGCAGCTAACAGGAACTCTTCAAATATTTTTATTAGTTTCCATTAGAAGCAAAGATTTAATTTGGAGCTCCAGAATGTGCTGCTGCATGGCTTACATCTCAGAGTATTCTTCTCTCCCTCTTCCTTGTGTTTTATAGAAATAAAATGAGTAGTACAAAGAAATGAGTATACACTCATTTACTAAATATGTCTCAGCTCTTGGTATTAAACAATGTTTCAGCAGAGACTGAAGGCAGCTGTTATTCTTGCTTTTATAAGCATTTCTATAATCTCAGGTGGTGATAAACTCAGGATTTGAGTATTACAAAGATGTTGTTCCATGAACAACCTGGGGCCAGAACAGGGAACAACAAAACACTTCAGACTTTGCTTGTTTAATTATTTTTGGCACCTTTTATGTCACAACCCCTCCAAGTAAACTACTTTGTGGAGTACGTAGTGTGGTCAGGGCTTATGATGAAGGTAGTTTATATGCAGGGTCAGAAGGCTTCCCTAAGACTAGCCATATAATTTATCTGTTGTATACCAGAACTAATAACATCCCAATTTACAGCTAATTAATAATAATTAAGACCAGAAAATTAATTTTCAAATTCTGTACCAGTTACTGTAAATTGCAGATGTTGTGATATGTTGTTTCTGCTTCTTCCCCCTGAGGACTTGAGCCTTTTAATGGGATAGTCCTGTGAAAGCTTATTGAACATATGTATTAAATATAGACATTTAAAAAGCCTTTTTCAAGTGTTCTGATTACATAGGAGCTTGGTTTCTTCCTGTATCTGCTGTCAAACTCTGCCTAGGATGAAGCTGTAAATGAAGGTTTCTTTCCTCATGGCTGTATTAAGGAGACTCCTGCTTATGGCATGCTCTAATGTTAAGAAATAAGACATTATTAACTGCTTTGGCTTAATTTTTTACTCTTCCATTTCAAAAGCTCCAGCCTGCCAACAGTGCCACAGGAACTATCACTTCAGCATCATTTTGCTGCTAACTCAGCTAAATGGGAGTTCTTGAACTTATTTTGTGTGGCAGAGAACAACAGCCCTGCTGATGGATGCATTGGCAGGAAGGATCCTAATGCTGAATATTAGGGAGCTGACAGCACCACGGTGACTTCATGTGCATGGCAGGTTTTATTGGCTTGGGAGCTTTATTTTGTGGCAATCATGCAGCTCCATTACCCAGAGGTTTGAACCTATTCTTTTCAAACACAAGTCTTTGCTTTGCCAGTCAGTTTTAATTAAGAGTGTATTCTTGATCCAGGAAGACAGCACTTTTCTGAGGGGAGTTTAATTTTTTCATTATAATTTGATTTCATGGAGCTTGTTAGAGGATTTTTGTAATGTGTGATGGCTTATAGAGCACTCTGATGAGGAAATAGATTTAATACATGTTTAAATATTTTTATGGGGTTAACTACTGCCTTTTGAAGTCTCACCACACTGAAGAGAATTAAAAAAAAATCTTTCCAGCTCTAATAGATTGCTTAGTCTGGTCTTAAAAAGCACAGATTAATGTAGCTACTCAGGAACTGAAATGAATTAGATCCTTTGTAGGTTCATTCCAATTTGTCACTAAAATAATCTGATTTCTCAGTGGCTGGAATATGGCTTTTTGAAAGAGATTGTTTTTCTTCCAGTTTAGAACTCTAATACTAAGCAGTTGGGATTTTTTATGCTTTTTGTGAATGTGGGTAACAGCAAACTTTGTGTGCAGCCAAGTGGGGGAAGAGCACTTTAGAGGAGGCTCTGTTCTATCTGAGCTTCCACTGTGCCAGGGGAGAAGGAGGCTTTGGAGTTACCCAGGCATCTTCTCTGCAACTTGCATTTTCCAGAAAGTGAACCATGTTGCTGAAGGAGCCTTTCCCTTTTATTTGTGCTGCTTTGACTGACCATTCATTAGCCAACAGTGTGCCCAGGTAGCCAAGAAGGCCAATGGCATCCTGGGCTGGCTCAGGAACAGCGTGGCCAGCAGGTCCAGGGAAGTGATTCTGCCCCTGTGCTCAGCTCTGGTGAGGCCACAGCTTGAGTCCTGTGTCCAGTTCTGGGCCCCTCAGCTCAGGAAGGAGATTGAGGTGCTGGAGCAGGTCCAGAGAAGAGCAAGGAGGCTGTGAAGAGATCCAGCAGAATTCCTGGGAGGAAGGGCTGAGGGAGCTGGGGGTGTTGAGGCTGGAGAAGAGGAGGCTCAGGGGAGACCTCATCACTCTCTACAACTCCCTGAAAGGAGGTTGGAGCCAGGGGGGGATTGGGCTCTTTTCCCAGGCAACTCTCAGCAAGACAAGAGGGCAGGGTCTCAAGTTGTGCCAGGGGAGGTTTAGGTTGGAGATCAGAAAGAATTTCTTTCTGGAGAGGGTGATCAGCCATTGGAATGGGCTGCCCAGGGAAGTAGTGGATTCTCCGTGTCTGGAGATATTTCCAAAGAGCCTGGATGTGGCACTGAGTGCCATGGGCTGGGAACTGCAGCAGTAGTGGAGCAAGGGTTGGACTTGGTGAGCTCTGAGGTCCCTTCCAACCCAGCCAATTCTATGATTCTGTGTCAGGAGAGATTTCTTTTTGTTCTAGAGAATGGCCTAGAAAAAACTGTGGTTTCTGAAGTCTCTTTCTAGGTCTGTAACACCTCTCTCATGGCAGAATATTCTGCATTTACTTTGTTTGCCTCCTTTCATCTGACAGAAGGGACGGGGCAGATCTGTGTATGGGTTGATTGCTGTTTCAAAAAAAGTTTCTTGATTGGAAAATTACTTTTTTTATAGCTTTCTTGTAGCCGTGTCCAGGGGTATGAAATGCCTTCTGGGGAACTCTGGAAACCAATGTTCAGGTCTTCCTCAGGTGACCTGGAAGCAGTGCAGGAAGAGCTGTTAGTTAGGTGCTGGATGCTGTCCCTTAATGACAGAGGAGGTTGCCTGTGCTGGGAGGGGTTTGTTTCTTGCAGAGCTTGCCTGCCCTGAATTTCTGACTGCTCCCCTTCCTAGCATGGGAGAAAACCACCTGGGGTGGCCTTGCAACTCTGCTTGCAAGTGAACCCCAGGGCTCAGGAGACAGAGAAGAAAAGGTAGAGAGCAAGTCAGGAGAGAGAGCCTCTTGTATCTGGACAAGGAGCTGGAAAACTAACTGGGTCTTCTGTTCTTGCTTGGAGACTCCTGGACTGAATGAGTGGAAAGCTGAGGATTTTGGCATTGGGGAAGGGAGGGGGACTGACAGAGGGGACAGAGCTGGAAGTCATGGTACGTATACAATGGTGGAGAAATCTGTGATGTGGGTGTATTATGCAAATTTATGATGGAGGCACATGCTACAGAAAAGAAAAATGGGACTTAAACCATTTTGAGAGCTACTGATTTAATAGCACTTCATGAACATCAGTTGTTCTTAACATAGGCAGCATAAACTCTGAAAGAACTGGATACTGAGCCCATTCCCATTTTTTTGTTTTCTGCCAGATAGCTAATTTGGGATCTAAATGAGATGAAAGTTGAAGTTGTTACTAAATTGTGCACTCCCTGTGTGCTCAAAAGCTGTTTTAAAGCTCTGAACTTAGCATGAATTTAAAGTGTGCTACAAAGATTAATCTCATGCAAAAATGTGCATTCTAGAAGTAAGCTAGGACACCCCATAGAAAAACAAAAGGTAAACTATATATAAGTTCTTGATACCCACTCAGGGTAGACAATTGTGCTTGTATTCATTCAATGTCTTCTGTATCATCCAGAGCTCCTCTCAGGGTTCAGCTTGTTGAATTTTTTCCTAAGGTAGGCTTTTTGTGTTGTTTGTTCCCATGAACAATAGCTAGAAAGGCCTTCTACAGTACTTAGATAAATAGGGTCAGGATTTCTGATGCAGGTGGTCATAGAAGCACTCAGAATCTGGCTTGCTAAAAAACCCAACAACACAACAGTCAGCTGAATACTTAACTTTTAGGTTTAGCAAGTTTTAGGATATTTTCAAGTAGCTCATACAGAGGTAGTTTTCAAACTCAGCATATTTTTTTAGTGGAAAGCCTTTTTTCATGTTAAAGCCATTCAGGTTAATTCTTGCCCTGTTACTGGTTTTTAGTACATGTTCATGGAATACATATGATGCACAAGATCTGTCCTTCCAGATGTACAGACTGCAATTAGGAAGTGAGTGATATTCCTAGAAAACCAACGTACTTTTCTTCCTAAAATATATTTCCCTCTGAGCTGAAGACAATATTGCAGCTACTTTATAGCTTCTGCAGTGAAGAGGTAGAACTTTTCCTGTGCTCTTGGGAGCTGTATTCTGCACTTGAAACACTATAGCTTCATTTATAGAATTGGGGTAAAAACATCCAGCCCCTTTATAAGGAGCTTAAGAACTAATTAATTTGCACTGTTATTTAAAAAGCCAAATTTCTTTGCATTTGTTGCCTTAATGTGAAGGTAAATTAAGGCTGAAAACTCAGGTAAAAATAACTGTGCTTTACACTTCTGGGTAAGTCTGCATTAAATATAAATACATTTGAAAACAGCCTCACCAGGGTGAGTAAACATTAGTAAGCCCAGCCATCCTGTCTCTTACCTTACAATAATTACTGGTCTGCATTTAAAGAACAAGTCTTAATGTTGCCAAACACCACCTTTTTCCTGCCTGGTCTGTATGTGGGAGAGTCTGTATAAGAATCTATTTCCTGTTTCCCAGACAAGGGAGGAGAAAAATGTGTTTTCTCCTTGTTCTGGAAAACAAAAGCCAGGCAGTGACTGCACACCCACCTCCGCCACCAGCCTCAACGAAGGTTACAGGGAATTCTGCACTCCAACCCTTGGGAAATGGGATGCTGCTACTGCAGTCTGCCCCACTGGGGCTCACCCTCAAAGTTTGGTGAGACAGAAACTGGCTGAAAAGTGATAAAAAGAATCCTTCTCTTGCTGGATTTCTTGCCAACCCCCTTGTTTTCTGTTTTATGAGTTAATTTTTGGCATAGATTATTAAGTTTGGAAGAGTGACCTATGCAAGGAACAGAGGATATAGAGGCAGGGAGGGAACGTGTGCTTAAGCCACTTGAAAATTGATTGCAGCTCTTTCTAAGTGCAATTTTAATTGCTTTGTAACATCAGTAAAGATGTATAGGGTAAGAATGGAATTATTTTTCTTTGACTAAGAGGGATATCAGTGTAATGTGGCAGCTGCTTCTCCAAGACAAAGTGTGTTCATTTAGTTTTTGACAGCTGTTCCAATCCAGCCCCACACTATGTGAACAAGACTAGCTTCAGACTTTTCCCACCTTAAATTCTGAGCATTATTCCTGTTTGTGCATTCTGCTCTTGAATAGTCCAAACTGGGACAGCTGGGTTTTAAAGTCAACTCCACTGCTATAGATTACAAAAATAAATTTTACTTTCAGAGAAGTGGCTTCAAAACAAGTTGGAGCTCATCTCTCCTCTTTCTGCTCTCTTTTTAAGGCAAAAAGCCCTTTTTCTGTTCTCTTTGGGAGGAATTTTGCTCTCAATAATGCAGTATGTAATCAATAGTGGAATTGCAGTCCTCAAGTACAGGACAAGTCACATAACAAGTGTCCCTGTGTTAGATATATGAATAACAACACTCCTAAAAGTGGTTCAAGAACTGAAAGCAAAGGTTTGGTCTTTGCAGAAAGTGGTTATAGAATTATCAGCTCCCTTTTCTCTTTTATGCTCTGCACAGGCATTTTGTTGTGTGTGAGTTGGCTGCTTTTGCTCAGTCCATACACTGATTTACAGGGTTTCTGAAGGGCATTTGGTGGGAGGGAGATAGCATCTTTCTGTTGCTGAATAAATAATTCAAGCTCTTGGTATTTTGCAAGTATTGAAAGGTAGATGAAGGTTTTCAACTTCATTGCTATGGAACTGTGAATAAGAAACAAGAAGTGTGAATTTATAAGCACATACTGGAATACGATAGTGCAATTCCAAAACAGATCCATCTCTGAAGATGAAAAAAAAGTATTTATAAACAAAGTGTTTCTTTCAGAGCATGCTTCACCCCTCAGCATGAGGAGAGCTAATTCCATCTTTGCCCCAAATACATTCTTTAAGCTTCACATGTACCTCAAGATTCAGACATAATGCTCAGGGCTGGTTTTCTTTATAGCTTGGTCAGACCCCTCAAAGGGTGGTCAGAAAGCTAAAAGTCTGGGAGGAGATGATTGTATTTTGGTAATTTATGACCATGGTCCTTGAGCTGTTTTCTGCCATGTGAGTGTGCATTGACCATCTCCTTGATTGCCCCTCTCCAGTCTCAAGTCTGAGTGACTTTCTGTGTTCTGGAGCACTTCTGGCTTCCTCCTACAGTGGAATTGATCACCACATCTTGGCAGTGTGGAACAGCAGAGCAAGAGCAGGTTTTTTTTGTCTGGAGCCTTGTCACTCCCATGGATGGAACCAGTGCAGTTACACACTGGGCAGTGTTCTTTGCAAGCAGAGGTTGGAGCTCTCAGCAGAAGCACTGCTGAACAGGACATAAAAGCCACTGGAGTGACAAACCTCCCATCAGAGGCACTTCCTAGCCCTAGCTGGGGATTTGCTGTTTCTCTTCCGTATCCAGTGAATCCGAAATGGCTCCATGGTGAGCTGTGTCACAGCATTAAACCAGCAAAAAATGGAAATGCACCATTTCCAGTTGGTTTGGGCAGGGTGGAAAAAAATAGCAACAATTCTCTGTGAAGAGCCTGACTGATAGAGTGGCTTTGTGGTGTCACCAAAAGATTTTCAGAGGCTTTCAGAGGCATTTTCTGTTGGTAAACTAGTGAACAAGGAAAGTTGTGGAGTTATCTTGTGTCAGTGGGCTTTGCTTTCTCCGGATCCATTCAGCCAAGTGTTGAACAACATTGCAGCTTTTGGGTTATCTCATGTTTGCATTCTCACAGAGCAGATGTTTGCTGCCTGCCTGGAAATGGGAGGCTGGCTGAAAGCTTGCACAAGTACAACAGGTGCCAAGCTGCTGATCTGTTTCTCATTGCCAGTCTTAAGCAACAATCTGCTAATAAAGGTTGTGGCAGAAAACCAGCTGTGTACAGCACAGAACCCCAGTCTGGCTTCTTTTGTTGCAGGGTGGGAGAGCTTACAGGTTTGGTTGGAAGTTGATTATCTGGAATAAGAGCTGAGGCAGTAAATGAAGCCCCAAAGAGAGCTGTAGCTTTCACTTTGAGTAGAGGTGTAACATGTGGAAGGGAGGAAATGGTGGCAATTTCTGGCTTGTATATTGACAATCTGCTGACCCTGAGGTTTCTCATCCATCAGGCAACCCAACAATCCTTGAAGGATACAGGGTGGGTGATGTTTTTCAATGAGTTCAAGTATGGATTGATACATTTTTTTTTCTGAGTTCTGTAGGTTAAAAGTAGCATTGTTAAAGTGAGGCAAAGGGCAGTATTGAGCAGATTGGGAGGCACAACTGATTTGGGTTCTTTCATTGCTGCTCTCAGTACATTCCTTGTAAAGGATGGGAGGAAGCATTTGCTTTTTTTCCTGAGTGTAAGGAGGAGAATGAGAATGGTGCTGGAGACAGCAGGCAGGAAAATGGAACTGAGTGGCTTTCCAC
This sequence comes from Calypte anna, assembly GCF_003957555.1. Lineage (NCBI taxonomy): Eukaryota > Metazoa > Chordata > Aves > Apodiformes > Trochilidae > Calypte > Calypte anna. The sequence goes on from NC_044250.1 coordinate 13,904,201, forward strand.
ACAAATGGTTGGATTAGCAGTTGGTAACATGGATTCAGTCAGGTTTTGGGCTGTATCACCTTCCCTGTTCCTTTTTACACAGTCAGATAACTCAGTGGTAAGGACCTAATTTTACATGGAGGGGGACATTTTTGCCATGTGCTGTCCATTTGTACCTTACAACCTACTTTTTAATTTCTCATCCTGTGGCTTTTTTTCTCCCCCTCATGATTGCAAGTGAGAAAGCAAGGAAAATGGATTACAAGAAAAACAAGCTTTTATTTTTTTTTGCCTCTTTGAGGTTTTAAATCAAAGGTAGCACAGCCTGTGTGGGATGAAATGATCATAATTGGTACTAAGCTGATTAAATATTTATAAAACAAAGGCTATACTATATTTATAGTACTTCTGTCTGAAGAATGTAAATAAACTAATGATTTTGTAGATTATTTTTCTGTCCTTTCTCAAATAATGAGTACTAGTATTCTTTCAGTTGTATTAAGGTGCAAATATTCCCTGAATTTCTACATATTAGAAGCTTAAATTATTTAAACTTGCAACATTGCTTAATTAAAAATGGTCCTTTAATCTGTGGGGGAATGAAGATTCAGCTAAAATTCTGTGCACTTGTTCATCTCTATTAAGATTTTAAGAGCATCTTCAGATCTTTTGATCAGTGCTGCTTACATTGTCTTGAAGTTGGTCCTTGGATCCCTTCTAAATCAGAAAGGCAGAAAAGACACATGATATTTAAAAAACAGAAAAAAATTAATCTCAATAGCAAGACATAAGGAGATTTTTTTTTTCTCAGAAGGTTGAGGTGAATTTAATATTTAAGTAATGAAGTTTAGAAAAAAGTGGGGGGGAGAGGAGAAAGCTATAATTTGAAAGAGAAAGGGTATCAGAACTGGAAACATAACTGGATGGTAAGGCCAGAAGGTTTTAGCAGTGGATGTGATTGGCCACTGAAACAAATTGCTGAGCAAAAGAACTGATTTGTTTGTCTTGTCAGGTACACAAGTCACAACCAGATGCCTTTCTGGAAGGTGTGCTTTGGGCTAAATCAGCTTTGGCTTGGCTCCAGGGGTAACTAGATGGAAGGCAGACAACTCAAGGCTGGCTCTGACCACGGAATCTCCCTCTCTGGTTCTCTGGAAGGTGCTGGCATAGAGCACACCTGAGCATCTCTGGTTTGGGAGCTCATTCTTTGTCTTGCAGCTCATTGCCCTGGTTCCCCGAGGGAGAGGTGCTCTGCCTTGCCTGCTGCCTCCTCTCTCATCCCCTGCTTGTTCAGTGCCTTTGATTTGTGCAATCCCAGCCCCTCAGGCTCCTCAGGGAGGTGGTGGGGAGGTCCTGTGCTGTGGGAGCCTGGTGTGTGCCTCTGGAGGGAAGAGCTGAATCACCCCCAGGAAAAGTTGGGTGTTACCTGCCTGGGTTTTGTCTCTGCTCCAAATGTCTTCTGGCGTTGTTGGTCGGAGGATGAATGAGGTTTTTTGAGTGTACACCTGCACTGGAAGAAAGTCAAGTGTAGTTATAGGCAGAATGTGTTTTTTACCAGTATATCTTGTTTTCCTTGGGCAGCTCAGAGCCATGGGTGGCTTCTAAACTGTGTGTGCAGAACACAGGTCTTGTAGGAAGTGGTGTGTCTGCAGCAGGAGATCTTTGCTAGTATGCTGCATTTGTGGGGACAAAATAGCTTCCCAAATCAAAAAAGCACCCATTTTCTTTGTGAAATAACTCAAATATGTAAGCTACCAAAGCCATAGTGGAGACAGAAGCATTTGGTTTATTTACAAGGTTAAGACAGATGAAGGCTACCCCAGGAAAGGGTGTGCAGTGCTGGTTGTACCCACCTTGGCAGATCTTGTCTGTGCAAAATTTAAGCTGTCTTTAAGTATTGTGTATTTTGTCCTTAAAACTGCTGGTAAACCATTAGTGGTAAAGACAACGCAATAATCCTAAAAGGCAAAAGGTAAGGGGAGCTGTAAATTGCCTCCGTGTTGCTAAGAGCTGAATCCAGGCTGATTTATTCCTTCTCCAAGTGGCTGTTGGACAGGTGAAGTTTTATCTGAGGAGGTTTATTTCCTGAACAACTTAAAGAATCCACGGTCTACAAACCAGGGTTTCTTGTGCCTTTTCTTTTGGTGTGGGAAGTAAAAGTGGTTTTAGTGCTCCAACCTACCTTGGACCTTCCCTCCTCCATTAGGCAAACTAGAAGGACTTGATGGGCTGCAATGGGTTTCAGAGACTGTCAGGGCCTCACATCTCAGGGAGGTTATTTCTGTGTCTTTTCTGTGGTTTGGTATGTACCCAAATTGTGATGGATATGGACTTCATTTAGGTGGATTTTAACTTGTTTGTTTATAAATTGGGTGGTGGGGAAAAGCAAGCAGGGAAATAGATGATACAAGAATTGGTACAAGCAGTCTTGCTAGCAGAATAGCTGTGGTCAGGTCCCAGCTATGCATGGACACTTCAACATACAAACAAAGCAAAGCCTAATTTGTGGAATAAAACACTGCATTACTTTCAGAAACAAGAATAGCAAAGTATTTTGAATGCTGTCCATTAAAAGCAGCAACTGTACTTTTTATGATAAAAGGATTCTTTTCAAAATTTGTATTTAGTGGCCTGTGTGTTCATTGTAGAAATGTGGAACATGTGTTGGGAAGAAAATTAAGATTTAGAGCTGAAACACCATGGCCTTACCCCTTCTCTGAGAAAGCTGCATCACATTGATCATGATTCTCAAAGAGGCCAAGATCCAACCTTGTAATTTCCAGTTTAATGTAGCACTTGAACGCAGACATAAATGGTTTTGAAGCTGATCACTTCTATTTGCATACCTAACAGCTTGGTTGGATGGGGAAGACTGGAGCTGGCTCCTCAACAGCATCTGTGAATTCTTTTAGATTTAGCACTGAATATGTAGGAGAGCAAACAGGACCAGAATCTGTCCTGTATGTTACCATCCTCAAGCCAAAGAAATGAAAAACTGAATTCTGAAGGATAATCAGAAGCTTAAATATGAAGTGCAAACCAGTAGAGTGAGGTTAGCTTTTGAGGACTTAATTTCTTCTTAGGTGGTCTCTGTCTTTTAATGTGAGTGGTGCTCAGGTGTGGTTACCCTGAGCTGGCTGACTCCTTACCAGAGATTTGTGTACAAGTAAAACAGTTCAAGGTTGCCTCTGTTCAGAAGAATTTTGCATGTTTCATACTTCTGGCCAACAGATGGAAGAACCTGTAAAATTTAGATTATATTTTCAGTAATTGCTAGGTTTTGTTCTCAGTGTTTTGGTTGATGCATGTAAAGTAAAATATACCCTATTTTTCCTGTTGTCAGATGCACACATCTCCATTTTATAAAACAATCCCTTTTTCCATTGAATAGAAATTTAGAAATTTATTTAGAATTAATTTAGAAATTAATTTACTGAAGTCTAAACAATATTTTGGACTCAGCATGCCAGTTTTTTTATTTCTCTTTCACACTCATCTTGCAGAAAGTTAAGGCAGCTGCAGGAAAGACAAGAAGAATAACAGTGAAGAAAGCTGAAGGAGAAAAGTTAATACTGGTTTCATAACGCCCAACAAGAATAAAGCTACTGAAATGAAAAATAACTGTTCCTTTACTAATGTCAAAACAAGGAAAAGATTGATGGTGCTGCCCATGCGGTGGGTGTATGTGTTTATGTAATGTGGGAAAAATTTTCTAACAAACTAAGAATAGTGGTTAAATGTTTGTCCTCTTGGTAGTATCCTAGTCATGATGCAATCCTAAGCAAAATGTACTATAATTGTACAGGAAAGTTGCTATTTGGATAGTGGAACACAGTGTATTTTCCTTAGTTTCAAAGCATTTTCAGAGCAGAATGCCAGGAGACAGGTTCATGGACTTTGCAGTCCATTTACTTGATGCAGATGATGGACCTTCAAGGTACAGAAGCAGCTCAAGATGCAGGATGAATACATATTCTAGTATTTGCTTTCACTACCCCAGTAAGAAGCCCTGAAAAATGCTAAAATACTTCAGGCAGTGTGTTTGACTGAATGTAGATACAATTTAATACACTTTTATCATAGAATCATAGAACTGGCTGGGTTGGGAGGGACCTCAGAGATCATCAAGTCCAACCCTTGATCCACTCCCCCCGTGGTTCCCAGCCCATGGCACTCAGTGCCACATCCAGGCTCTTTGGAAATATCTCCAGACACGGAGAATCCACTACTTCCCTGGGCAGCCCATTCCAATGCCTGATCACCCTCTCCAGAAAGAAATTCTTTCTGATCTCCAACCTAAACCTCCCCTGGCACAACTTGAGACCCTGCCCTCTCCAGTTCTTTTAAGTGCTATTTTGTTTGTGCTTGAGAGCAGGCAGGGCTGATTTTCTTACTGCATTATTAAAACATGACAAATGGTCATCTTGTGTAGCCAGACCAGCTTTTTTTTTTTTTTTCCCCCAAGTAAATAAACATTTATTAAAGAGGTGTAATAGACTGTGGTGGAAAAGGTGGAAATCTAGCCATTGAAAAAGTTCTGGACAAAATGGAAATTTGAAGCATGAGAGCATTATAAAAGTTTTATATTTTATGAGTGTTGCTCAAAGATCTATGCTTAATGCTGTTATTTTTAAACCCAGGATTGCCTTAAACTCAGGGCTCTTCCCTTGTGCATTCTGCCATTGGTTTTTTTTTTCTTCAATCAGATGAGATTTGGATTCACAGAAGTTTCCTTTATTTTATGGTATTTTCTCTCACAAAATGTAATCCCTGACTGCCTCTTATTCAGGGCTTACAGCAGTGCAAGCAATCACAGTGATAAAAATACTTGTGTCCTGGAAAGTGGTAAATCTGGCCATGATTTGGAAGGAAGTTCTATCATACATAGACTTTCTTGTGACCTCTTTATGCTTCCAGGAGGGACTTTTTAAAAAATTGTTTTCAACTATTCTGAGTCCAAAAAGGAGAACTGTGATGCTTTGAGACAGTTCAAGGAATTAAGGGTTATATTATTTTTATATAGAGAAGTGATGTCTTTCCATAAATTTTACTCTTTGGGGGTGTTTTTTGATTATTAATAATTTTTTTCATATAGCATGATTTCACTCAGGGGCCAGCTTAACTTGCTTGTGAAGAAATATTATTTAGAAACAATGAATATGGTTCAAATCCAACAATGAGGTTTTTTGATCCAACAGATCCTTACTGAACTAGACCAGTGTGATCCCAGCATATGTTAGTGCAGTACCTGAAGAAAGTGTAGAGTATTCATTTGTGTTATTTTGTCACTCTTTATCCAAATCTGCCAAGATTTTGTGGGAGAGGATTGATCTTAATATGATAACCTTGGTTTTGCAAGATGCTTGTAAGTTTTATGTCACTAAAATGCAAGATTCAATTCAAATGGGTAAGTGAATGCACTTAAGCCGTTGTATTTATCAGAAAATCAAAGCATGAGAACTGGCTATGTTTTTGTCACAAGCTTTAGGAAAATTGCAAGCAGAGGTTCCTGATCCTGTGCAGTATACACGTGGCCATGCCTACAGAAGTGGTGCAGAGCTCTCACAGGCAAGTGCAGCAAACACCCAAACCAGTGATGCTGTGAGAATAGAAAAGAGGAGGCTCAGGGGAGACCCCATCACTCCCTACAACTCCCTGAAAGGAGGTTGGAGCCAGGGTGGGGTTGGGCTCTTTTCCCAGGCAACTCTCAGCAAGACAAGAGGGCAGGGTCTCAAGTTGTGCCAGGGGAGGTTTAGGTTGGAGATCAGAAAGAATTTCTTTCTGGAGAGGGTGATCAGGCATTGGAATGGGCTGCCCAGGGAAGTAGTGGATTCTCCGTGTCTGGAGATATTTCCAAAGAGCCTGGATGTGGCACTGAGTGCCATGGGCTGGGAACCATGGGGGGAGTGGATCAAGGGTTGGACTTGGTGATCTCTGAGGTCCCTTCCAACCCAGCCAATTCTATGGTTCTATGATATTATGGATTCTTGTGTGCAACATCTTGGCTGTAACCACGTGTCAGTAATGGCTCTGGAAAATTCCAATTTTTTTCCCCCCACTAAATTTACAAATCTTTTGTTTGTACTGTTCCTTTTTCACAAAGGGCTTGAAATGCTTCATCAGCAACTAGGATAGGTTTGAGGATTCCTCAGAGGCAAGACCTTCATGCTTTTATTTCCACTGAAAGTCTGAAATGCAGGCACTTAACTTGGCCAGTGGAGAGTCCCTGTGACAAACTGCTTGTTGGTGTCTTTCTCTAGCCCTGTGTCCATCTCCAGTGCAAGCTTTTACATGCTCCCTGACCAAACAGGTTTTACTTCAGAGCTATGGAGTGGCCCCTCCTCTGGGCTGAGCTGATGCAGAGCAAACAGTGTTCAGACAGCTGAATAACTGCTGGAAATTTTTTCATGTGTTTCATAAATTTAAACTATCAGGTTTAAAGTTTTAAAGTTAGGTGCTTGCTTGCAGTGGTTAAATAGCAGAAAGTGTTACTGAGCTCCTGTTGCTCTGCTCAGTGCTGGGCCTGCAAGGCTGGGATGCAGCATTTGTGTTCTGAGTTCTGTGCTCATGTGCTCTGGGTGGGAACCAAGTTTGTGACTTGTGGATTTTATGGTTCTGCTCTGTAAAAGTAGTAGCTAAGGAATTATTCTGCAAGTACCAGGAATAGTTTCCCCTGTTTAATCTGTAACACAGAGCTTATATTAAGTAATGCATGCCTGGAGGAAAATCTTATACAGAAAATTTCATGCTTATTTCAATAATGGGTTTTTTTCTCCTGCTGTAATCTAAACATGGCATTACCAGATAAGGTGTACTAAAACGAAGCCTTTTGTAGCACCAAGGAGGAGGGAAAGTTGAGTTTCCTTAGTGGCTCTCTGTCTGTCTGGGAAAACTCTGCAAGTTCTCTCCCAGCATCTCCCCTTTTCCCTTCTCTGCCTTTCCCACCCAAATGCAGATAGTCCTGGGCAGTAGCAATGCTGACACAGATACCCTCCTTTCCTGTGCTGATTACACCTTTGACTCCTTAGTCTAGAGTTCCATGCCAATTTGCAATTAGGGTTTTGTTTTTCATGCCATATTTACCCAAGCCTGCAAAAACAGTGGCTGTGTTGTAAAACTTACAAGGAGTGTTGTGTATATATGTAGCAAGTAGCTCCAAATATGTTAAACAATCTCTGGGGAGAACTTCTAACCAAGTTGTAGAAGTTTTTACATCTTGATGTGAAGCTTGAAGTCCAGCATATTTGGGGGGGAGAAGGAAAATAACAGGAGTCTTTCATTTGAGCTCTTCTATATCAAATGCATCATGCACTAATGCTTTCCTGGAGTGCAGCCTAGTTACACTTCAAAATTAGGGCAAGAAAAAAAAAAGTAATGGTAAAATGGAGGATGAAATTCTCATTTGGGTTGTCTCAGTGGAGGAACTAACAGTGGCTCCAGCAGTATACATGAAGGATCTCAGTTTTTACACTGGGAACATCCCATGCAGCCATCAGCAGGTATTCTGCTTCCTAAGACTCTGTCCTTGGACTTGATCTGGAAGATGTGTGTGTCAAAAGACATCCTTCTGGGCACTCAGAATAATAAATGCATTAGATCTGCTGGCACATCTTTACTTGTTTGTGTTTTCCTCTCTCCTGCTTGCATACTTAAATTATAAAAAACAGGGGGATTTCATCCTTTTTGAGACAGATGTTGCCAGGCACTTGAGCTTCAGTGTCACTTCGAGCTATTGCTAACCTTTTACCCAGGAAACTTTGTCTATATGGAATACAGCTTTATGAAGGTGATAGAGTTGAGCTGTTTATTTGCAAATAATTTCCAGTTTATTTTTATTTATATTTCAGTAGTAGTGCTAAGTATATTGTTTTGCAAACTAGAAAGAAGAGAACTCCCTTCTGAGGCTGTATCATTGTGATGTGCTGTTATTTTTGAATTAACTATATAAGAAAGGTACCATATAGAGACTGCTTCATCACTGAGCTGGGGTGCTACATAATGGTATGCAACAGCTTAGTAAAGAAAACAAAGAATCTTCTCAATTGCAAGCAGGGGAACTGAGCAGAGTGCAGTGATCTTGGAACTTGTCTGGGATTCAGCAGAATGACTTTTAAAAAAGAAATGAGTTTTAATACAGTGATGAGTTTTCAGGGATATGAGAAACTAAGGTCTGAATCTGATGTTTCTGTCCAACTCCATGGCAGTTCTTTGACTCAGAATCTGCTTGCCACAAACTTGCCTGGAACAGCCACCACCCAGAAAACAAGTGTCATGCCAGTGGGTGTTTTGCAGAGACCTCTGCTACTTGGAGTGGGCTGACTCAGGAGAACCAATTGGAATAAAGGTGATTAAAAATCACATCACTTCTCCACATAGCATCTGAGTGTGACCATCCCATCCTTTCCTAATAGTTACTGGGTTCAGTGCTGGTATTTGAGTATCTGCTGCTGAGCTGCTGCTGTTTCTTCTTTCTTCAACACATTCATGTTCTTCAGCTCTCAGGCATACACACTTCTTGATGAACCTGGTTTAACTTCACATTTCAGGAGTTTCAGAACAATACATGTGCCTACACACGTGCCAGAAATACAGTACCTCTGAAATCACTATTTCTGTTTGTACATCAGCATTTATTTTCCCCTTTTTCCTCTTCTCCCCTCCTCCCCCCCCTCCCCTTTTTTATTGAAGTGATATTTAATGAACCCTTGGTTCTTATTTTGTGCATCCTTTCCAAAATACCATAACGTGTTCTTGGTGAAGCTTTACTGGTATTTGAGGTATTTTTCTGTTCTTGCTGCAAGTGATTCTGTATAATGATATGAATTAGGTGAGAATATATATAGTGTACTGCTTTTTTCTCTGAAGAAACCTCCCCTGAGTATTGATCAAGGCAGAGGTGGTGGCTGCAGGATAGATACTGATTGTTACCAGTGCTTTCAGTAAAGCAGCAAATGCAGGCACCTTGTCACCTACAAATGTGTGGCTTTTAAGATCAATTTTTTATGCCCAAACTTTCTGCAGGGTGTGGGGCCACTGTTGATAAGACTTGTAAGACTGATTTCTCCTGCTGTTATCTCAGAAGTGAAGCTGGAAATATACCCTGGAAATCTTTTATTTCCCCCTTCACTAGAACCACCTCTAAACTACTTTAAGACTGAAGCAGCTTTGACTCTAGTCTGTTTTCTGTCCAAAATCCATGCCTTTACTGTCTGTATAGAGAATTTCTCTTGTCATCTTTGCTGTTGTGTGAGGATGACAAAATGGAGAGTAAATGTAATCTCAGCTTAGGGGCAAACTAAAGGATAAAATGTTTTCATAGCTGATTTAAAATGCTTCCAGAGAAATGGGGATACACTGTGAGGGAACTGGAAAGGGTACTTGACTAGGTGGTAGCTGGGCTCACAGAAGTTAAGCAAAAGGGATAATTATCTAGTAAAATGGAATTGTTCTATGTAAGGCAAGGGCACACAATAAACTTTAGTTTCATTTAAAATGGCACATTACAACCTGATGTTATAGGGCATAATTTCTGTACATATAAATGCTGAATTGTGCCTTAATCAAAATAATGGTTCTGATTTCCCCTCCCAGCTTGACATTGTTTGCTTGTCTGGGTTGATACAACTTGCTTTCTTTGCCAGACCTCTGGGTACTAACATACATCCCTCTGGTGCCTGATTTACAGGTAATTTTTATGGAACTCTAAAAGGGGTAAATAAATATGTAGTTGTGTAACTGTTGCATATAACATCGTTATAAAGACAAAGCTTTATTCATAAAATTTATAACTTCTGTGCCTTGGCTTAGTAGTTTGGATCAAGAAAACTTTCCATAAGTGGTGTGTAAGCACCTATGTACCTATATAAAGAGAAGGGGCTCCCAGTGTTCTGTTTTGTGCCTTTACTCTGTGATAATTCTCCTTGGCTGACATATCTATAGGACTCCATGCAAATCATAAATCTGGTAGCTCAATTCATGGATATTTCTGTTAACATTCTGGTGATGACTTCAATGTACAACTCCACAGTTTTTCAAGCCTGACAGGTCAGTTTAGGGGCTTTACCACTGCTGAAGCACCTCAGTGCTGAGGTCACATCACCAGTTGTTACCTGCAGAGGATGTTGAGGGAGCAAGTGAAAATGGATGTAAATAGGCAAGATATCAGATCCTGAAAGTGCAGATGCAGGATCCTTCAGCATTTGCATATGTAGAGATCAGACCAGTAGCCATACTCAAATAAATACATTGCTTTTAGACTGAATCTTTCTCTTTCTGAATGCAGCAGTTTTCAAGTAAACCCATTTGTGTCTGCACATGTGCTCCAGATCTTTTTAAAGTGTGAGAATCTGTACTGCACATGTGTTAAATTCTGTTGATGCCATATAAAGTGTGTGCTTAAATCATGCTTCCTAGAATAACTTTTGTCTTTTGGAGCATTTAAAATTGTCTTTGAGATGATGGGTTTTCCTACAGCTTGCATAAAATCCAGTACTACAGGTAAACTGTAGCATGCAGTTGGCCTAAAAAAGTTGTACTGCTTGAATGGAGGAAAACTGAGAGGTGGAGGAAAGGTTGGAAAGGGTGCTGCAGAGATGTGTGGCTAAGGAAGAGGAAAGCAAAATGCTGGTTTGATGCAGAAGCAAACAGAATAGAGAAGTGGGTCATTTATCTGGGTCACAGTAAAAAGATATCATTTTTATTTGACTTGATCTATCAGTTTTAACTTGAGAGCATAAGTTCCTAACCTGTGTGAAATCATTGAAGCTCCCTCTCTGAAGAGTGAATGTTGAGCAGGCAGAGTCACAGGGAGGTCAGCTTTCCTAATACAGTTGTAATACCACAGAGCTCTATTTATTTTGGTTTGACCCTTGGATTTTTCTTTAATTTACTTTGGATAGACAGACTTTTAATAAAACTTAAGCTGCTTTATATCACAGTCTTGTTGTTCTAGGGTGGGTTTTTTTTTTTTTAGCAAACAACATTCTCTCTGTGCAGATTTCACTGGTCAACAAAACGAGAGCGACTGCTCTCTTGGCAGGTGTCCTTCCTCCTTTGCCAGCACTGTTGCTTTTTAGTGTAACTGTGACAAGTCACTGTTACTTGGGGATAAAATTGACTGAACATGGGGTTTCTCAAGAGCTGGATGATCTGTATGAAGTGCTGGGTGGGTTGAGCTGCAGGCTTCCAGCATGCTATCAGGGAAGTTCAAACTCCATCTTAAGTGGATTGCTCAGAGAGTAGGAATAAAAATACCTCCAGCTTCACAAGGATGTGGAGGCCTAACTTGGATGTGTGAGTAGAGGCAGCATGTAACTGGCAAACAGGGCTGCCTGGGTAGGAATTTTGGGAAGGAGAGTAGCACATTTATCTTCCCAGGTGTGTCCCATGCCTGCAGTTTCCTGGGTTTGTGCAGACAGCAGCCACGCTTCCACCTGCTTTGACCAACTGGTGCTGGGCTGGTGATGGCAGCAATGGCATGATTACTGCTAGGTTTAATTCAACAAGCCTGTTGGGAAGATGCCTTCTTAGTAACTGAACCAGGGTGCTTGGTGATACCATTCTGGGGAGCTGCTCCTTCTGACTGCTGCCTGCACTGCAGGTGTCCCCAAACTGGCAGATCCCCCAATTTCTCTGAGATATCACAGGGTCAGATTTTAGTGTTGCAGAGTAAGAGATGTCCTCAAGGCTTTTTGTTTTAGGTTATGTTACACCACACCCACCACATTTGGTTGTGATTTGGCTCTAAATGCTCTAGCAGGAAGCCGTGGGCACAGCTGCCTGTCCAAAAGCTGTGTGTCAAATGGTGGTTATGTGGGGGTTGAAGGAGCTGGACAGAGAGCACCTTAAGTCTGTTAGGAAAACTGACAGCAAAGTGTTTTCTCTGTCTAAAACTGCTGATGTGCTATAGCAGTTCTTGGTTTGAGGATTCTGCTTCATCACTCATCCTCTGAGGACCAGGTGCCTGCTCTTAACTCTGGTCATGACAAGGCTCTTGCTGCTTATGGTTTTAGTTCTCTTCACCCTTCCTCTGTTTAAACCCCTCCAATCAAGGTCTTGGTATCATTGCTGGGCTGACATTTAGGATGTAAAACTGTTCCTGGCAGAACAGCTCTAGCTCTGCTCTTGGGCTAGCCCGTGCCCTTATTTGTTGCTGTGTCCCGAGAGAGCAACCCAAATCCATAATTATTCCCATTTCTGGCCGAGGGTCCAGCATGGCCTCATCACCCATCCTGCAGACAGGAACAGCCACATGTTTGCCCCTGTGGCACCCTTCTCCTGGCAAATCCGCTTTGCCCTGCTTGCTTTTTGCCTGCCCAATGCACTGGCAGAGGAGTTTGTAATGGGCGGTGGTGCTGGCAGCGCTGCTTCGGTGGGCTCTGGAGGGCTGGGCTGCTCCCTCCTTTCCCTTCTTTCCTTCCCTCCTTCCCTTCTTCCTTCTCTCCCTCTCCCTCGCAGCTCCGCCGCTGCTCTCAGACCTTTCTGCCCCGTGTGCCACAGCCCTGCCTGGCTCCACGGGATGCCAGCCTTGTGTAACCCGGCCCCGCTGCCCGTCCGGGGCGGGGCCCTGGCCCCAGGCCTCCGCCCTCCTGGGCCCGGCAGGGCCGGTTCAGGGGCGGCCTCGGGCGGGCGGAGGAGCCGCGGCTGCCGCCGCCCCCTGAGCCTCTGCCCATTGGCGGGGCCGGGCCGGGCCGGGCGGCTGCTGCCCGGGGAGAGCCGCGCCGAGCACACGGGCAGTTCCCCCGCTCTGCTCCCCTCCCGTCCTACCATGGTTGGGGATCACTGCAGCCTCCCCGGTGAACGGCCCGTCCTCGCTCAGAGTCCCAAACCCGGGTTAAGCTGTAAAATGGTCCTGCAGGCGGTGGGCAAAGTGCTGCGGTAAGGACGGGTCCGGCGGGCGGGTGCCCCGCGGGGCTGCCGGGGGCGGGCAGGGCGGGTGTCCCGGCTCGGGAGGAACGAGTAGGGAGATGGAGCAGGGACAAATGTGGCCCGGCTGCCCGATTCTGCTCAGCTCCTCTGGTGTCTGGAAGGGGGGAGCGGGGGGGTTGCTTTTGGCTGCCTCTGGGTCTCGTGTAGCAGCCTGAGAGGGCAGGAGTTGGAATAGCGATAGCCGCTTCGAGAGGAACAGTTGTCCGCCCGTAGCGCTGCGGTCAAGTTTTGTTTGCCCTTCCTTGAAAACTAAATTTCCGGGGACGTAAGCAGGCGGTGAAGGTCCTGACTTTCCTGAATAAGGAGGCTGACCAAGGCACTACATGTGCTTTGGCATGTTTTCTACAGCAATGTCGTAAGATGAGGGGAAAAACTTACTCATGTAACTCAAAAAGATTTATGTGAACACTGAGACGTGGACTATTGAGACCAAAACCAGACACTTTGGCAAAGGACATGAGGCAATTTGATTCGGAGGAGTTCTGACCCATCCTGGTTTGCTGGGAAAAATGTCACCACAAATACTAGGATTAGCAGCCTTGCTCTTCAACAACTGCAGCTTTTTTTTGGTTGTGTGTGGTTCAGGTTTTTTCCTGGGGTCTGTGAAGAATGGCAGCGCCGCTCTGGCATGGCTTTATTTGGCAAGCTTTCCTTTGTCCCTGTTTCCTACTTTCAGTTGCCAGTTGTTGAATGTTTGTCAACAGAAACATTATCCCTTTCCTCTGTTGACTCACCTCTCCTCTCTCTCCAAGCGAGTTTAGGGGAGCCATTTATTAAAACAGAGTGTTTTGGTTTAAAAGTGGCTGAGCAGTGGCTACAACTTAAAACTAGTTTAGTTCAGTGGTTTAAAATAGGCTTGGTGAGAAGAACTGCTTTGAGTTGCTCTTAAAAAAGTACTATATAGCAGTAAATTGTGTGTGTGTGTGTTTTTCCCCTTAATGAAAATATTTTCCTGTAGAAAACATCAGTTGGAGGAACTCAGGTTCATTTTTCAGCTTTTTAACAAGTTTAACATCCCTTCTTTACAAGTTTTTTTCTTTTTTTTTGGGGGGGGGGGGGAGGGCTGGTTTAGAAGGGAAGGGGGGGCTGTCTCTAATTCAATCTGGTGTTACACAGCTGGTCATATCATAAAATCCTTTGGCCAGCGGCTTGCTGGTCATGCTTTGAACCCTTTGAAGTTTTTGGTAGCTGTTCTATTGGCAGCAGTCCCAGATGAAAATAGATGGGTGTCTCTGGAGGGAAGAATTGCCAAACCTTTTGTTCAGCATCTATGGCAGTTGAAAGTGTAGGTAACTTCCTGTGACTTAGCAGGGAAACAGATTTTTATGATTTGTTGGGCTCATGCTTTTGGAAAAGTATAATGTAACCTTGCACTTTGTCATCCAAATGAAGTACATGCAGAAACTGCATAATTTTATTTGCTTCCCTCCCCCACATATACTGTAAAACTTCTGAAAGCAAGAAAAAGTTGTATGCAGAGCATCTTGGGCTTAGAATTAATAGCATAACTTTATTTTGCTAAGCTGTTCCTAGAGGGAGCAATAGCATTAAAAGAACTCCACTACAAAATAGTGATCTCCTTTTGCACCCCATTAGAGAGAAATGGGAAGTCACAAAAACTTTATTTAGATGACAGACTGGGTTTTTTTACTTCTCTTCTTGAATATATAATTCAGGTGCCTTATCTGACCTTGCCTTGCTTCATCTTGCTTTTCTTAGGTTTTGTTCTGTAAAAATAAACTCATCCTGATCTGCAAAATTGCTCAGACAGTGTAAGAACACTGGTAAATAGTCCAATCAAAGTTTCCTTATTGCAAAATTGAGGTATTAGTGCTTAAGAAAGTGTGAAAAAAGAAACCATGAGGTACCTTAATTAGGCCAAAAATGGCTTGTTGGTGACAGCTGTGCTGGGGTTTCTTGAAATGTAGAGCCACAGCTGAGCCTCATCCCCTTCGTTGCTGGTAAAGAACCCCAGGGTTAAAGATGTGGTAGCATGCAGGGGTGCAGTGCCAGGCTGCCAGGAGGAGCAGCAGCTCCTTTTTTAGCACTTCTGAAGGTAAATGAGATGAATCCCACCTTCCTGCAATGCTTTACCATCCATTCCAGAGGGAGTATGGGGCAGAGGGTATTGAATCCCACTGCTGAGCCTGCCCACCTGCAGCATTGCTGAGTTTTCTGTGGTCTGTACAGAGGATTCATCAATCTGAAAGTTCAGATGAAGTCATGTTCCTTCTCTTGGTCAGGCCTGCATATGGCTCCATGGTGAGCTCACAGGATTTCATGTTTGTGCTGAGTGTGGTCTTGTAAACACCCCACTGCATTTCAGGCTGCTTTCTTCAGCAGAACTGGGAACCATCATCATCACCACTCCCTCTCCATGCTCCCCAGGCTGCCAAGGAGTTGCAGACATTCACAATGGACAAGGGATGGGGTTCCTGTCTCCTCTCTAAGTTGTCCTCCATTTGTGTCTCTGTCCTGGAGCTCAAATGGAAAGCTCACTTGTTCTAGTAGAATACTTAAGCAGTGTGTTGTTTTTGTTTTTTTAATAGCAAATTAGTTGTATATTATTTACATGAGTTGTAAATACTTTGTAACTCACTTTCTTGAAGTTTTTAACGTGCAAGCTGTTTTTTTTTTTTTTTTTTTTTTAAGTAAGTCCAAGTCCTCCTAGGTGATGGGTACCAAATAGTGTCTGTGTCATCACCTATTGGTAAGAGCTGCCAGAGGAGAGTCAGGATGGGGAAGAAAAACTGGGAAGTGTGAGGAAGCAAAAAGGCTTCATGAGATAAAGAAGCAGCCCTGAGAACCTGAAAAGAGTTTTAAAGGGCATGGGGAAAGTCAACTGAACCAGAAAGGGGGGGAAAACATAACAAAAGCAACACATGTCCTTTCAGCCATTCTAATTATTTTTTTATGAAAGCTACTGTTAAGTTTATTACTCTTAAATTATTAGTGATTCAGCTATGAAGAACTCTGGAGATGCTTGTACATTTCATCACATGGGTTACTAAACTGTGTTTAACGCTTCAGAGATGGGACTCAGACTACACACTTGTAATGATTAAAAAGAAATAGAATGCCATTAGAAAAGTGTCAGCTCCCCTTTAAATTAATCAGCATAGCTGAGGTGAAGTTGTGTATTCCTCAGCACTGTTTTATTTGGGCTTTTGTTCCACTTAAGATGTTTTGGTTTTTTTTTTAAATATGTTAATCTTATTTTTTCCCTCTCTTGTAATGAATTGTGGAATTATTTTGTCGATGGTTAGGGAGGAGAAAGAATAGATGTTATTGTTTTGTTTTCTACAAGTTGTGGGTTCTGAAGAGAGGCAGAATCATGGAATGGTTTGGGTTGGAAAGAACCTTAAAGATCATCTAGTTCCAGCCTCCCTGCCATGGGCAGGGACACCTTCCACTGGATTGCTCAATGTCCTGTCCAACCTGTCCTTGAGGAGTTCTAGGGATGGGGCATCCACAATTTCCCTGGGTAACCTGTTCCAGTCTCTCACTGAACAATTTCCTCTGATGTCAAACCTAAATCTACCTCCCTCCAGTTTAAAGCCATTATCTCTTGTCCTGTCACTATATGCCCATGTCAGAAGTCCTCTCCAGCTTTCTTGTAGCCCTCTTCAGGTACTGGAAGGCCACTGTAAGGTCACGTCAGAGCCTTCTCCAGGCTGAAGCACCCCACATCTCTCAGCCTGTCTGCATGGGAGAGGTGCTCCAGCCCTCTGAGCATCTCTGTAGCCCTCCTCTGGGCTTGCTTCTACAGCTCCCTGGACTTGTTGTGTTTGGGCCTCTGGAGTTGAACATAGAACTTCAAGTGGGAGCAGAGCAGAGGGGCAGAATCCTTCCCCTCCCTTGACCTTCTGGCCATGCTGCTTTTGATGCAGCTCAGGATATGGTTGGGTTTCTGGGCTGGAAACACACATTGCTGGCTCATGATGAGCTTTCCATCAACCAGCACCCCCAAGTCCTTCTCCTCTGGGCTGCTCTCAATCCATCCTCCACCCAACTCATACTTGTGTTTGGAAGGGGAAAAAATGCCATGTAAACATATTGGAATATTATTCTCCTTTTTAATATTGTTTAATTAGTTGTTATATTTCTGCTTTGTGAAGCAGCTGATTACTGATAGCTTCCTTGCAGAGGGCTGTGCTTTTTTCTGACCTCCAGCAGCCCAAGTAGAAGGAAGACTCAGGCACATGAGATTTCCCCTCTCTGGTCTCAGCAGTAACTGAGCTGCCCACAAGCATTCTGTGGAGCTGAGGACTCCAGGACAGAGTGTTCAGTGCTCACTGCCTGGGTCAGCCTTTGAATACTGATCAGAGCTGCAGTGCTCCTGCTGGGTCCTGGCACCTTGGGTCCTGTGCAGGTGATTTTCAGAGACTGCTCTTCAAGCAGCTTTGTAGTCAATGTGTTGCTTTTTTAGAGTCTCCTGGGAGGTCCCTCTGAGATAGGTGACTAATAATTGGTGATACAGTGTGAGGACAGAGGAGTGATGTGGGCTACAGAGCTGTGATGTCCTTGTGTAATGACTTCTGATAAAGTACAGGATGGTTTATAAGGACACATAGTACAGGATGGCTGTGGGAATAGATAGCTGAAAACTCCTTTTTCTCACAGGAGTTTCCTTTCTTAGAGCAGTGTCCAGGGGTTGATTTGGATATCAACCAAAGCAACAAACAAACAAACCCCCAAAACCAACCAGGCCCACTCTGGGTAGGGGTGCCATTGGGATCACAAACAAAGTGGAATCCTTACAGGTGCTTTTCAAAAGTATAGGACTTTTTATTAAGTGACAGTGTGATAATGATTGTTTCAGTCAAATAACTTGGTGAGTTTGTGTTGGCATCCTGGCTGACACTATATATTTTATATCCAACACTTAATTTAAAAAAAATTCCTTATTTATTCTTCAAATAATCCATAGCAAGGTCAGGAAGAAACTGATTTAATTTAGCTATTGGATTCTATCTTTTAAATGAACCTGCAAAGTTGTCTTAAACATGTTCATTAAATGTGACATAGGTGACAGAAGCAGAGTGAGGTGGCTGCTGCTTTGCTGTCTTGACTGGAATGGCCAGAGGTAGCTGGGATGCTTATTTTTATTGGCAGAACTAAAGCAAATATTTTTAAAAATTGATCCTCTTTTAACCTAATTTAGATAGAAACATTTTTCAATAATTTAGTCTGGTTTGCACTATTAGAAAGTAATTAGGATGAAACTTGTTCAGCATTAACTAATCTGATTGATGCAGAGGTTTGGGGACAGAGAAGAGAAGGGAGGGAAGGGGCTTACAGGCAAACGCTCTTCAGAACCATGTCAGCTATTTTCATCCTGCTCTTTTTCTCTCCCACAACTTTCCATTGTACCAAAATAGTTCAAGACATTTATGGTTCAGGGCAACCATCACTAACTGTCCTGCTGTGTCTTGCTGGATATTTCTGTAGCAGAGCTGAGGCCTTGTTCAGTGACAGCCTTTTGGGACTCAGCTACTTGGAAAGGCCCAGTGGCATGAGGGATCTTGTGCTTTGGCAAGGTGTGAGCAGGCAGGAGGGGGGTCGTGGTGCCTCTTCTGTGGATAAAAGCACAGATGTCCTTGTGAAGAGTGTCCTTGGATGTGAGTGTCCTGTCCTCAGGCTGGAGGGGAGGTGGGCTTGGCTGGCAGTGCCAGCCTGGGCGGCTCCTGCCCTCCAGACCTGTGGCTCTCACACTGCATATGCAGGTAGCAAAGTCTCTGCTGGTTGTGGCTGCAGCACTTGAGCTCTGCTTGACTTTCAGCCCCACTAGAAGCTAACAGATAGTTCTGACACAGTCATACAACCCCCTGGTCTCCTTCTGAAGCTCTGGACTTGAGGCAGTGCTCTGGAAAGATGCTGTGTCTGTCTCACTAGTGGTCCAGTGGGCTGTGCACTCCTCCATTTCTTTGGGATAGTCATCTGTTTGTTCACTCGTGGTGGCTGCAGGAGTCATCACCCTGGTGCATTTATGAAAGTTGGTGAACCATGTGCAATGTATTAAGTTAATGAAGAAGTCCCTGTCTTTCTTCAGAGGTATTTGTAACACTGAGCTGTATTTTGGTTACCTGTTCTACAGCCTATGAAGTGATAGCCAGAGGGAGAGGACTGCTAGAATTCTTCTGTGTGTTGAAATAACCCTGTCAGGTGTCTCCAAAGCTGGCATAGGAAGGGCACCTGCCTGAGGTTTAACAGCATTCCCCTCTGTTTTAGGGGCAAAAATATGCAGCTTTCCTCTGAAGACTCTCCTGGCTACTTCAGGAATAGATTTGATTGAATCTCAAACTTCTGAACTAATTCACCCCCTTTTTATCTTGTTTGCTTCATGTGTATTTCATTATAAGATTTGCTCCAGATTTTAGCTGCTTGTTCCTGCCTGCAAGATTTCAGTTTATATATGCAGAAATATGAGTGTGCAAGGTTCATGCTTCTATCCACTGTTCTTGTTCCATTCTTGATGATGGTTGCTGAAGGAGGTGGTGTTAGGAATATGCTTTTGCAGAGGTTGTCCCCCTGCCTCTGAGATGGCCAAAACAAAATCTATCTGTTCACGTATCATACACCTTTCTCTGTGATTACACCAGAACTGAATTTGATAAAGTGTTCTTTTTGTTGTGGGGAATTTTCTAATCCCTTTTCTTAATCCCTACTATTGTGGGACTCAAGAGAATCTTAACTAAGCTTTCAGCAAATGGCTGTTAAAAAACATGAGATGTTGTTTTTCTTTTAAGTGCTGCCAGCACCTGGTCTCTGCAAAAAGAATGGTATAGGATGTATAGATTAACCCTTTTTTCCAGCTTTCTGAAAAAAAAACCAAACCACCACATTTCCTGGCACTGAGTGCACTAACACCAAGCTGGGGGGTTTGAGCATGTCAGAAAGTGCTGCTCTGTTCATATTTCAAGCATGCTTCTGAAATATGTTGGAAAATCCTTTTGGTCAGACAGCAGAACTGCTGGTAGCAGAAGGAACATTGTAGAGGGCTGTGGAATTCCTTTTTAAAAAAGGAAGAATCAGCAGTGAGGACAGCTGTCCTCAGGCTGGTAGGGACAGAATATTAAAACCGTAGGACAACTTAATATCTGAAAAAAAAAATAAAAGATCTCTGAACAGCATATGAAGTACATAGATTAATGAGGAAAGAAGGCTTGGGCTTCATCATGGTGATATATAAAAATTCACACACAAGAGAGGTTTCATTACTTGCACCTTGGTAGCTCCACTTGCATTCCAGACAGATTCCCAGATCTGCTCTTCAGTCCCCTGTGTCTACATGGCACAGACTGGGAACACCAAAGCCTTCCATTTGCTGCCCATCAGTGATGCATTTGGTAGAGCAGAAGGAGGCTGTGTAATGAAGCAGCAGCAAAACCTGGATTATCAGAGTCCTCACTTTGCTGTGACTGCCTCATCTGTTCAGAACAAACCTGTGCAGGGTAAAAGTAAAGCTACACCATGACCTCTGTGGGACAGATTATAGAAGCTCTATTCTGTCTCAACTGATATTCTTATTTTTTTCAGTTGTTTTTCAGCATGCAAAGCTTTTTTTTTCATCTCTAGGTACACCATTCAAATACAAAAAAAAGTTTGGTTGTGTTTTTTGCTATTTGTGGGGTGGTTTGTTTTTGATTTTTTGTTTGTTTGTTTTGTTTTGGAGACTTAGATACTGAGAAGTAACTGGATCACCCCAAAATGGCAGTAAAGGACTCACTTGAGCTGGATTTCCTCACTTGTTAGGGTCCATCTTCCATTTCTTTGCAGTGGAACCACTTGTGCAGCTCTGGATGAGCAGTTTGGCCACAGCTCTGCAAAGCCAGGATGAGCTGATGCTTCCTGCCAGCAATGGAAGTTGTTCAGGCTGTGTTTGAGGAGCCAGCTGGGCACATCCAGCCCTTCTGCTGAGGTCTGAAAGGGTGGGTGGCTGCACAGGGTGTTCTGAGGAAGAATCCTTGGTGTTGGCCTCTGCTTACATGAATTGGTTAACTGCAAATCCACATGGACAGCTACAGATACTGCTTGGCATGGTGCACGTGCAGCCAAGGGAAGGAAAAAACCCAGCATGCAGCTCTGCCACCTGATTTTAATACTTATTTTGAAAATTACTGGACTTAATGAATTTCTTGGCTGTGCTTCCAGCATTTAATTAAAAAGAATGAATGAGGTAATATGACAAGTTGAATATCTGTGGCTTGGGGTTTTCTGATTCCTAATGGATCTCTACATGTCTGCAAAGGTGCTTCTGCTGATGGTTTTCAGTCTCCCTTGGATTATCCTCAAAAGTAATAAAATAGGGTTGGGAACCCCTGCTGTCTCATGAGAATGCACAGTGACTGATCTAACTCTACCAGTAATTAAACTATTATCCACTCTACTATTTTTTTTTCAGTCATTCAGATATAACCCCATGATTATGTAGTTTGTATTTTAAATACATTTTTCCTTCTTCTATTGTCCAGAAAACAAAAAAGTGTTTTCTAGGAAGTAAGGAAACAGCTGTGTCCTGTTGATGACAGAACTGAACAGAGAGCATTGCATCACAGAGTTTAAAAATTAACTGCATAACTAAATTAGTGAATATTTTGTGCATAAAATTTGTTAATAAAAGTTATAAAATTAAGGCTTTGCTGCCTTTTACCTTTAACTCTCTTCCCCTGAGATGGTTCTATGGTTCCCAGTTTTTTTGTTTAATAAAACAGTTCATGCTTAAATTGAAGGACACAGTTTCTCATCACAGGAGCTGATCTGTGGCATGCCAGGAGAGGTGGGACTTCCCTGAACTAACTTTGGTTTAAATTAAGAAAATATTTAGAAATACTAAAATATTTCTTGATATTTAGAAAACAATAACATCAGTTTTGTAACTTCAGAGCTGCCACTGAGAGAGGGCTGACCTTGACCATGGTCGTTTTGAGTAAATAAATCTCCTTCCTAATTAAAATGTTGTAGTTAGAGGATGAGTTTGTGGAGCTTGACAAGAGTGGATGAAACTTTTGAGGTGGGGGCACTTCTTCACCCAGGCAGCTCCTTGCCCAGCCTGCTCAATAATTAGGTGAGTTAATTTCTCCCAGCTGTGTCTCAATCCAACAAGATGCACATGTGTGTACCAGTAAACTGCTTGAAAAGTGAGTTTACAGGTGCAGACATGCAAAATTGCTTATGATTAGTAAAAGCAACTTTTTTTTTTTCCTCCTGCTATATATCTAATAGAATTCATGTTGTTTACTGAAGCTGTTTGAAGTAGCTGTGTTGTTACCTGTGCTTCTGTGTGCACCTTCAGTTGTGGTGAGTCCCAGCACTTCTCTGTCCTGTTAAACCACACTTTTCAGACCATGTTGATGTGAAGGGTTCAGCTGTTGCAGTCCTGCCTACCACCTGATGACAGGGGAGGTTTTCAAAGGTGGAACTGCAGTAGCAAGGCAGATGATGAATTTGTTTTCATTCTCTTCCCAACAAAAATAACTACTTTACCCTTCCAAGCCAAGGCACCTTTTGTAAGTAGATAGTTGTAATTTGTCCAGTCCTGCCAGGAGTAAATAGAGTCCTTTACTGTTCCTTGCCTCTGGGGAGCTGAGGAGAGAAACAGCAGTGCCTGAGCTCAGCTGCAACATGTTGCACCATGTTGAAAAATATTTCTCTATTTCGAGCACAGACTCTGGAGTGAGTCTTCTCATTAACTGTTTGGGGACTGTCATGCTGTCTTCTTTCACACTGCACAGTATAGCTATAAAATATATTTAAAGATTGACAATTGTAAAATTCAGCTTACAAATACATCAGACATCTACCTGGCTTCCAAACGTGGGTGAGGTGGTGTGTTTGACCTGCATATCTAACATGCTTCCTTTGTTGCAGGTTTTCTCTAGGCTACAGTAATACTTCAAACTAATTATTATTGTTAGATAAATGAGAGCTCAAAGAGAGCTTGCAAGGCAAAAAGGCAGTGAGGAAACTAAAACACATCTTACAAAGCCAAACCTGTCTGCACCCTGGTAGTCTCTAAGCAGAGCAGACTGTCAGCATTTCATATCTTGGGCTACAGCAGAAGTCTGGGTGCTGAAGCCAGGTTGCCATAGTGAAATCATTGCCAGCAATTCAAGTGCAGTTCTATCCTGAAAAGCTCCTCTGTGCAAAGCTACCTTGTGAAATCCCACATGTCTGGAGCTCTGAGGTTTCCAGATGAAATTTGCTCGGTTTGGAAAGAAAAAGCTTTGCAATCTGCCAGCTCTACAGACTTGTTAGGGGTTGGAAGATAATCAGCAGTGTCTTCAGTGGTTTATGGGCTCTGGTGGAGAAATCCCTCCCTGCAAAGAAGTGTATTGCATGTGCTCTTCTGGAAAGGTAACAGGAGGGCAGCAGTACTGCCAGGAGGCTGCTGCCTGAAGGGGAATTTAATCAGGATGCAGCAAAGTAACTGTGTTCCAGTAGAAGTTTACAGGATAATAAGTAAATAAACCACTGCTTCAGTTAACAGACATGTCTGAAAACACACAGGTTTCTAATCCTGGTGCAGATCACTCGTGCTCTTGGCTCTCTGGTGTGAGAGATCTCACTGCAGCATCTGTAACAGCATCAGCATCAATAGCTCTGCCACTCTCTGCTCTCAGCTGAGGGTCATTCCTTTGTCCAGGTGTTTTAATTAAAGAAATTTAAGGTATATTTAGACTTAGGCCTTGGACTGAAATGATTTCCAGTATAGAGGAAAGCCTGTTTTTTTCCGCTGTCTTTAAAAGCCAGTTCAGATACAAACATTTACACGTGCAGATACCCAAGGCAAGGTGAAGTGAGTCCTGTTGATGCTGTCTCTGCTGCAGCAGGGTGCATTTAGCAGTGGAGGATGATGAGGAAGCATTTGTGTGGCTAGAATACAAATTACATTTTTCCTCTAGGGAAAGCAAGGGTCCAGGAGCATCCATATCTTAGTACTGTGGATGTGCCTGGGGACTGATCTGAACTGCATGTTAGCAAGAGAAGCCCCAGAGCCCAGCCTGTTTTCAGGCAGTGAATGACTGGGCAGGGATGTCCCAGTGACTCAGCATGGAATGGCTTCTCCTGTCCCTTTGTGTCCTGCACCAGTGTCTGCTCTGAGATTGCTCTCCTAGGGGGGGAAGAATTGCAAGCAGGAGAAACTATACTGAGACATCTTACCAAGCAGGAATTTTCCCTCTTTTTGTTCAGATTTTGGCTTCCTTTGTCAGACAGCCAGAGTTTGCCTACAGTTGGAGAGTTAAAAACCAACTCAAGAACCACCACTCTCTGTCTGCCAGAGGCTCAGGACCTGGGCACCTGTGATGCAGCATTTTGCTCTATGGTTTGTTCTGAGCATTGGATAAATCAGTTGTAGCAGTCACTGCTAATCTGTGACCTACTGAATCTTTCTTACCACAGACTCAATTTGTCTCCAGGTAGAGCTCTTGAAAATAAACATTAGGCAAGATTTGTGTCCTTTTTCTTTCCTAATCCCCAAATAACCAAAAATCTGGACTGTAGTACCTCACTTAGGAAAAGAATCTTGCTGAGGTTTAATGCTGGCACCTCCTGGTCTGGCTTTTTGGCACAAAGGCAAAAGAGAACATTTTAAAAAGAAGGACAGTAGGGTGTTTGCTTGTGTTTACACTGTTGAAATTGCATCACTGGCTCCTAGAAATACCCTTTTGTCTCCCATGTGACATCTCTTCCCCCATATTCCCAGGGCTCTGTCCCACTCTGCCCCTTCCAGGTGTGCTGAGTGAAGGAGAACCTGGACCAGTGCAAGGCTTCCACAGTCAGACCCTCCCCAAAGAGGCTGGGTACCCCCTGTCAGCCTAGGGGAGGCATTCTGGCAGGAATGCCCAGAGAAGAAAGGAAACTTCAGTCCAGCATTCTGTACCACAAGAATGCAACTCTGCATTTTTTTAGCATTAACTGAGCTGTTTGCATGCCTGACCTTGCCTCTGTAGCCATCCTTCCCAGAGCTGCATTGAAGATGGGGGACCCTGAACAAGAGAGAAGGAGCTTCAGTGGTCCCTGGCCACCAGCAGCCACCTGGGGGAGTGTCAGCACTGTACTTAGAATAATATCACAGAATAATTTAGCTTTGAAAAGACCTTGAAGTCCAGCCATAAACCTAACACTGCCAAGTCTCACTAAACCATGTCCCTAAGTACAGTATCTGCACAGCTTCTGAGCCCCTCCAGGGATGATGACTCCACCACTCCCCTGGGCAGCCTCTTGTGTTGCTTGACAACCCTTTCAGTGAAGAAACTCTTCCTAATATCCAAGCTAAACCCCTGGCATGGCTTGAGGCTGTTTCCTCTTGTCCTATCGCTTGTTACCTGGGAAAACAAACCAACCCCCATCTCACTGCACCCTCCTTTCAGGTAGTGGTAGAGAGTGGTAAGGTCTTCCCTCAGCCTCCTTTTCTCCAGAAGAAACAACCCCATTTCCCTCAACTGCACCTCATAAAACCTGTTCTCTGGGGAGTCCTGCAAAAGGGAACAGAAAGACCTGAGGTACCAGAGATGGGATGTGTCCAGGTGCTCTGTGTTCTTGCTTTGCCAGTACCGGTACCAGCTGGAACTCAGTTTGTCCCTACAGAATATTTCAGGCTTTCTGTTGGGAAGCAGCATTAGGGAATAAGGTTATGGCACTTGTCATCCTTAACGTGCCTGCCATGCCTGGGCACCGACTGCTCCCAGCACAGCATCTGGGGGCCAAGCAAAGATTCCCTTTTAAGGCAAAGAGCCACTCTGAGAATCCAGAAGAAAAAGTTTCCCTGGCATGTAGGGTGCATTCTTCTTTCCTCCTCCTCCTCTTAAATAAACTATTAGTAACTTTTAAAAACAGAACAAAAATGAAGAAGCAGGGCCAGAAATGCTGCTGAAGACATTTTATTCTCTGCAGCCCCCTTAGAGCTGCTCAGCAGCTGAGCCCTGGAGCTTACCCAGGGCAGGAGGGGGAAGAATGAAACAGGTCAGAGGGGTCTGGCAGAGACCTGGGGCAAGAGGAGATCAGAATGGAAACAGTCCTAAAAAGCTGAGACCCCTTCCCTTCTCCAGGCCCTGGAGAAATGGTCTGACCGCAGTGATCCGTGAACATTTCTCCTGTGTGCTTCACTGGGATTTGTGTTGCTTTCCAATACCTTGAACAGCTTCCCATCCCGTGCTGATGTTCTTCTCTTTCCCAATCCTGAACATGCACATCCAATTTGTGTTCTGGGTGTGTTTTCAGGTGGCATTTTCAGCTGAAGATTTAGTAGTCACCTGGGTTAAAACCAAGATATGGGATTGCAGAAAGTCTCTAGGGAGACACTAATCCTGTATGGTTTTAAGGAAAGAGGGAAATACAAATACTGTCTCTAGCCTTTCCTCAGAGGAAGGGCAACTCAAACACAACTTTTAATTCCAACTTCCTTGCCTGCTGTACAAATAAATAAAGATGCTGAATTACCAAGGAGTGATTTTTAAGCTGCCTGGTACCTTTCAGCTTCCAGTCTGTACCTAGGTGAGGAGAAAAGACTGAGAGCTGATGGCATAGGAAACCAGACTGTCTTCAAGAGTTTGTTTCTGTCCTATAAAAAGTGGTGTAGCCTACTGCTTCCTTGTTCTTGGTGGGAGTTTGTCACTTGGACTCATAAATTTTAGCTGATAAAACTCTTCCCTTCCTGCTGTGAATGTGTTCAGGACTCCCATATTTCTAACCAGAAATTAACAGATAACTTCTTCCCAATAAAGTGCAACAGGAAAAAACCAGGGAGGTGGTGACTGCATCTGTGAGCACCTAACCTGGGTTTTCTTACACAGCTGCAGCCTTCTGTGGATGGCTGAAATCTGTGAAATCTTAATGATTTATTCCCTCTTCTGTTGTTATGACATCCCATTCAACCTCCTTACCCAAAAGGGAAGAAGAGAGCTGCAAGAAAGAAAGTATCCAATGTACCTTCAGTTATAAACCTTACTCACTGGAAAATATAAAATATAAAACCATGAACGTCTTCCTAAAGCCTGGCCTAGGAGACACTGTTAAAACGTTGGCTTTCTGCCTCTCTAATTCTGTTTTGGCCTCTGTTTTAAGAAGCTAACCCCCATCCTCAGGTTACCCAGAAAGCAGGGTTTGGCAGGAGTACTTCACACTCTCATCCTCCCATCAGTGGAAGATATTTTAAAACATGACACTTTGAAAATGAGAGGAAAAAAAAAAATGGGATGAAAATCAAATGCCAAAACAGTTTGATTGATTTGGTAATATAGAGGTGCAGCTGGGTGAGGTGCAATATGGTGTTGCTGCTGGAGACTTCCAGGTTTTCCACATTCATGTTTTAGTTGGGAATCTACCTTTGCAATATTAAAATTTTCCAGATTCTACACTATAAAAATTACAAAGCACAGGCTGGGTTACTTGAAAATACCCCCCAGAATCTCCAGAGACTCTTAAAATATAATTTGATAATATTTCTGTTGGCATTTTATTGTTTGATCTTCCTTTAAATAGATTTTTCTCTTGGTTCCACTCTTGCATGCTTTGCTATCAGCCCTGGGGCTTTTATTTTTTGCTCACCACCACTGAGCACAGCCCAGCTGGACTGTCACAGCTGACACCTGGGGATTGCTGGGATTATACCAATTAACCTGGGATAAGAAATAGGGTTGGCTACTAAAAAATCATGCTAATCACAAAATAAAGTTCATAATCCATGGTGGTTTTTATCTGCAGAGATGTATGAATTTTAAGGTTTGCAAGCAGGGAGACAGATTTGCCCAGTAAGTCCTGTTGGACCTGTTCTGTCAATTTTTAAATGGAAATCATGTTTGAGACTTGGCTGGAACCTGAAACTGTTGCATGATCCAGAGGGCAGAAAGTGATTGGAGTTTTGCCTGCAGCTCTGCTCCTCACCACTGTAAGGTTTTGAAATAGACTTTTTAGCTTTGTAAAGCTACTAATATATTTAGTACCAAACCCACTTTAATATTCCACATTAAAAAGAGAAAAGCCACTGATTACTTGTATTTAAAAAAAAAAACAAAAAACCAGCCACTCACCCCAAGGATAGTTGAGTGTGAAGGGTAAGAGAGGATGACTGAAGCATCATTCTCCTTTAAGAGATTTGGTTTTGATGCAGTATAAAGCACTGCAGAGCTTGCTGGAGACAGCAAGAAATTATTATAGCTGTGCTGATTCCCTCTAGAAAAAAAAGGAATCGGGAACTGGGAGAAATAATGTTGAATTGCATGATCATTTTAGGGAAACTTGGTGTTTATATAGCATTAGTATTCCCTCTGTGTCATCAACCTTGTCATAAATCAGGTTCTCATGACCAAAACCACAGATGCCTGGTGGGGTTCCAGACTGAGATGAACTCTCAGGGTATGAAGCTTGTCTGCACCGTGGACATTGATAACTCAGCTAAATCAGGATTGCTTCACTGTGCTGCTTTCCAAACAAACTGTGTCAATTTAACCCAAAACATCTTTAGCATTTGCACCGTGAATAAACCATGACCCTGACAGCCACTTTCTTCTATAAAATGGGAATAATACTTTCTTCATATGGTTTTAAAACAAAATTAATACCTGTATGTTCATTTGAGGATGCTCCAAAGATTGTTTTTTTTTTAAAACCAAGAAACAACTGGGCACCTGATCAAGAAGGAAATGTAAGAGAGAGATTAGAGGAGTGTCTTTATTAACTGAGATGGGGTAAGAAAAAAAGCTGGGAAATTGGAAGTTTTACAACAAAGCAATGAGACCAAGGGAAAAAAATTAACACAGCCCTGTGGGGCTGTCACTTGGGGGAGAGTCTCACACATCCCTTTCTCTGGTGAAATCCAGGCAAACTTCCAGCTGCTGTTTCCTCAGTTGGACGCAGGGCTGAGCATGGAGCCCTGCTGGAAGCATTAGTGAGTGCACTGCCTTTGCTTGGAGCCACTTAGCTGAACCTTCTGCTGACTGTAGAACAGTGACCTCTCTTCTGCCATGTCACAGAATCACAGAATTCCCATCACTTTTCCCTCTCTCAGCTTCACCAGTGGGTGTGACATGGCCTGTGGCACCCTGTTCAATGGAGTGCCTGCAATTAACCCAACACAAACCCATCTGGGGAGTTATCTGAGGAATTAGTTTGCATTCTTGGTTTGCCTGTCAATAAAGCTGCTGACTGCTGTCTCCTTGGGTTCCCTGAAGAGGTTTTTTTCCTTAAGTAGTAGTTAAGGATTGGTAGACAGGTTTTGGTGTAACCTCCTGACACACATTCACCAACCTGCTGTGTGACAGCCGTTCCTTCAGCTGCTTTGGGAATGTTTGATCTGACATGGATGTGCTGAGACAAAATGAGCAGAATTCCCCTTTTTTTTACAAAAGACACAGGTAAACGTGGCTCAAAACTTTGGTTTGCTTTGGGGTGCCTGTAACAGCATTTTGAAAGGTACTGTCCTTTTGGTGGTCTTGTATGAAATTTGGTAAATAATCAACAGGTCTTGGATTTTGGTGTTTCCTGAAAAGCAGTGAAACTCCACTGTTCTGTCACTTCTTCTTTGCTTGAAAGACTGAATAAGCTGTTGCTTGATGTGGTGCTTTATGCTCACTGCTCCAGTCTTCACTTGCAAGGGTGTTCTGGAACATTTCAGAAATGGCTATATGCAGTTTTTCCTATTTGTGTATTTTAAACATAAAATGAGAAGCTGGGGAAGGCATCTTGAATGTGAACAGCTCACAGTTTGGAGTTGGTTCCCAGTAGATGGTTTTTTATGAGTCTTTGAGACAACGTTGAGCTTGGAGGTAAGGGAGCTGACTTCTAAACTTCACACTATTTGGTAATTCTGGTGGTGTTCAGTGTGTGAGCTTTTGGTTGTTGGAATATGGAACTATTATTTGTTGAATAATACGTACTCATGTTTTCTCCATACTGCTGTGTACTCCTGCTCTGTAAGTCAGTAAGGAAAATGTTTCACCATTCACAGTTTCCAAACTAAACCCCTGGTTTTACAGCCTGAGCATGACTCAATTAATAAAAGTATGTCTGACTTTTTTTAACCTAAGTTCTGCCTACCTGTGGAAAGGTGTGTGGTCCAGTTCAAAACGTTTTTAAGACTGGCTTTTTTTTTTTAATTTGTACTTCTAATATCCAGGCCATGTAGTACCCCAACTGCACTACGTGCAGGTCATGAAACTCTGATGATAGAAAGAATTCCTGTGTCTTGTATTAGCTCTCAACAGCTGCAAATGGTGAAAAAGAAGTTTGTACTGCACATGGTTATCTGAGAGTGAGGTTTCAGTGATGTGAATGAACCCGTGGTATCAGTGACTATGGGCATTTTGCAGGGTCAGTGATGGTGCCCAGGAGTCAGGTGCTTTTTTAACTGAGCCAAAGCTTTTGAAAGGGACAGAACCTGGGATGCTTCAGAGAGCTGTTCAGAGTGCTCCAGTCCCACACAAGGTGGCTGTGGAAAGACTCACACAGGCTGTCAAAAACATCCCAGGTGGCTCCATGTACTAATCCAGCATAGAACCAATGGTGGAGTGGAAATGAGGGGGTTTGAGGGTTGTGACAGGACAAGGTATTGTCATTTGCATTAGCAAACTTGTGAAGTATATTTAGTGTTGAATTTTTCTTTTTTTTTCTTAAAATGTGAAGATGCTGAAGTGGGAATTAGGTACACACACACACACTGTTTCTGAAGGCTTTTCTCAGCCTCCTGGGTCTGGTGCCTCCTGTGGTTTCCTTCCCCAACCCAGCTCTGGGACAGATTGTCCTCACCTCTTCAGCTCCCCTCAGAATCCTCCTCTGAGCTGACGTGGCAGAGCCCTAACCCGAGGCCCTTGGTTTAAGTATCCTGAAGCAAAGACACAAACTCTGCTCTGCCCAAACCACTTCTCAGTGACAGCTTTTATCCCCAAGTCTGCTTAATGCCATTTGTTGAACCCATGTCTGAAGCTGAAGATACTTTTTGTGTCATTGTTATCGGAATCATAATTTTCTTTAAAAATCAGCTTATCCTTGAATGCCTGAATTCTGCCCTGCCCCCCCCCCCCCCCCCAACCACTAAGCCCAGCCAGCTGAAAAAGAATCCTAAAGGGCTTTTTTAATATTTTTTTTTTGCTATTCTGAATAGATCATAATATTGTTTGTCAGAGGCCCAGAAAGTATGAAGGTGCTGTGTGGAGTGTGCCAGGGTTGGTTTCAGCAACATCAGGAATAAGAGAGCCTGTGCTGGGATTTAAGGAAATCAGGGCCAAGTGCATGGTTTCAGCTGGATTTATGCTGTTGGCTGTCAGGGTGAGGTATTTTCAAGTCTTAACATTGTATTCCTCCTGCAAAAGGAAAAAGCCAAGCGTGTTGTTTCACCTCCTATAAAGTCAGGGTACAGACTATTGAACAAAAGTGTTGGTTTGTGTTACTGCACTTTCCTGGAGTGAAAGATTCTGTGACAATCAGAAGTCCCTGGCCCAAGCGTGAATTAAGTGCATCTTCCAGATCCTTTAGGGATTTAACTCCTCCAGTTTTTGCCTTCACAGACTTTTCTTTTGTGTCTTCAGCTATGTCTTGAATTAATCTTCACATGCACTGGTTTTAGTTTATGCTCTTACAGTTTTTGTATTCTTTAAAAAGGTGATCTGTGTCACAAGCATCCTCTCTCTGACCTTGAAATCTCCCTTTCTCATTAACATACTGAAATAAGTTGTGACCATCTCCTACATCCAGAGACTTCCTGCAGTGATGGCTACACATCTGTGGTTTGTAAATGTATTGTGAGGATGTAAGTGTGAGGATCTGGTGCTGCTGTCACCAGATTTTGGTTTTCCTTGATGATGGCCTCCTGAAACCTTGGAGTCTCTCCAGTCTTAACTGACTGGTTAGAGACAAGTACGGAAAGACTCCATGCAAGTTGAAGATGGCAAACTCTGGCAGCACCGATGACCAAGTTCTAGTGAACTCTGGCATTCCTTTGTTATGGAAGGTGAATCTTGATCTCTGCAGGGTTGATAAGGTGGAGGTTGAGTCATTCTTGAGATAGGTTTGATGAACAGATCAGTGAAGAGCCCATGATGACAGAAAACTGAATAGGAAAGCACTGATACTTCAAACACCATTCCAGGAAAGATGTGCTTCCCATCCTCCCAGCAAAAATCAGGCTTTGGAAGATAATTTAAAATGTGTTCAGACCTAAGCCAGAACACGGGGTCAGCTTCCTTTGTATGGGATCCTGATGAGTTTCAGCAGCAACTTAATGCAGTAACCTGCCAAGGTGGACTTGTCTTGGTTTTACAGATTCTTTAAAAACTCTTAAACCAAGAAAACCTGACATTAAAAAATCCTGGCATCTCCTCCTTATGTTCATGTGATAGTGCACAGCAAGTACTGCCTTACTGCACTTGTCCCTCACCACTGAACCTGTCTGCTGTCTCTGGTTGGGTGCACTTTTTTAACTGTAGAAGCACACGGGTGTGCAGCTGCCTGACCACACAGCCTAAAAAAGTGCTGTCCCAACATCCTTCCTCAGAAGTCCTCACAGAAACCCTGGCCCAGAAATCTGGGTTGGGTTAAGAGTATAATTTGAGGACGTTAAAAACAGAGTAGGAGGAAAACTCTGCTACTAAATTTGTAAGAAAACATTAAACACTTGAGAAATGGGAGATGGGAAGTGCCAATGTGCATGGAGATCAATGCATTTGATCAGTGTGGTTTTCTGCTCATGCAGATCCAAACGGTAGCTCAGTCCATAGCATTCTGGATTTTAGGGTATTTTCTGAAATCAAAATGAACTGTGATCTTTCTGTCTCAAGTATCTTGAGAGCTGAGTAAGCAAAGGTAATGTAGTTGTCAGTGTTTCTAGCTGGAGTTTGGCTGGATGCTTACTTCAGGTTTTTGGTATCTCAGAAAACACAGGGCTGGAGCAGTGAGGAATGCTGGAGTTCTCACTAAGTAGTGCCAACACACTGTGTGGAAAGAGCAGTTTTCCACCTGAGATTTCTCTTCTTGCAGCAGTCTGCTTTTGCTGTTCCTCAAATGCCCATTTTCCTGGTGCCAGTTACCTGTGAGGGGCAGCAGACTGGCAGTGTCAGCACCAGAGCAGCTCCCCTGGGCTGGTGCTGTTCTGCTGCCAGGACTGATCAGAGGCACAGACACTGTTCCTCTCACAGGAATCTGCAACCTAAACTGACAAAAGGGCAGTGCAGGTGGAGCAGTTCTGCCTCAAGTTTTTAAGGCCATTCAAAACTTCCAGTATTACCTGAACGAAGTGGCTGAGTTAAAATACACTTTTTAAGCAACTATTTTTTGCTTTAATAAATAAAATAATGAGGCTGAGGGGTGGGGAGACAGGAGGAGAGGTGTAAACACAAATAAAGGAGTTTGGATAACACAGCTTTTTTTCAGGTTTCTGTAGCTGTTAATCAACAGCAAAGGTAACATTTCTTCTTTCTTTTTAATCTCTTGCAGGAAGTCCAAGGGAAAGCCAAATGGTAAAAAGCCAGCACCGGAAGAGAAAAAACTTTACCTAGAGCCAGAATACACAAAATCCAAAATTACTGACTTTGAATTTAAGGAACTAGTGATGTTACCACGAGAAATAGACCTCAACGAGTGGCTAGCCAGTAACAGTGAGTATTGTGAACATACAGCTCAGAGCTTGCTGTCCTCACCAGAAAAGGCATTTATTCATTGTTTCTTTTTACTGTTTTCAGTGCTTAGAAAAACACTTACTGACTATTTATGATTACTGCACAATGCATAGCATTATACCTTGAATGGTAATTAAGTTGTCTTACTTAGAAACCAACTGTGCTGAGCAGCATGGAAGCCTTGATGTGTTTCCTCCTTCCCATTCCCTCACTGCAGCACTGAGGGCATTTAAGTTTTTGATGCTCCTTGTTTGCTGAAGCAGCTGGGTCAGGACATTTCTGACTCAAGCTATTGGTCTTCCAGCAGCTCTGTATGTAGAGCGAGTTATGCTTAAAGCCAGACGTTTTTAAGTCTCTTGGCTGGATTTCTTTTCCCCTCTCTTTCCAAGCTTTGGTGGAATTAATGTGAACATAAGCTGTAGTCAGGCTGGAACAGACATGACTGTCTTAACTGAATGCTGTACCTGTGCCCCTCAGTTCTGATTTACAGTATTTGCCTGTGTTTCTCCTTCATCTGCCAGTCCTAACCTGCAGCCATGACCCAGTCTTGTTTATATTTACAACAACATGTGGTGGCAGAAAGAACCTACTTTAAACTGCACACCAGGGGAGTTCATAGAGAGACACATTAAGAAAAAGTGAGATGCCCCCTGAGGAGTATTAAAGATGTTACCTCAAAACTCAGAACATTTTAAAACTGTAGAAGGGTAACAGTTTTAATGCTTTTTTGTTGTGGGTTTTTTTTCCTTTTCTGAGGTGTCGTGGGAACTGTGAGTGCTGTTTTCTAGCCACTGTACATTTTAAGTGTGACTTCAAAAGAATGTAGCAAAAAGTTTGCCTTCAGCTTCTAGTAGAGTATTCTACTGTGGGTAGGATGGTGAGGTTGATGACAGAGACACTTCCCAGTTCTGCTGCTTAGTGAGTAAGAAGAGCTGATGCATCACGGTGCTTTAATCTTAAATCAAAACAAGAGCTTTCATTCTGTGTGCCTCTTGGTTTTGCAGTTCATCATTAGACTCATTTAACTCCTGTTAAAATTTTTATGCAAGCTCAAGACTCTGAGGTCACTTCGCCTTCTCTATTTAAATAATTGTTGGGAGGATAAGCAGTGTTTGATAGTATTTTACTTGTAAATTTCTTTTCTTTGTGTTTATTTTTCAGCAACAACTTTCTTTCATCACATCAACTTACAGTATAGTACAATCTCAGAATTCTGTACAGGAGAGTCGTGTCAGACCATGGCAGTGTGCAATACGTAAGTTGATTATTTATATAAAAATTACAAGGTTTCCCTCAGGGTTTCCATGAAGTCTTCAGAGATGCTGGGGGCAGAATGTTGGTATTAGATGGCAGTGGGCAAATCTTTTATAGTACATCTCTACTTAGTGAGAATCTGGCAGCTCTGTGTCCCCTTCTCTCCTCTCAGCAGTGAAGAGTGGTGGAAATCTGGTTTTGTGGAGGATTAGAAGGATGAGAGTCTTTATTCTAAACTGGTTCTGTAAGGTCAGATCAGAGAGGCAAATAACAGTGTAGCTTGGGGGGAGAGAGGAAGCAGAACAAGGCAAACTGTCCTCACTGTAACAGTGCGGGGTGTCTGTACAACTGCAAGACCTTCTGAGGATGCTTTTGATAGCTGGAATGCTGACAAGAGCAGCAGGCTGCTGGTGGATAAACGTGTCCTGATGGGAGCCACTGGCTTTCTGCCCAAGCCCCTGGGCACAGAGGACACGAGTAGCAGCTTTGCAAAGAGTAAGGACAATGTTTTGGTTTGGCACTTTCCCCCTGTAGGACTTGGGATACTGACTTTTAAACACTCCCTGGATGTCACTGAGGAAAGCAAACTTTGTAGTTTTGCTTCTTCGTATAAGAAAAGGTTAAACTGCTCTTGATTATTGCAGTCCAACAGGACAGGAGATCCAGTTGAGTAATGCATACACCCATTGTGTTGTGTTTTTTTTTTTTAATCTGCAGCACGTGTGCTGATGGTCCTTTTCTTCCCTACTATTAGTCCTGGGACTAATTTAGTTGAGATGGATTTTAAAACAGGAGGTTGATCAGTTAGTACTACAGTACATCAAAGAAACATCCCAGGGAATGGATGCATCAGAAAGAGAACAATATATTGTGTCTCTGACAATAACTGCACAGTCCTTAAAAATGAATCCTGGTTTAAGGGGAAACATTATTACAGTATGCCAGTACTTAAGGGGGCTACAAAGCAGATGGAGACTCCCTGTTTACAAGGAGTCCCATGGACAAGACAAGGGGCAATGGGCACAAGTTGCTTCTGGGGAGATTCTGTTTGAACAGAAGAGAAAAAAATTTCACTCTGAGGACATTCAGACCTTGGAATGGTCTCCCAGGGGAAGTGGTGGATTCCCACCCCCCAAGTTTGCAAAGTTTGAAGTCTCACCTCAGCTGGGTGGTGGGACATCACATGAACAACATTAGAAGGGCTGGAGCAGATGATCCTTGAGGTCCCTTCCAACCTGACAGTCTGGGATGCACTGGGTTGTATACCTGAAATCAGTACCAGGGGCTTTGTTGGAAAGCACTCTGAAGAATTCAAAGTGTATTCTTTTCTGC
Source organism: Calypte anna (assembly GCF_003957555.1). NCBI lineage: Eukaryota > Metazoa > Chordata > Aves > Apodiformes > Trochilidae > Calypte > Calypte anna. The sequence continues at coordinate 13,940,302 of NC_044250.1, forward strand.
TCCTAAGCTTTCTCACGTTTTAATTCCTTATGTAGCACTGTGTTTAACTATTTATTATTAATTATTTATTGGCTAATGGAGAAAAGTGGCTAAACTGAGGTGGTGGCAGGGAATGTACATTAAACCTGGCTCCATTCTCTAGTGAGTCTTAAACAAGAGTTCTCTGTGCAGAATAAATAAAGGAAGTGCCTGTAGGCAGCTCCAGCTGTAGTCTATGTTCTTAGTGGTGAGGACTGATAGCAGAATGTTCCTGTCCTTTGTTTTGGAAAACTGGAAAATTGCACTGTGTGGGAATAACAGGAAGCATGTCTGCACTTGGGTGAAGCACTGGAAATGGTTTCTGTTCAGCTAAATCATAACAACTTAAGTACCATCCTGTATCTGGGGGCAGATGGCTGATTCATGTTTGCAAACTGCAGACTGTATTTCATTCTTCTGTCAAGTGTGTGGGTCTGTAAGAAACCACAGAGGTGAAATCATCCAGCCACACACTCAGTACAGCTTTGAAGGCCCTGCTCATAATTGTCTTCTCCAAGTATCTCTAATGGTAAGCTCGGATAATCCTTATCTTCATAAGAGCCTTTCATTGCTCTTCCCTTTGGAAAAACCTAAATAAAACATGGAGTACTGCCTTAAAGATGTTCATTTGTTCTTAGCTATTTATGACTATGACAAGAGTATGTCAAACACACATTTTTTTAAAATCTTACCCTAACAAATAAAGGTAAAAGCAGGGAAACACCAGGTGATATGATTTACTGTGCCTCTGACCTGTCTCTGGTATATAAAAGTATCACCTAAACACTAGAGGCAGTTGCTGATTAACCTGATGGACACTCGAGGTTTTACCTTCTGTGGCTGTGATCTGTTTGTTCAGCTTCTTTGGAACAAAATAGTATATTTTATTTATATGCTGTTATATCATTATAAATTTATATATGTATTTTTATACTATTTATTTATATGTATAGCACATACATATACCATATAGTATATTAGATTGTGACAGAATTACAGTACCTTGGAATAAGGATGAATTTTACCATTTTTCCAGTGCTGGTTTCTTAAGTAGTTCCTTATGAAGGCTTTCGTTTTGTTCCTCCTGTGTTTTCCCTGCCCAGTTCTCTAAGGCCTTTTTCAGATTACAGCTCTCTGCTCAAACTTAAGGAAGGCTTTTTGTATTTATGGTTGAGATGTTAAAGTAACTACTGAGAATAGGTTGCTTGTCAAGTTATTTTGCATTCAAATGCACTGCAAATAGGAAATTTAGAGGATTTGCTGGCAAAATAAACACCAGTAGCAGTTAAATATTTGAGGTAAGGTTTTAACATCTCAGAGAGGCTGTAGACAAACTGCAGACAGATGCAGCTTTCAGCCCTCTGTCAGAGAAATGAGACAGCACAGCCATCTGCACACTGTGAGGAAGAGAATTTCTGCTCAGGGTTACCAAGAGACATCTGACCAAAACTTGGTCTCCTTGTAGAACAGATGGAAGCATTTGCTGGCAAGGTGGGATTATGCCAAGAGGAATACCAGCACGGGCAGTTATCTTCAGAATTTAATGAGTGTGGCACTGACTGCAACTTTGGGAATGACTTAATTTTTGCTCATTAATGTTTATCACTTCCTGTAAAGCAGTTTGTACATTTTTAACAGTGTTTATTCTTTGGATTTAATATGCTTTATACTTCGTATTACACAGACTAGCTTTAAAGCACCATGAGCTCTAAACTGGTTTTCTAGCTGGCATTTGGGCAAAACTTCTCCAAAGTGCTCAAGTGAGTGGAGCACCTAACAGCACATGCAGCACAGCTGCTCACTAGGCTGAGATTAAAAAACTCCTGAGGCAGAAATCAAGTATGAATACAAACTTCCAGGCAGCCTACAGATAAGAGTGAAAGGTCTCCTTTTGGTCCAGTTAAGTCCCCTAACTGATAATTCCTTATCACTTTTTTCTAATGTTACAGTCTCTTTTCTCATGTCTACCTTAACACATGGAAGGTACTTCCTTTTAAAAATCTTAACTCAAACTTGTATGTTTTGCATTTGCCTGTGTTTAAGTTCCCTGAGCTTTATACTTGTACATGGTGGCTCCCTTCTCTCTTTTATTTTGCCCATCTGAAATGTGCTTTGCTATTATCAAACAATCAAAGCTATTCTGACAAGCCCTATATCACTGCCCTTGCATTTGGTACAATTTACTATCCTGCTTTCTTCATAACCCATATTTTAGTATTTCTAGCAGGACTTTTCCTGCTTCCTTTCCAGACCACAGCATTTGCCCTTCTCTCCTTCCAGATCTTACAGACTGGTTTAACTTCTGTTCTGCCTTGACTTCTGTGGCATCAACCTAAATCCAGAACATTCTAGTGGAAAAGGAATAAAATATGTACATATATTAAGATGCAGCACTAAATTGTCATATTCATTATACTTTTTTATTTGCATCACAGGTTTTTCTCTGTTAAACCCACAGTAATTTCTCCCTGAGATTTAGAATGCCAGTTCCTCATACTTTCCATACTTGAGGAAGTTACCATCTGCCAGAATTTTACATAGGAAATAAAATAATCAAAATCTGTATCATGAGAGCATGTTTTGAAAGGTGCCTTTAAGTGGTGTCTTCTTGTAGTTTCTGTTTCGTATCCATTGCCTAATGTGGGGCTGTACTGTCACTGTGCCAATTGTGGAATCCAGTTTGGCTTCTGTGCCCAGCCATGGCCCAGCCCTGCTTCCTCCAGCATGGCTGGGAGCTGTGCACCACGTGTGAGATGCTCATGCCATGGCAGGGACTCCTCTACTCCTCCAAGGTCTGTGAAAACTCTTCACAGCACTTGAAAAACAAGGAGGATGCACGATTCTAATCAAGAAGCAAATCCTTGTAGTTACCCCTTAGTCTTAATGATTCTGAATTCTCCTTTTGCATAATTTTCAAGGAAAGGTATAAAAGCTATGCAGTGGGATCTTACAGCAGTTGTTTGCACTTACCTGTGCACTTACAGTGGTACAGCTGTCAAACTGTTTCTTCTAAATGAAATCTAATTATTCATATTAATTTTTGTGCCGGTCTTGCAGCTGAGGATTTCTGCAGCATGAGAAAACTGCTGAGGTACAGGCAGTCCAGTCTGCTGCTCTTGGAGAAAAATAGTCTTAAGACTGAAGATAACTCTTGAGTTGCTCCAGTTTACTGTAGGACTAGACAAATGAGGTGGTGTTTGTGCACTGCAGTCTGTTTCCTTACCTGTGCACTGTACAAAGCACATAAGCAGTGATGACACCCAAGGGCCCCAGTGCTACTCTTGATGCCTGACAAAATTCTGCTGTTTTCATCCACTTGCTCACCTTTTGATGCTCTTCTGCTCTCTCTACTAAACAAGACAAAGTAACCAAGCACTACATGCTGAAAATTAGCTGAAAGAAAAAATTCTAAACTTTAAGTGTCTACAAAACTTCAGTTACCTCTCCTCTCCTAAAGTTTGGACTAATAATTTCTGCAGCTTCTTTTTGTTTTTATATGGCTTGGGCCATGAACATTGTCATTAGTGTCTTAACTAACTGCTTTCAGAGAGCAGCAGCAGAAGAATCTTCTGAGGCAATGAAAACACACTGGAAATTAAAACTTTTCATTTACTGCTTCCCATTTTTCTTAAGTTGCTTCAGGACTGTTCTGACTTCTTTTCAGTATACATAAAATTTCACTTTCCAAGTGGCATGTATAGTCCTGTTAGTCACAGAAGAAAATGTTTAATCTTTCAATGAAAAAAGAAAGTGTGCAAAGGTGGCTAAACCACATTGAAGTGGGCTTTTTGTCTAGGGCTACAATAAGGCTTGCTTAGTGATTTGTGGGAGAAATATCAGATCACTGGCCTACAGCAGCAGTTGGGTCTGAACAGGCAGGCAACAACTGGTACCCTGGCTTTATGGGCTCCTGTGTTGGGTCTTTCTGATGCTCAGACCACTTCCAACCTTGTTTCCAAAGGTAGGCAGCAAACCCCACCTAATGCTGTGTTCTGGGAAGATCAATATAAGGATTTCTTATCAATCCCATAATGATACAGGACTGCAACTGGAGCCTTGAAGAAAGAGGTCAGGAACTTGAACTCCAGACACCTCTACTGTGACATAGGCAAAAAAAAAAAAAAAAAAAAAAAAATTAAAGTGCTTTGGTATAGTCCTTGTCTGTAAAGCATTTCTCACTCTGTTGTGTCTAATGTGATGGGGAAGCTGTTCCTGGTGACTCTTAGAGGTGCTTTAATTAATAATGACTTAAAAGAGAAAAAACCCAAAACAACAGGTGACCATCACTGCTTTTGTAGCCTTCAGGTTTTGCCATCAGGTGAGGGATGGCTGCAGTTCATCAAGATGATTGAAGATAACTGATTGAATTGTGATTGAGGAGCTAATGATGTCTCCTGTTCCTTAAGTTCCAACAGGATTATTCACCAGTGGCAGAGGCAAATGTAAATTCAGAGATTTTGGGGAATCGGTAAGAAGCAAAGGAGCAGAGGTCTGAGAGATGCTGATAGGGAAAGTGCAGAAGGGCCCTTGTTACCCCAGAAAGGATTTTGGGACAGGACTTGCAGGGCCGGTACTTCAGAGCTCCAGCTTGAAAAAGCCGGTGTTTTGGTGCCACCTTCTGTCTGTTTAGTAGTATTACACTTGTGATGTTCAGAATCAGATTGCCTGTGTTCTATCCCCATGCATTGTTACTGCCCTTTAAAATTAATTAATTAGTTATATAATGCTTTCCTGCATGGTTATATAGACAATGTAAGCTCTGCCTGTCACATGGAGTTATCTCTGCCACTGTAGATCTCCTCTCCATGGAGACTTCTTAGCATGCTTTCCAAGCTTGGTACTACTATTAAATTGATAGGGATTTGTAAAACTGGGCTAACAGAAATTGAAAGGGTTTTCATGCAGATACCTGAAATTACTCTGGTAGCAGCTCTGATCCATTCTGGTAATGTTGCAGCTGTTATTTAGAGAGTAAGCTCTGAGAGGAGCTGAGCTGAGGAGCCAAGGTGTAACGTGGTGACACTTCTCTCCACAGACAGTACTACTGGTATGATGAGCGGGGAAAGAAGATCAAGTGCACTGCTCCTCAGTATGTTGACTTTGTCATGAGCTCCGTGCAGAAACTCGTGACAGATGAGGACGTCTTTCCAACAAAATACGGTACGTGTGCCCTGGGACAGCTCATCCTTCTGCCTCTGTGCAGGAGGAGGGTTAGGGTTGGCATTCAGCACATGTATTACTACAGCTTTTGCACTTGTTTGTTTGATGCTTTGTTTCTGGTTGCTTTTTTGAAAAGGAGATGTTACATTTGGCTTTTTCTTGCAGTAAGACAGACTTGCACTGTTGGCATGTGCACTGAGGTTAGAGGCTCACAATTCTGTCCCCTTGGATTGTATTTCATCATCAGTACCTTTTTCTTCAAGGATTTAAAAATCTTACAGCCTATATTCAGAAAGGATAAAAATTTGAAAACTGTCAGGACATATGCGTTCCATACAGCCTGTTGCTAGTAAAATTTAACCTTTTTGTCTTACCATTTCCTTTAGACCCTTAGGGGGAAATAAATTGGGATTGCCAGGCATCTGGCTTTCTTCCTTGCCCAACCAAGTCTTGTCTCAGATTGTTTACAGTCTCAGTTTTCTTCCAGAGATTAAAAAAAGGTGATTTTTAGAAATTGAAAATCAATAGGAAAGTAACTCAAATCTGTATCCTAACAAGATTGCTACATGCAATGCCTGTAGTTAAGGGGGAAAAACAGAGCCCTGAAGGTGTCCTAATAGTGACTGAAAGCAGCTGGCTTCTTGAGCCCCTTCAACAGGTAACTGGGGAACTAGGACAATACAGTATAGCTAACATGAAGCAAGTAGTCTGCTTACAAGCATCTTGAGCTGGAGAAAGGCCCTGTCTAGTAAGGCAGTTGCAGATGACCTTTTAAAATATGTTCAAAGGCAATAAGGGTCTTTCATTTAAGTGTTTTTTCTGGGTGGCCAAATGCACTTTAGAGCAGCAATGTACTGCAAATTGTTCCTCAGGCACAGGATGGCAGGTGTTACTTTTTTTCTTCCCTAAGTTTCAGTGTTACCAAAGTTGTCCAGAACTGTCTTGTACTAGGCAGGCACAGCACTGCTGCAACAAGCGCAATTTCAGCTGAACCCAATCATAAGCACCCAGTATTTTCCTTCAGTTTCTTTTCCAATCTGATACAATTTCAGCACTGAAATGAGAGGCATATTTATATACACTCAGTCAATCTGCTGCACACTATGAGGGCCTGTGTACCTTAGCTTCCCTTTCAGGATCTGCAAATTGGTTTCCCAAGCATTATGTACTTCCACAGGAAAAATCTGCTGTACCTGGGCAAATGAGATAAAAGACCCAGAAGAATCATTATTTTTACTGCCACTAACAAAAATTTGTGCTTTTAAAGAATGATTACACTTGCTTCATGATTTTTGAACCATAGAGCTTACAACTTAACTTCAAATGACAATGCTTAAAATCTCCTTAGATTCTCCCCCTGAATTCCTCATAAAAAGAACAAGATGAAAGAGTAATGCAGGGCTCACAAGCTGTGTGCTGTAGAAGATGGGCCAGTTGTTCTTACCCACAGCTCAGCCCAAGCAAATGCTGCTATGGGGTGGAAGATGAGCAGCGGGAACTCTCATGGTGTTTCTCTGTCTCCCTTTCAGGCAAGGAATTCCCCAACTCGTTTGAGTCCCTAGTGAAGAAGATCTGCAAGTACCTCTTCCACGTGCTTGCTCATATCTACTCCTCACACTTTAAGGAGACTTTGGCACTGGAGCTGCACGGACATTTAAACACACTCTACACACACTTTATCCTATTCATCAGGGAGTTCAACCTCGTGGACCCTAAAGAGACCACCATCATGGATGACCTCACAGAGGTTCTCTGCAGCACCAGTGGGAGCAGCAGTAATGGGAGCGGCAACGGGAGCAGCGCAGGAGCACAGAACCATGTCAAAGAGAGATGAGCCCACCTACAGGATCAAAACTAACATTAAAAACAATATTATATATTCTGTGTGTGTGTGTATGTGTATGTATATGTTCAGATATACATACAGACATATACATCAATGAAAGCTGAAAGAAATGATGCTGCCACCACAGGAGGCGTAGTCGCACAGGACTGTATGGAGCTTTGGTTTCATGCCCCACCTGGCGAGAAGTTGCACCAATTTATTTTATTTTCTGTCCACTCCTCCTTTCCCTATTCAGATGGATGATGAGTGCTGTTTTTATAGAAAAGCCAAGTTTGAGAGTGGGGCCACTCTTGATCTTTTTGGGTTTTTTTGTTTGTTTGGGGTTTTTTGTTTTGTTTTGTTTTGTTTTGTTTGTTTTGTTTTTTCTTACTTTGGTCTTGAGTGCAAGCCCTTTGTCTTTCTAGGATGGTGGTCCTGCCATTTAAAAAAATATCTACTATATTCTAAGAAGTGACTTTTCCTTTGAAGTGGCTTAAAATGCAGGTTTGTTTTGTTTTGGTTTTTTGGGGGGGTGGTTTTTTTGGCTTGATTTTATATAGACTGCCCCTTACCCTGCCAAAAACCCAGTTGAGTGCATCTTGCCCTTTGAATGGGAAGAAACTCCTGGCTTGACTAGAGTAGCAACCAGGGGCTTGCTACATGTTGAAAGTGATTCTCCAGTTGTCCCATCTACCTGGTCACAACATGTGAACATGCAAGAAGACCCCCACAAGCCTTTCTGCTTATTGCTCCTACAACATATATACTCTTTCCTCTGCTCCCCTGCCTCCTCTTTTCCCAGGCATACCTGTACAAATTAGAGTAAGATCACTGGAGTTCAAAACCCATGTGCAAGAGCCACCACCATTTGCTTCCCACTGAGCAGAGGCCCAGGGAGGGGGGAGAAGGGAACACTGAGTCAGTCACCGCCTGTGCTAGAAAGATGGCTGTTGGCATAAAATTATATTGTTGGCTTATTTTAGTTCATCTGTTCTATAACAATAAAAACAAATCTATCAGCCATAAGCTTTGCTTTTGTGTTTGCAGCGTCAAAAGTCAGCAGAATCCACCCCTATGGCTTCCCTGTAACCACTGAATGCTGATGGTCCTGCTGCCAGCCCCCTTTTTAACTAATAATTTGTCAGCCACCCTGTAATCTTCCATTTATAGTCAATTCTGTGCTCTTGCTGGTAGTGCTAGCAACCTCCTCCTCCGAAGCACTCTGAGGATAACCAACACTCAGAAAGGAGCAAGGTTCCAGTTTATACATACAGTCTGAAAATACAGCAGGGGCTTGGATATTTTGTGACAAATATTGTATCATGTGGATACAAAATTGTATCAGTGTTGTATCTGCACAGTGATATTACTCTTTCCTTCATACTTCCATTGAATTCTTGCAGTCAGCAATGCCAGTTGGGAAAAACGCCAAATTTGGCTTGCAATTGTACTTCTGTCAAATCTGTGGCAGCCTCTGAAAATTGTTACTGGGTTATCCTGAGATATACATCATTTATAACTAATCTGGCATGAATCCTGGGTGTTCCTGAATGATGTCTGTAACTGTATTAGAAGTCAGTAGAGAAAAAAAAAGGAAAAGCATGTGGGAAAAAAAATGCATGAGCAAGAAAGCAAAGCAAAAAAAAAAACAAAAGCAAGAAAAAGGCTTCTGAAGAAGTGTGCAAAAAAAGCAGATAAAGCATGCAAGTGAGAAAAAGAGCAGAGGCATGAGCACAGCAGAAGGGGAAGAGTAAGTAAAAGAAAACCATCTCAAACCTTGTGAAGCCAGACCTCTGTGTTTTCCAGACTGTGGGTACCTTGTGAACCCAGAAGCAAATGCACTGGAGTCCCAGTGACCTCACTTCACAAGGCTGTGCCATCCTTACCATGTCTTCTCTGTGGCCTCTGTAACCAGAGGTAGATTCCCATTTGGTCTCCATGTATGCTGATGGGAGACTCTGCATTACAATTCCCTGCACTAATGCCTGCAGGAAAACCAAAGGTCACCAGAAGCTGTTAGAGCAATGCCATTTGTAAGGCCTCTGAGCTACTTGAAATGAGAGCAGAGTTAAAGGTAAGAAATTAATAGCAAAGACAACAACTCAGCCCCAAATATTCCTGGTCATTTATTATCTGCTTGTAAAAACATGTTTGCAGTCTCAATTCTAAAGGACCATTTGGAAATAATACGTATTTGGGAAACATTTGACTTGGAAGAAGATGCAGTTGAACTCTTTCTTGGAAGACTGACTTAGCTACAACACTTTTAAAAAAGTTTCAGATCACAACACAGTGATATCTCTATCAAATGCAGGGGTGACTATTCCTTAGCTTCCCACAGGAAAATTGACAGCCTCATAGGAAGTCTGGGAACCCATGTGATGCAAAGCAGCAAACCATTCGTTCAGCTACCAGAACAGTGAAATATCACATTACCTCTAGGAGAGCCCTCCTGCATGGCAGCTGTCCCGAGTTACCCTGCAGACAGTTGATACTCCTGAAAGCACACATGCTTCACCTAGCAAGGTAATATTTTTAGATCTTGCAAGCAGTTAATAGGAACTCAAATAACAAAACCTGTTCTAGTGTAACCTGTCTGGTTGGTTTTAGCAGTGGAAGTAAAAAAACATTAGTGCCAACTCTACTGTTCTTGTTTTCCTGTTAGTGTAAAGTTCAGCCTCAAGGTGCCCAGGCATGTTTCAGAGGTTACTGAATTAGGATGTAGTAACCTTAGATACAGAAGGGCCACTTTGTCTTCAAATTCTGCCTGCATGATGTCACTGCAGCATGTCACTGACCATCCACACTGTTAGCACTGAGCCTGGATGCCCCTGGATCTAAAAGACAGGCTTAGGTCTTCTAACACTGAGGAAAATGTCATTAACGTGGTGTTTTGTGAATTGTTTAAAGCACCATTAGCACAACAGAGGCAATGTAATTATGCTGCAGTCAACCCCCCCATTCCTTCTCAGCCCTCCTGCCTTGAGGATCACAAGACACTGTACCATTGCTTCAGGGTTGCTAAAGAAATAAAATTACTCCCCCCCCCACCCAAGACCTGAGGATTTATAATTTATAGCAATGGGGTGAAGGTGTTACAGCAAGCTGAAACTTTTTTTCCTCTTCATCTTGTCATTACCAGTAAGTCTTTGAGGCTGCAGTGTCCTTAGGAACTCCAAGCATAAGCACCTGTAAATAAAACAGGAGGGAAATAATATCTTCATACCTGCCAGCTGGAATAAACACCATCAGCAGGTAAAGCACCAAGGTCAGCAGCTTGTGTCCATTACACTGGGCTACCTCTGGCCATTCATGGCAACAGGACACAGGAAAGCGCTATTAAGTCTTTCTCACAAACAGCCACCTTCAGCTTTGGTCTGAAGGCAATGAAGCTCTGTAGATACCACAGGGCCAGCTTCACCCCAAGCCTGACAACTGTCCTGTAGTGGCAAGCTGTAAATAGGACCAGGCATCTTCTACTCAGACCAGCAAAATCAGAGCTACATTCTTCTTCCTTGCCTGAGAATTGCAGAAAGTTTATCCAGCCTGAGATCCCACAGAGCACACTCCTTTTATAGATGAACAACAACATTTTAACCAAGAAATTTTAAGAAAAATAGACCTTGCTTCTTACAGAACACTTTTCTGATGAGAAGATCTAAGGAGGGAGAATGATGTGTTCTGACTTTGAGGTACCACCAGTTCTGGGCAAACATGCATACTAAGGTGCTACTGGAAGGGCTGGGGGCTAAAGGTGGATGCTGTGAGGTAACGTTACAGAGTCACACAATCACAGTATGGTAAGAGGCTAGAAGGGACCTCAGGATCATCTAGTCCAACCCCCCCTAGAGCAGGATCCCCCAGAGATGGTTTGAGAGGAATACATCCAGGTAGGTCTTGAATGTCCCCAGGGATGGAGATTCCACAGCCTCCCTGGGCAAGCTATTCTAGGGCTATGTTACCCTCAGAGTAAAGAAATATTTTTCTCATTTTTAATTTGAGAAACTACATTAGCAGACTAAAAGACTGTCAGAGAAACAAGAAGTCCCATAAAAGAACAAGCCAATTTTATGAGCACTTACTAAATATGCTGATCTCATACAAAGCCATGCTTCATCAAATAGGCCTTTACCCACAGCCAATTGTTAGCTCACCATTTCAGATGTAAACAGAAAAACATAAATCCAGAAATACTTTTCCATTACCTAAATTGAAGAAAGAAGAATAAATAATTGATTTATTCCATTCAAACGTACTAAGCCAAACCAATGCTAGTGTCTGTAGAAGAAATGGCAACACCAGACAATTTTATAAACTCCAGTTCTGATGCCAGGATGCTGGCAACAGTTACAGCACAGAGCTCAGTATGTCATCTTGCTGCTGCAATAATACTGATGCCTGAATACAAGCTCAGTACCTGTTGGATTTAAATACAGACCTAGTATCTTAATGTGATACAGCTGTGTCCCAATATCCCCAATGGAACTGAGGATAAAAAGTATGAAAAGCACCAAACAGCTGGCACAAATCCCTCACCCTGCTAATGGGCTCTTCGTTCTGTTCATGGACAAAAGGGCTGGTCTGGATGACGTGACCAGTAAAACTTTTCAAAGCTTTTCAAAGCTAGGCTAGCATGTGACTTGAGAGAAAACAGAAATTGTTGTGGCCAAGCACTCAGATCAGAGAACATGCAGAGTGCTATGTCTAGCCAGAAAAAAACCTGCGTGTCACCACCTGCTAACCTTTTTCATAATATCTAAAAAAAGAGGCATTAAAATACTGTGTTGCTTTCCTAAACACTGGCACAGACTGTTAACATTCTGTCACCATGTGGTGCAGGATCCATTACACAGAGCTCCTCCTTTTGATGGTTTCTGGCTTGGGCCAGACAGCCTTTCTGCTCAGTGGGGAGCAAACCTTTGCAACACCAGCTCAGATACAGCAAGGTCAAATGCCAGCTCACAAAGGACTTCAGCTTCTATGAAACTACTGCTTCACCTGACATCCTTAAGGCTTAGAAGACTCTCTCAAGGACTGCAAAAGGAAACCTAAAAAAGGAAACCACGTTCATCCTTGGCACCAGTCACTAATTTAACTACCACACTGAGCCAATGAACCAGTCCAGGATTCCCCCAGAAGGGCTTTAATGCAGGTGTTCTGGACTTGAAAGCAAATCTTCAGCCTGACAAAGGAAATTAAGACAGTGCAGCTGTCTAGCACTGTACGCACGTTAGACTCCACAGAGCAGTGGTTACCGTCTGCTGCTTCCTGCATGGACTGAATTCCTTTAGCAAAGACTTCTACTTGAAAACTCTACTTCCAAGCAGATGAGATTCTTCTACATGACATTGCACCCCGCCTCCCAGTTGCACTTGACCAATTATCAAACACAAACCCTAACTTCCATAGCATTAATGCCCCAAAACACCCTGTTCCTAAACATCAAAGCTTAAGGAGTATCTTGGGTAAGAGCTAACGCTCTGACAAAGTCTGGGAAGGAATGAAATAGCTTTTAATACAGAAATTCATCCCAACTCTGTCTGGGCCAACCTGGTTTTGTTTTTTTTTAGTTTTAGTGGCAAGCTAACACTAGTCTTTGGTGTCTGCATCATAAAGGCAGATAGTATGTCCAGTCTTGGATGACTAAATGTAAGGCATAATTTTACTTTGCAAGGTGGAAATTGAATTTTGAAGTCTCCTGTAACAATTTTGGGGACACTGGTATTGTAGATAGCCAGAATACTTACTTATACCTGCCCATCACAGGAATTTACTTTTATGACTAAGGAGAACCTTGTGTTTGGCTCTACTTAAAGAGAATAATTAAGAACAGAACTGGAAACTGACACTGAATAACCTCAAGATTTTTATAGTTAGTTGAAATCTGTATAAAACCTGTAACAGAAATCTGTGTCTTTTTCAGGTTTACTGACACTCAACAATTTAGGAAGGTTAATTTCAATCCTTGCAGCTATAAAACCTGTCTCAGCAGGGGTAAGAGAACCAGAAAATAAATGGTGCCTAAAGACCAGCTGTATCCATTGCAGCAGAACTTTAAAAACTTAAGCTACTTTAAGAAGATTTTCAAAAGAGCACAAATAATAATAAATGTCTTGGGATAATCTTACCATTTTAAAAACTATTTTAAACTTGCTTAAATGCAATCTCCAGAATAATCAGTGTCATAGTCCTGGCATGGAAAAAGGGCTGCAGGTAGTTTCTAGCAACTCTTAAAACGAGATGTGCATCAAGACCTCAATATGATTCATGATTGTTAATTCAGTCATTGTCACACCAGTGATACTCATGGTCTGCAGAACTGCAAACAACTAATCCGTGTTTGAATCTGCACCTTTTGACCCAATAAGGTTTGTGCAGGAAGTCTCTCATTTCACTTCCAGAAGGCTGACATTAAAAAGCAGGTATCAGGCAGGTAGACAGGCACTGCAAACCAACATTTGGTGGCATCCTACTGCCAAGACCAAGCCACAGTTTGAAGTCCATACACTGGGTAAGAAACACATGAAAGCTGTAGAACAAAAGAAAGCAGACACACTTCCCAGATGGACACGTAAGGCTCCTTCCACTTAACAATTTCAACTACAAAGCCACTGCTTGAGTCCAGGGCTTAAGCCAGATCAGTTCAAGCTCACACAAAGCTCAGCACTGAGGCACCACAAGACTACACATTGTCAGGTGAATCACAAAGCCTAGCTGCTTGCAATTGCAAGCAATTCTGCAACCCAACCATCTGTCTCTCCCAGGGCTGCATGCTGAGCAGATGTTAATCCCTGAGAAATGTCTGCATGCTTCCTCTTTTTCTCTCTGGTTTTGTTTTGGGTTTTTTAAAAAAATAATACTTATATGTTCAAGCCAGTGATACAGGGCACATGAGTATCCTGCACTCCCAGCCCCAGACTCCTCAGTGCACACCATTATGGGCTGAAGGTCGAAAGGCACACTTAAAACACCCTGCAGGAAAAAAGCGGGGAATGTTCAGAGAATGATCAGTACCAGCCCAGCTTCAAATCACACAGAGCCAAGCCTGAATGTTCTTGCTGAGCAACTTCTGGGCTCCCTGGCAATGGGAACCATGCTGTGGTGTGTATGCAGATAAGGTATCTCACGAGGAGCCACTGAAGAAGTAATGTGCATTTTGCAGACCTTCACTGAAATGCAGCCTGAGACTGCTATAGATAGCTAGGCAGACAGACAGACAGACAGACAGTAACTGCTCTTTGCCACTCAGTCTCATTGACCTGGTTGTACTTAGGGGCCAGATCAGAACTGCCAGGAATATGTGGGTGCTGTTAGGACTGGACAGGACCCAATGCTCATTTTGTGGACTCCCACTGGCACCTGGCTGAGAGCTAGTTTGACATCTTCACAAATCTGGCCCTGCCACATGCATGTTTGTGGACTCAGGTGGAGACCATGTACCCTTTCTTCTTCCTACATCAAATCAAACCACTAAGCTGAATTTAGTAACAAGATGGCAACCCTGTGAATGAAGTTAATCTTATGCAGTAACCACTGCTTAAATGTGAAAGCACAACAAATACTCAAATCCACCAGGGAATTCTGATTGGATTAGAAGCCCTCTGAATTTCATTATAATATCTCTAAAGAAGGTAAAAAGTGAAAGTACAGCTGGAGAACAGAGATTAAAAAACCATTAGAACAGTTTAATTATCTGTTATTATTGGATTAACATTCGTTTCTGATCCAGGTGCCCCTCAGATAAAGAACTCAGGTGTTTTCAAAAGTGCTGTTTTCTTTTGCAATGACAGACTTCTGGCCCATAAATGAAAACACAGGATTTTTTTTTTCCCTTTTTGTTTATCTATCACCCCTACATGGACAAAGCTGTTTCTTGCTGCACTACCAGAGAATGTAATGGAGCAGACTGTAGCTCTGATGTGCTGCTGAAATAAGTGTCAATAATATGCCACAGTACTTAGCTGTCCAGGCTCCTATGGTAGCAGGCTCTACTTACATCACCCTTTGAGAAGGACCAGGTGGTTATGCATGGTCCTTACTGTCACACAAATTGCTTAGCTGTATCTCTGTCACACTGGGGCTGAATGCTGTCATGTCCCTGCAAAGCTACGTAGAAGCTACACAGGCTAGAGCAAGGTATACTCATACCTCTCTTCCATCCTTTCTTGCCTCTGCACAACCCCACTGAGGGTAGGCACAGGGTACAGCTTGTAAAAGTCTTCAGGAAGCAAAGAAAAAAGGCAGCATCTGTGTTACCAGTTCTTTGAGGAAGGTCCCGTGTTTTAGTCATTGTTCTTCTTCACACTTACTGACCAGCAGGGCATTGCACAAGGCCCAGTGTGGGTTCCACTCAGCAGAACTGGCTTTGCTTCAAACAACTGACAAGTGGAATGTTGGACTGAGAATTGGGCCTGATAAGCACGGAAACTGGGATAGCAGGTGAGGGGTGTCGCCCAGCACAATAAATCCAGCAGTGAGCTGCCTCCTGAAGAGACTGGAATGGTGGCCAGATAAAAGCTATCCCAAACTGAAAGCATCCAGTGTGCTTACAATAGAGGGAGGGGGTGGAGGGGGGGTGTGTGGAAATATTGAAGAAGCAATATTCCTGAAGTTTGAATCTACAGGAAGTGTGGCAGAAGACACCAGGAGCATATAAGGAACACCCAATGCAAAGGATGCATTCATCCTTTGCTGCCTCGAACTGGACAACCACCTGAGGCAGAAGGATGGGGATGCTGCTGGGTCCTCAGGTGGAGATAACTTTTATTTACCTCCTTCTTTCTCTCTCAAACCTGCCAAATCTTCACCAGATTAGTTCACATCGCTTGTGCCATTTGTGGTCCACCAAATAAAATCTGTTTTCACCCAACCCTGTGTGGCTGGACTTTGTTTTCATGTGATCCAAAGAGCAAGTCAGCACCCACAGGGTGAATCCTAACACCCAGCACACAGCACCACTGATCACCAGCAGCTTCACATAACATCTAGGGGCTAACAAACACCATATTCTGTATTCTACAGGATTTCTGCTTGCTACTAAGGACATCTTGCTTCTCCACCTCTCTTGTGGAGAGTAGAAGAGCAGCAGCCATGAAAGCAACAGGTGGACTGGCAAAGCCTGTTCCTACTGCATGACAAGAAACTACCAGACTCACCACAAGGTTTACTATCAGCTTCTGCTTGTTTTTTCGTTGCTTACTGCAGTGATAAGAAGTAAGAGATATTTTGCAATATTTATTAGTTGGATAACAGCGGTATTTAAAGGTTGTACCAAGAACAATGCCAAACATAATTCTCAGACTAAGCTGTAATCCTTCTGGTGAAGACCTTACAGACCTGCTGACAAGACAGCTGAAGGAGACAACACAGAGAAAGATGACAGAAAAAAAAAAAAATCAACGAAGCAGTCTGGCCAAAGTCACCAAGCTTATCAGTTTTTGCCCAAAATCAGACCTCAGCTCTCCCACAGGCCTCCTCATTCATCAACACCCTCTGCATTGTCAAGGATCATAGAATATTTACACTGCAAACACTCAAGTAGTGCAACCTTTTCAGTAGTCTTTTATCATAAACAGAACGAGCACAATCTCCCTCTCTGTGAGAAGCAGAATCTCATGGAACTAGCTGTCCAGCTCCATCCCCAGACAGAGCATGACCTGCTGTCCAGTAGGATCCACACCCCTGCAGCATGTTTCTGGGGCTGACAGGGGAGCTGCTGTGCTATCCTCAGAGTTCCCAGCACCTGAACACTCACTGCTACATAACAGGATGAAGCCTCAAGAACTGCTCCTATTTCCTTATCTTGCCACTGAAACAGGCAACATCTCACTCATGGATGCCTGGTCAGGATTGCAGAGGACAGCATCTACCCAGTCACCAGCTACTTAGGACATTTATAAATGAATTCTAACTAGGAAAAGCAAAGAATCAGGCAAAGCATATAAAATGCAGTGTAACAACTGAGAAAAAAATGGGGGGTGGGAGTGTGAATAACATTATCTTGTGCTGGAAAAGTCATCTATGTGATATGCCATGTTAACAGCCATTAACATCAATGCACCAGAGCAGGGTTAAATTGGTAAGAAAAACAAATACAGAGCAGGGCACCAGCATAACCAGAACCAAGGAACCTGGCTTCCCAAAGGGATCAGTGTCAGCAGGCTGCACAAGAGCACAGCAAGCCTGTCCCATGCTTGCTCCCTTGTGCATGCCCCCATGCAGCTCTGCTGCTGGCTGGCAGCCCAGCACTGGGAAGGCAGTTCCCACAGGTCACCCCTCTTAGTAAAGGGGACAGGAAAGGATATGCCACTTCACAGGCAAAAAACAAAAACAAAAAAACCACAAACCAACCACAACAACAAAAAACAGCTGAAGAAGAAAAATATACACTGGGAACTTACAAGGCAGCATAGATGCCACTTTGTTTGGTCAGGTCCACCACTTCAGTGTGGCTGAGGCAATACTTCAGTCTCAAATTGAGCACTGATTCCTGCACCACTGAATCTAAGCACAGCCACTTGCAGCACCAAGCCCTAGCAAGCTAAATTACATCTAAATATAGAAACAAGGAAATAGCAGCATGGACCTTTACCTTCTTTGAATGCAATTCCTAATTCAGTCAATACAGGTCTCTGCCAGATGTAGCTGCTGGCAGACTCTGACAGCCACGACTCTGTTACATCCTAGAGAGTGCTGCTAGCACCAGGAAACCCACCAGCTCCCTCTCATGTCAGACAGACTGCTGACTGTTCAGTCTGTTTTACACCTGTAAGTTATGAACTGTTTAGCCTACACACACACTTATCAGGTTATATATTCAACACAAGGCAAGAGGCAGAGAAAGGAAGAGACTTGTGCTCTCTCACACCAGCTCTCACAACCTCACCCTTCTTTACTTCTGTTACCCAGCTCAGTTTTCAGTCATCCCCTCTGTAAAGTGCTGACAAAGCTGTCATTGCTGTGCCATCCAACTATCTGATAAGTACCTTCACACTGAATAGTTAAGGTTAATTATTATTTGAATATACATTTGATTCCCTATAGGAGAATAAAATTCAGAAACTTTAGACGAGGACACTGCCAAACCAGGCTATGTGCCACAGATCCCTGTGCTGGGTCCAGGTCTCCTTTCCCCAGGGTAAGTCAATAGGCAGAATTTCTGAGTTATCTCAGTGCAAGCAAAACCATGTGTCTGACTCTCACATGAAGCATAAGAACTTCTGAACTAAGCAGTTCGGGGACCCACTGCAAACTTACTGTGGTTCAGACAAAAAATGAGCTTCCCGCTTGATTCCCTGTTTCTGCGGCTCAATTGCAGTAAGACAGGAATAGTCTAACAAAATTACCTACTTCTTGTGCCACACTTTAAACAGTGATGCCCAAAGCATTTTGCAAAAGAGGTGCTGCTGCCCTTCTCAGCTTCTTTATCCCTGCAGAGGTAAGAAAGGTGAGTTGCCCATTGGCACACAGCAGGCAAAAGCCAAAGTCAGGAGACACATTCCCAGCCAGCCCTCCTTTCAACATTCTACTCAGAGGAACCTACCCTGCTGTGGAGAGGTCTCACAGCCCGCTCACCTAATACTCAGTATACAGGGACCAGAGTTTGGGACCAGACTTTAGTCCCACGGCTTTTTTTTTAATAAGCTTTTCAATCTGTAACTAGTCCACACCCATTTCTTCTTTTGTTGCTCAACTCAATGCTAACACTGAAGGCTCGTGGCAGAGAGAAACAACTTGCTACACTGCCTTTATGCACAACAGTATAGATCAGGAACCCTATATGAACTGGTGCTCATGAGTGTTCCCACAAAGTGATGAGGTATCAGTCAGGCCTCTATCTGTAACATAGTTCTAGAAATGGCTTTTACATGCCCTCAACACATCCCTAACATCTGTAGCTTAACTACATTCCCTGACGCATTCTCGCATCTAATTGTGAGCAGCATGATTCAATAAACTGTGTAAGAACCATGGAATTAATTTGCTTCAGACAAGAGAGGAATCACTATTCCACTGTACTGTTTTTAAAAATAACACTTGACCAAGCCAAAAGTCACAAACAGCATATAACTGGAATCTGATGCCAGGCAGAGTCCAGTGTGCACACCCTGTTATCATGTCAGGAGTGCCTTGTTTCAGCTGAGTTTCATCCATTCTCAAGAGTGATTTTACTTTAAGAACAAGGATGTCCCACAGAGGAACTACTGCAAACAAACACTGCAATTTGAAGCCACTGTCCCAGTCTGAATACTTTTCAAGAGTATACGAGTCTTCACTGTAAACACAGCTGCTTTTTCCGACGATTCTAGCTGGAAGTGCTTCCTATACTAAGGCTTGCTACTACCCTAGACCAACCTGTTTTCCTTCTGTTCTTGACAGCATGAAGAAAAACATGTCTATGCACCAGGACTGGACTAGCACTGCCTTCAATTCCCAGGCATGTCCACAGAGGTAACACTCAGCAGAAGCACAAAGCTGCCACAAAGAGCAGGTCAGTGAGAAGCTTAGGAGCATGGAAATAAATTTATCTCCACTACCCAACAGCTGCTTCTGGAACAGGCTGTCCAGAGTAGCATAATGTCCACCTCAGAGACGCTGAGCACCCAACTGTAAAGAGCAGTGAACAACCTGTTTTGAGCAGGTCTCCAAAGGTCACTTCCTACCTCAACTGTTGAGTGGTTCTGTGACTTGCAGGTAGACCCTCTGCCCAGGCAGAGGTCTCTGACTACACACCAGCTACAGAAATATTCAAACTGACTGCAAGCAAACTCTTCCTTCTGCTAATGCTGTTGATGAAAGCCTGTGTCTTCCCTGACCTTGAAGCTGTGTTATCTACTTTGGCTGCAAGAAGGCGATAATAGCTCCTGACAATGGCAAGAGTCAGCTCTGAGCCAGTGGAACAGGAAATCCCATTTCTCAAGCCCTTCAAAGTCTGCCAGCCTGCCTGGCACAGTTCCTCTCAGCAGCACTCAGTCAGATTACAGAACTAAAAATATACCACACAATAAATCGCACATTTAGAAGAAAGGACCTGCCCTCAATGTGGGTTTGCCTTCCACTTGTGGCCTCAAGTATCCCCAGACAGTTGAACTGCTAGGGTTTTGTTCTCCAAATTAAACAGGAGCTGCAGCTGTTGAAGTGGTTTTAAATAAAATAAGAAGATTAAAGGGTACAACAAAGAGCTAAGATACTTTCCAGTTTTTAAACAGGTGTCGCTCTCCTCTCCCTTTTGATTTCTATAATAAGAAACTCTGAGCTAAATCTGCTTCCTTACCAAAACACTCTGCCCCCCTTCTATCATGATCTCACATACAACTAGTTGCATACAGCTGAAATTAAACAAAGGTAATGGGGCCAGTCCTGATGACTTCCATATGGAAAACAGTCCCCATGGAAATCTGCTGCAGCATTTTAGAAAATGTCCAAGCCTGCAGGGCACAAAGGCACTGCCTGAATCAGCAGGAAAAAAAAGGCATACAACAGGCAGGCACCAGAGTGAGCACTACCTAGAGGCCTTATGCAAGTTTCACTGTCTTTACAAACACTGGTTTGTAGGCTAGGACTATTCTGAGCAGGAACCGTTAAAGCTGAGTCACTGTCTCAGGTCATTTCATCAAAGTCAACGTGAGTGAGTAAATATCCACATGTCATTTGCAAGGCTTGGACCCTCCTCATTAGTGTTCTCAAACACAAGTGACTTCTTCCTCAGCCCCAACTAAGACTGTCCCGTGACACCTGGCAATGAGGATTACCTCCATATGGGCTCAGCTCCTCATTTGACACATTTACACAATTTATTGCATACACAGCATGTGTCAGGTACTGGTTTAATAAATAACAGTTCACCTTGAGCACAGATACTTTTTTCATGTAGGCATGTATCTAAAGAAAGGTAAATCCGCACGCAAACTTGTGCAGACAAACTTCAGTTTGTCTTCAATTTACACTCAGAAGGTTATATGCTGTGTTGTTTTACCCAAAGAACAGGTGCCAGATGAACAGTATATGTAGTACATTTTTAGACAGTGACCCTGAGGGGCTGGGTCCTCCAAGAGAACTCAGAACCACAGCAAATGAAGCACAGGTGCCATAGCTCAAGGCATCACAGCAGCTTGTTAGGGTGTTTGGATGGGGATAACAACCATCACCTGAGCACAGAGGTAATCCAACTACCTCAAGCACAGAGGCACACCAAAGTCCTCTGCTGCATTTACTTGCCTTTGGATTTAAGATACAAAATAGGAAGGGTGTTTTACAGAGAACAGCTTAAATATAAACTCAATTGACTCAGAGGCACAGTTCATATAGCTAGAGACTGTGTTATAGCATGGTCAAACAACAAGGCAGAGCAAATATGGATAGGCTGCAAGGTCCTTCACTTTTCAAGCCCATTAGCTTCTTCAAAATGTTTTTGGAGACCATAATTAGCAGTACCTGGGACCTTAACTGTGAATACTACAGCAGACATAAAAAGATCACATACATTTATGA
Organism: Calypte anna; assembly: GCF_003957555.1. Classification (NCBI taxonomy): domain Eukaryota; kingdom Metazoa; phylum Chordata; class Aves; order Apodiformes; family Trochilidae; genus Calypte; species Calypte anna. The sequence continues at coordinate 13,961,795 of NC_044250.1, forward strand.
ACATTTCTGAAAACACTGGCAGAGAAACAGAGAAGCATACACCTGCTGCTGTTTAATCCCACTGCAATGCACTACACTCCAGCTCAGCACATCCTTTCACCTTCAGAGTTGCAAATGATACACTGCTAGCTCCCTGTTCTGGGTTTCCAGTGTCAGAGACCAAATCCTGCAACACTTGTGATCCTCCTTTTCATCTTTGTCAGTTTCTCCACTCCCCCTCATGCTTCTGCACCTCCCTCTCCTTTGGTTTTAGCAGAAAAATAAATCTCCCAAGGACCTTGAAAACACTCTTTTTTTCCCTAGGTAAGAGTATTTTGTATGAATGGCATGCATGACTCTGAAATTACTACCGTCCCCTTTTGTCACACCAGCACAAACACCTTTGGGACCTCCAGTGCATTTGTCCTCTTCCTTCACCCGCAGAGCACACCATCTGCAGTGCAAGCCTTCAGACCCTACCACTGCAGCGTGTGCTAACATCAACACCAACTCCCGAGCACTGCCTGCCAGCACAACCTCCCACTAAATGGTCTGCTACAGATGTGACTCTTGCACCCTGCTCAGATCTTACGGCAGCACAGATGTCCTAGAGGCACCTCCTCTGTCATCCCTGCCTAGAAAGCTTCAGAGCTTTATCAACATCTGCACTAACTCCAACACAAGAACTCCATGGGGTGATGCACAAATCTGTGGAAGATGCCACAGCCCACAACCATCTTCACAACCAGCTTGAAAGATGACAACACTGCAGCGCTCCCAACACCCTTTTCCTGCACGTTACTACTCACAGGACTCCCCAGTTGGAGAAATTGCTGCCTGCAGGCCTGGGAAACAAATGCTTGGGGAGCAGCTCCAACTGCACTTCGCGGAGATGAACAACAGCTGCTCGAATGGCCGCTGCAACGCGGGGGTAGTGGTCGCTATTACTATTGTTTGCTCTTACATGACCTGCAAAAGGCCTTACACCTTTCCCTCGTCTGGAGGCAGCCGCCAGGGACCTACCTAGCATGATGGAGGCTTCGCGGCCCTTGCCGCCCTCCAGCCCGGCACAGCCCGGCCCCCCTCCAGGCGCAGCCCTCACCTCACAGCTCCCTGCGGCTGCGACGGAACCTTCTAGAGTGCACCTCGCAGCGACGCGCTCCTCGCTCTCCCGCCGACCGCGCTGCCCCATCCCACTCTATCCTGCCCTGCCCCGCCCCGCTCTCTGCCACGGGCCCTACCTGCTGCCCTCCGTTGCGAACCGAACTGAACCGTACCGGAGTGGAGTGGACCGGACCGGGGCAGTACCAGGGCACCGCAAGCGCAGCGCTGACTGACCTAACGGCCACGCACGCGCTGCAGCGGAGCCCACCAACGGTCGCCCCGCGCGCCGCTCCTCGGTGCTGCCCCTGAGCGGTGACACCTGCGCGGCGGGGGCTCCGCCCTTGTTTACCTCAGCCCTGAGGGGCAGCACCCGCACAGGACGCGGGGCACACACCCCGCACACACCCCCCCAGAAGCACACTGCCAGCCAGGCTCCTGTGCCAACCGAGCAGAGGTTACAAATCCAGCTGAGCGGACAGCACCCAAAAGCTGAGGGGTGTGACAGGCGGGCAGCCGCCAGAAGGGAGCAACCAAACCCCGACGGCAATGCGAGGCACGGTGTGGGACTGAGGCTGCCTCAGGCAGGGCGGGTGGGGAAAACTGCTAAATCAGGAAGCAGCGTGAGCAGCTCACGTTAGAGGTGAGAACGATCGTAAGAGCAGCGCTTTTTCATAATGATTTCCACCCAGATAAGACTTAGGGGCCGTGAGATTGCTCTCCAGTTTGGGACAACCGGTCTGAACGCCGAACACCACCAGGGCCTTCGAGGCTGAGCTCTCCTTTCCCTGAACCTGCCCTGTCTGTGCTGCGAGGGTGATGGAGAGTGCTGGGTGCGGCCATACGGACCCGGCTCTGCCAGAACAGCACCTTCCTCCCACAGACAGGAGGACACTGCCTCGCCTGCTGGCCCCCTTCACCTGCTGGCGACCTTCAGCTCCTTTGGGGTGGACACCTGGGATGCTGCACTTGCTAGGTCTGGCAGTGGTGAGAAGTTCGTTTCCATGGACATAAAGAGGACGCTCAACAGCTAGTGTCTTTACTGAATGAATTTATTGGTTTTTGAACTAAAGTTGCTCACAGTTATTTAACAAGGGATACATCAGATTTTTTTTTTGTCCATTTTAAACCATTAAATGATGTCAGTTTGTGTCTGTATATGTGTGTGTGCGCGCGTGTGTGTCTTCAAAGTACAAAATAGGAAGGATAACAAGAGGTATTGCTTTCATTTATTCTTATATCTTGTGTAAGTAATCCCCTTCCTGCTTGTACCACATGGGTTTTGCTGATATAGGTATTTTTAAATTATTATTATTATTTTGTATTGAAATCCCAGCCTTTTGTAGAGGTACAATGTAACAGAAGCATCAAAATCTATACACAAGGGAAGAGAAAAGAGGGAAAAGAAGGACGGGGGTGATGGGAGGGGAGCTCAGAGGAGAAGTAGAGAGAGGGCGGAGGCAGGAAAGACAACAAAAGCAAAAGAGACTAATTTACAGCAATGTCATGCAATTAAAACTGCCCCCCTCTCCTGCACCCTTGCCTCCCCCCCTCCCCAGCCATCACCCCCTGGTGTCTGACATGCACACAGCAATACAAGAGAGAAAAGTTTAAGAGCAGGGAAAATAAATAAATAAATAAAACAATAAAATAAAATAAATCCCTCCCATTTGGGGGAATGGGGAAACGGGGCAAAAGTCAAAGGTCTTTGCCCCAGTTGTGTCTTTTAAAAATTCTTTTTAATCTTCAAACCTATGTACAAGTAAAACTGGTCCAAGAAGGGGAAAAATTATTAAAAAAACCAACAACAACAACAACAACAAAAAAAAGAACTCATCCAACATTATCATTTAAAAAAAAAAAAATAACCTTGCGATACAACATACACCCATAGGAACCCAACGAGCAGCAATTGAAGGTCATAAAAGAGCTGAACACTAATGCTAAGCCTACATTCTTAAAATCTCAGTCAAGAAGTACTTCTCACTGTGTTTTGTCTTCCAGGGGTAAGACCACCTCTTTTTTATTTGTTTAACCTTTGAGCTTGGGCCAGAATAAGTTACACTTGGTCACATAACTCTTGAGGAGGAGGAAAAAAGGCAGCAATTCTTTCTCAAAGTCACAAGATGAACACTTACAGGGTTTCTGTGTCCTTTTTCCCCCTCCTCCCCAAAATAAATAAGAATCAGTTGTCTCTACACAGTTATTAAACAGAAGATATATCTAACAGCTTATTTTTTTAAATATATATGTATATATATAAATAACCAAGACCTAGTAACTGAAACACACAAAAAAGGTCCCCATCCACCCAATCCCACCCTCCTCCCCTTCAAAACAAAACAAAACAAAAGCAAAACAAACCAAAACAATTATAAAAATATCTTGCAGTAATTTTTAAAGATTACAGTAGCTTCGTGATTAAGTCTCCCATTGCCCTGACTCCACCTTTTCTTGCTCTGATGAACTAAGTGCCAGTGATTTGCACACACACACACACAGGAAATAAAACCCAAGATAAGTCTCTTCCTCCTCTTCGTCTTTTTTTTTTTTTTTTTTTTTTTTTTTCTCTTTTTCTTAGAAAAAAAAATCATCCAAGCCAACAAATGAAACTGGTAACTTAAATAAATAATAATACTGATATCAATGCAGCACTAGCAACACAACAATTGCCTCTAAATGCAGGGTGTGGTGGAGGATCCAGCTGGCTGAAGAAGGTCCCAGCGCGGTGGCACATTGGCAGGGAGCTGACAAGTGGGGAGGAAGATGTCGAAGAAGGAGCAGCAGTAGCAGCAGCAGCAACTGTGCCTGGTGGCAGGAAAGACAGTCCTTGGCAGGGTCTTGTCCCTCTTCTTTGCTACCAGAAGTTGCCTTTTCCCTAAGTTTTAATGTTTTGTTTGTATGTGTTTATTCACTGAACCCCCTCTCCCTCCTACGTTTACTCCTTTCCCCTTCCAGCAGGTCAAAAAGCAAAATGATACAGTACAAAAAAAATCAATTACTTGGTGTATATATATGTATGTATGTATGTATATTTGTATAGAAATATACACTCATATATACATGTATATACATTTAAAAAAAAAAAAGGTGGCAAAAGAAAAGGAAAAGGTGGTGGGGAGAAAAAGAAGGTTAAGAAAATCCCATGAAGAAGCTCCCCAATATCGACTTGGTTCAACGCTTAGTTTTGAGTTGCTCCTGGCTGGTTTCTGATGAGAACGTGCTCTGGATTCATGAAACACTGAGTTCCCACTACACCCTTCTCCTTCCCAGCACCCTCCCCCTCGGGGCTGAGTTCACCTGTGTGGACAGAAGTTGCCAAGGGTAAAGGTTTCACTTCAACAATTTGCAACTTCCCTTTCAGCCCAGACTCTGCAATCCCACAACTGAGCAGATGTCTCTTGTGGAGCACCAAAAAAAGAAAAAGAGAGGGGGGAAAAAAAAATGTATGGCGTGCACTGGGGAGGTGTCTGGGGAGAAGTGGGGAAGAAACCCACTTCCTGAAGGGAGAGGGGAGGCTGGGAACCTCAAACAGGACTGGTCCTTGGACAGTCTACATCGGTTGCCTTCCGTCAACAAGTGTCCGCAGAGCACAGAAGGTGAAGCCGTGGCTGACATGTTAACTTTTCGGGATAATTCCTGGTAGCAGAGCGGAAACAAGTGGTGTCGTCAGAAACACAGAGAGAGCATGAACAGAACAAGAAACGAAACAAAAAGGAAAAGAAAACGAACAAAAAATAATAATAATAATAAAAAAACCCAAAAAATCAGGAAGGAGAAAAAAAGCAAAACATTCAAAAAAAGGGAGGGAAAAAACCAATCGAATAAACCACAACCCAAGATCTGGTGAACTGGGTTTGTCAACTGTGCTACCTTTTCTTTTCTTTCTTTTCTTTTCATTCTTTCATTCATTTGTTTTTGTGTTTGTTTCTGAGATATATATTATATATCATATATAAATATATATGTATATATATACAGTCATTCCTTCATACAAAATTTGTCTATAGACAGTTTTGTACTGTTGTGGCAAGGTATATACATCCTTCTAGTTTAGAGGCTAGCTTGCTAAGGAATATTCTTTCATTCTTTCTTGCTTTTTTTTTGTTTTTGTTTTTCTAAGTTATTTAATTTTTTATGTGTTTATTTAAGGTTGGTCTTGTAGGCCGACTGATGAGACCATCTTTGCTTTGTCTTTGCCAGCAGGGTACTTATTTTCTCCTCTAGACCCATAGTCATTAGAACCGGAATCGCTCCGCTTGCTGTTTGCGCTATGCTTGGTTGGCGTGCCGGGGGGATGGCTCACCTGCCCGTTCTTCTCGTCTGAAAAAAGTTGTTTAATTACGTCAAAGAAGTTACTCAATGGGCTGCCTGGGTACACAAAACAGAGGAGACAAAAAAAGAAAGAAAGAAAGGAAAAAAAAAAAACAAAACAAAAACGAGAGAGGGAAGGAGAGAGAAAAGAGGAGAGAAAGAGAGAGAACAAACAAACAAATGAACAATGGGGTTTTTAACGAGAAGAACATGATGAGGAGATCCAGAGCCACGTGCGTGGGGGTGTGTGGGGGATGAAGACAATGAGCAGGAAGAGGAAGAGTGTTTCAGATGGAACACCTACAGGAATAAAGAGGCTGGTACATAAAGTACCTAGGGGGAAGGACCTAGTTTTCTCCTGCGTGGGAGAGCATTGCTGTCTCACCTAGCAGGACACAGTACCATGTGGATGAGGTTAGTTCAATCTATCACTCAGCCACTCTGCCCTGAAATGTCAGTGAATCTAATGCTGGATGCAGGCAGCTCCACCTTACTGCTGCTGCCACAAACGTGGGGTACTTTATGCGGTCACCAAGGCTTTGCAGCCTTGCCAAGCTTTCTGGCAACACTAGGAATTAGACTTTCTTGGCTTGCATTTTATTTCTTCCTGGTTACCTCTTTGTTCACCATTAAGGGACCGAAGTCACTAAGCCTGAATGCTTCAAGGGGAGCAGCAGCTGAAAAATGACTTAGAGCTGACACGAGCACCTGTGGTTTGTGGCTTGTACTTGCAAGCTTCTAAGCACCTTCAGATCCTTCTCACAAGAGGTACCAGGAAATGAAGATGCTGAACTTCTTGTGGAATCAAGCTGTTACACATCTCTTTCTGGTGCCTGCCAGGGTCAAGTACTATTTTCTTGTAGTCCTGAATTTATGTTTTCTCTACAGTTCAGCCTCAATGACACTGACATTCACTGCAGGGGAGTTAGGAACCAGGTGTAGGGTTGTGAGGCAGTAGAAGAGGAATATCCTGAACTAGAGCAGGCTGCACTGTTAACATGGGTTAGGCACTCTGCATCTTTAATGCAATCATACAATTTTATGCTGTTTGGACCACCAGGCAGCAGGGTTGTATGCTGTCAATCTAGTCCTGTGTGGAAGGATACCCGAGGAAAAGAATCTAGAGTGCTACTGAGGGAAAGGGACCAGGTGCTACTGGAAAAGTAAGCTTCTGGGGGCATTTCCAGTCCCTTTTAATTTGGTTGGACTGGGGGATTAATTGTGATCAGACACAGGAGGGGGTCACACTAAATTCTCTAAACACAAACCTTTAAGGTGGTTTTTATCTAACATCCACCATGGAGGTGATACCTGTTCATGATCATTAAAACCCCAACATGCTTTTCTCAGTATCAGGAGTCTTGGATCCATTTTTCTAACAAATTCAAATAATGTGTATCCCATGTAAGTCATTTCACCTTCCAGCTCCCAGGAGGACACAAGATCCTTGTATCTGCCTCCCAGTGCTGTGATATGCTGTGAAGAGTGGAACCTTTCTTCCCTGAGGTGGGAACATTCAGTCAGGAGCAAAGAGTTTTTATTTATAGAAGGGACTGCAATTTATCCACACGTGGTGGACACTGGTGGCTTGATAATCATTATATTTCCCTGCACTTTCATTGCAAATGTAGACAAAGCAGTTACTAAAGAAGGCAAGCACTTTTTGACTACAGTAACTTGTCTGGAGAGCTTGCTGAGTGCTTTCTTATTCTTTAATGGAAAATTCTAGGCAAACATCAACTGCTCTTATACAAAGAAAGAGGAAATATATAGCATTTGTGCCCTGCAAAACTTAAAGTGTTGTTTTGTTTTTTTTTTCCTGCCTCATGCTAACCAGGCAGGTGCTGCTTTCCTCTGCATGTTAACAGGCACTGAGAAATATCAAATTTCTCTGGCATATACAGAGAAGGATCTCAAGTCTTATTAACCTAGTTCATTCCTTGTCTTTCTTTACTTGCTGCTTTGTGGTTAATTTACTGCTGGTCCCAAATGGTTATTAGATTCGGGCAGGGCATAATTCACCTAATTGACTAAAGCCTTAGAGATGTCTCTGAACAGTCAGACAAAGCATGTATCTCAATTTCTGGCTCAGAAGAGAAGGGCTATCAAACTCTCAGCCAGTTCTGGGTTAGATCTCCATGAGCTCCACCTGCTTATTTCCACATGCATCCAAGTCCCTTGGAAGGAGGATGTCTATTCCCCATCTATGACTTCAGAGATTTCCCTAAGCCTTCCCTAAGGTTTGTGGGTGCATACTCTGCTCAGACTCATTTCTACCTGCTCAGACTCATTTCTGCTTCTTTTAGGTGGACGCTTTTTTTTTTTTTTTTTGATGGAAAGAAATCAAAAGAGAAAGCAAACACTCAGCCTTGAATGCAGGACTGTGGGCAGATCTGGTTCTTATGTGGCTTTGGACCTCTTATCTTCATAAGCAAATGGAGTCAGCAGAGAGAATGAAAAAGAGCACTGAAAAAAATGCTGGAGAGGGAAAGACTGCAAGTTTGTGAGAAAAAGGGGGGGGATGTGTCTAGTTTTTCAGTCGAGCAGCTTATTCAACAAGCTTAGAGGGAAAGAAGAGGGCAGAGTAAGCAGGGCTCTGCAGGGATCAGGAAAGTTTTTTGTTTTCAGGTAGACAGGAACAGTAGACAGAAGTACAGCTTGCAAGAATGGAGCAATAAAACATTTTTTAAACTGTATTTATATATCTTGTATCTGTTGAGTTGTGATACAGGATTTTTAATCACCCTATTAAAATATGCAAGCCTGTTTCATCCACCCTTTCTCCTCCCCATGCCCTACCAGCTTTCAAGTGCCTGGAGATTTACTGCAGCAGAAATATTTAACAGACTGCTTTTCTTTGCCTGTATCACTACTGGATTGCATACAATCAGCATTTTCAGGTAAAATTTTAATGGGATATAAGAAATCCTTAGGGTTATTTAAAGAGAGCTACTGAAAAATAAAATAGGCCACTTCACTAACCCTTTCCTTCCTTTGCCTTTGTTGTATCTGGGCCTGTAATAAGGCAATAATGCTGTCATATTCCTGCAGTCAAGACAGAATTTATCCTACCCCAAGCAATACAGACAGCCACTGCATTGATGTTGTCTACATGACAGCTTGTTAGCCCATTCCTGGGCTGGTCTAGATATTGGTCTTTGGGTGGAAAGACATTTTTCTCACATTTTTCTCTGGAGATATGTAAACATGGGTCATTTATGCTGGAAGCATGGAAGTACTGCATAGTATTGTTCCTCTTTGTTCTCAGTTCCCTTTGGGCTTATAAGTCCAGTATAACAAGAACTGAAAATGCAGATGATGAAGGATTGGAACAGCTTTTTCAGCAATCTGCCACTCCTAGTATTCAGTGCAAAATGTGTGATAGGCTCTAGACCTTGAAGTCCATATAGGGGCCTCAAAAAGGCTGCCTCTCTTATTTTACAAGGTGAGTTGACCTTCCTTTTCCTCTGGACAGGTTTGAAGGTTTGGCTCACTGATTCTTCACATCTTTCCTAGTGTTTCACACTTCTGTAACTAAGGTTTTTTTTCCTCTTTAGAGCAAATGTTCATCAACACAGAGCAAAGAAGACACGAAGGGTAGCAAGAGTTAGAAACTGTGAGAATCATCAGAGGCATCAGGGGAGGCTCAGAGCATTAGGTTTACATCCAGAGGAGGAAATGGATGCGTGCATTTTTGAGTTAGACCAAGGAGCTGTATGCTGCAAGATGAGGAGGGGGAATGGGTCTGAAAACAAGCACTGATGCTTATGAAAGGGTCATGTATTGAAGGAATGCACTTGTGTGCAGCACTGTCACAGCCAAGTATAATGAAAGAAGTCAAAACTATGAATCCATCTGAATACAGCAGGCACTAAAAGGAAGAAACAGGGCTGGAGAGACACAGAAATGGAAAGGAAGCTGGGCAGATGGCTTGTACCAACCCTCACAGGCCTCAGTATTCCATCTGCTGTTTATAGAACACTATACTGATCTATCCCCAGTGGTGTCACCAGTTTGAGAAGCAAAAAGAGGAGCACCCAGGTAAGAGAGGAAAGAGAAGATGAGGTGACTCAGTCCAACCATCTGAAGTGACACCAGGAATGGATGCACCTTGCAAAGATCCTGCTCTGATCTTGCAAAGAGTCTCAGAGTCCTCCACGGAAAATAACAGGTGTTGAACAATAGCTTCAGGACAAGCCTAGAGGCTTCAGTCACTGATTAGAGCCTGCTGGTTTGTAACATTTTAAGACAATCAGGTAAGGACTTGGTCCTCTTTTCATTAAAGCAAATAGCAACATTCCCATTGACTTACTTAATGGAAGGAAACCCTGAGGCACTTTCTTCTCCTGTGAAACCATCTCTCTCAAGTCTATGTATTTTTAATGCACTAATCTTTGTGGTGCTAAACACAAAGATGCACAAAACAAATATACCATCTGTGGGATTATCCTCTGCCCTTCCTTTCTACATAGCTTGAGAAATTTTGGATTTCTGCATTTTTAGCTGAGGCTTTTTAAGACAGTGAATGTGAAAGGAAATGCCTCCACTGGAGACACCCTTTTTCAACCTGACTTTATATTCCTTCTCTTGTTGCTTTCCATCCTTTCTGACTGTCCTTTGCCTGCCTCTGCTACTGAGGCTTTCTTCCTGTATTCAGCCTTTTCTCTTTAACCCTTGTCTTTTTCATCCCTAGCTCATCTGTATTTCAACAGCAGCTGTGATTTCAGAGATTCATGTAACAGAAATCCAACTCACAAAAAGCTCTGAGAACTCCCTTGATAGGTGATAATCCCTTCCTTTTAAAAACAATTTGTGACTGAGTTCTATCCCTTTTTGTTAAGAGTAAACATGTTTTTATCTGTTTGATTGGTTTCTGTTGGCAGAGTCCCTTCTGCCTTCAAAAAAGACTTAAAATACAGATGCCACTGACAGTATACGCAGTGAAAGGGATGACAAAAAGATAAAAGTGGCCTACTCCTCTTTGTTTAGTTGTAATATTTTGTAGGAGTCTTCCTTCAGACTCAAGAGCCCTGAGCCTAAGCAAATCCCAGAGATGCCCCAGTGAGCTCACTGACTATTGGAGAAGGCTGCAGAAAGGATTTTTTTCTCCTTTAATGGTTGGGTGTATGGGGCTTCCCTCTAGACTAGAGAAGGGTGACAGAAAGGCCACTGCAATGCCCTGCTAGAGCCCATCACACAGAACTTCCTCTTGGTGTATGAACCCATCCTAGGCCATCTGAAGTAAGCTGAAGAAATGGCAGAAATCCCAAGATGGGTACTTGTCTAGAAATATAGGAAGTCAGGAAAGCATTTCAAGAGACATGGATGTGTTTTTATTCTATTTATAAATTAGCACAAGAGACTGACCTCCACAGGTTTTCCCATTTCTTTTTTCCCCATTCTGTTACCTATTGACACCTGCTACCTGAACTGCAAATGGGAAAAGTGACTTCCAAAGGCAACCACAGAGCTTGTTTCCCAAAGCCCATAGACACTGCTAGGAAAAATGCCAGCTGAGAACAGTGTTTGCAGGAACACACTGCTGGGAGGAACTACTCAGATTATCACACACTGTTAGCTGAGGTGTCCATGCTGCCAGCAGAACATGGGAACCTCCACTTGCTAGACACCTGGGCAGCTATCAGCAACCAACCTGACATTTAAGTGCTGCATAACCCATCCTTGTTCTTACTCCTCCTGGCTCCTCTGCAGGAGGGTGGCCCGATACTTGTGCCTAGCCAGGTGCATCCAGATGGCCATGCTGCCTCTGTCTTGCACATTTTCTCTCTCTCATCCCCTTGCAGAGAAGCTGAGATCCATCTCAACCTTTCCTGTCACAGACTATATAACTGAGACACTTACCTCTTGGGTAATGCATAGAGAATGGTGCAAAGATTATGTGTAAAGAAAGGCAGCAAAGACCCAAATAGTTGAGGCTTATTTCCTTGCTGCTACCTTTTGCAGAGCTAAGAAATTAATCAGCAAGTCTCCATTGCTGGCCAATCCAGCATCACCACGTAACATCAAAAAAAAAGGTGTGATGACAGAGAGGGAATCATGCAGCCATTTGGACAGATGGTGGCACTGAAAGAGCAGGCAAGGATAGTGGTGGGATAAGAGATGACAGATTCTGTTGTGGAACCGTGCTGAAAACTGTCTGGTAAAGGACAGCCTGAGAATTCTTTGTCCTTTTACAAAGATCTGCCTGTACAAGTGTATGCTGAGAGGGGAAGCTGATGACCTACACGTGTAAAGCTGCAGCAGATGATAGTACTGCTGCTACCCATTCTCTTAGAGACTTCTGCTGCTTCATTCCACTTTTACGTCCAGAAAACTGTCAGAAAGGTATTTGGACTTCACAGTATGATTCTGTCCTTTCCTGCCAGATGGATGTTCAAGTATGATCTTACGAGTTTTAAGTTCTCTAACCTGTTACTAAGTAGACAAACAAGCTGGGTATGCTGGTGAAATGTTCCCTCCTCATTTTCTCCGAATTAATCCCTTTAAAATAGAATTTAATATTCTGGAGGCCATCTCAAGTTTAGCTCAGAACAGCAAACAAGTATTCATGTGGAGTATCCTGAAGCACTGCCTGCCATTAAGAAAGTTCTGTGATCTTACTTAAGAGAGAGATACTTGTGCTTTCTGCATGGGCTATTATTATAGAGAAAGAGATCTTGTATTGGGCAGTAAAAACCCAGCCACAGCTGTCAAAAAAGGATCTGACATGTACCAAGTAGCTCAATATATCTAAATTAATCCTCAGAGCCAAGTTACCATTTTTGATGCTACCTTCTATCAAACAAAAACATGAGTCACAAACTGGAAAAGAAATGTTTGCCCAGCACAACACTAGAATGCAGAAATTTGACTGGAGCTTAGAGGGAGTCAGCTATCATCCTTTTGGAGAGCAAAGGACAGGAGTAGACTGGGCAAGCATAACAGAAATGTGGCTTGAACAATTTGAGCTCTCTGGCTTATCTTACTTAGCATGATCTACCAACTATGAATGAATATGTGGTCTTTCAGGTAGATCTTCTCTTTATGTCTCCTTGGGGTCCCAATTTAGACAGAAGAATCAGCCATGCTCAGGAAGAGCAGTAGCCAGCACAATTTCCAAAAATGCTAATTTAAAAAATGCTTTTTTGACTACCCCACAGTGTAACAGTAGTGCAAAAAGTGCAAGAGCCTTCCAGCAAGGAGGGCAGCACGTTTTTTTCTGCAGGTTTCAGTGTCAGTGTTTCTGCCATCAGTTACATCTTCATGCATACAAATCACCACCCTCCTCTTCCATCAAATAGCTACTTCATGAGATGCAGGATTACTCTAATTAAAACCAATATGGATCAGGATCACTTCCAAGAGCACTAAATCCAGATATTTGCTGCCGCCAGTAACACCAGCAGTCTCTAAATTAGCACTCACAAAGCTACAGGCTGCATTTGCAAACCAAATGAGATGTAATCTGTCTTAAAACTACAAAATGTCTCCTAATTTCTCAAGGAGCTTGAGATGCTATTGACATGGGCTCATGCCTTATGAATCAAACTGTAAATGCAAGGAGCTACAAAGAGCTGCCTTTGCCCTCTTTGGATGGAGGAGGACTGACCACAGGGGAGAAGGTCAGCTGGCTCTGTGCAGGAAGCTGTGTCAAGTCCTCCTGGAAGCAAGATACTCACTGACATGCACTGGAAAGATACGAAAGGCAACTGGATTTGTTGTGCTTCTGCTTTGATCAGATAACTTTGGAGATAGCCACTGGCACACACAAGGGTACATAAAGCTTTTTGTTGAGCCCTGGTGCTGGGAATCAAGGTTTGAATTGTAAGGAGCAACCCAGGATGTTTAAGAAGAAACATGTTTGCCCCTGTACTCAGCGCTGGTGAGACCACACCTTGAGTCCTGTGTCCAGTTCTGGGCCCCTCAGCTCAGGAAGGAGATTGAGGTGCTGGAGCAGGTCCAGAGAAGAGCAAGGAGGCTGTGAAGGGATCCAGCAGAATTCCTGTGAGGAAGGGCTGAGGGAGCTGGGGGTGTTGAGGCTGGAGAAGAGAAGGCTCAGGGGAGACCTCATCACTCTCTACAACTCCCTGAAAGGAGGTTGGAGCCAGGGGGGGGTTGGGCTCTCTTCCCAGGCAGCTCTCAGCAAGACAAGAGGGCAGGGTCTCAAGTTGTGCCAGGGGAGGTTTAGGTTGGAAATTAGAAAGAATTTCTTTCTGGAGAGGGTGATCAGCCATTGGAATGGGCTGCCCAGGGAAGTAGTGGATTCTCCGTGTCTGGAGATATTTCCAAAGAGCCTGGATGTGGCACTGAGTGCCATGGGCTGGGAACCACGGGGGGAGTGGATCAGGGGTTGGACTTGATGATCTCTGAGGTCCCTTCCAACCCAGCCAGTTCTATGATTCTATGATTCTATGAAGTCTTCTGGCCAACCTGTAGTCACAGGGTTATGGTCTAAGACTTTGCAGGAATGTGTTTGTGCAGTGCCTAACACAAGAGCTTGATTTCACAGGAGCTGTGCTCTTTATACATGCTAACCTTTTCCTTCTCTTGTCACCCTTCAGTTTCATGGAAGTGTCACTGATGACTTAAAGTCTTTAAGGTTTGTAAAGACAGACCCTTTTCTGAACAAGGACTTCTGAAATCACCCTGTGGCTTTTTGTGTGGTGTATATAAATAGCTCCAGATTCCATGTGTCCAATCTACTTGCCTTCTAATGATACTTGCTAATTCCCAGCTTTGTGGTTGAAGCTGGAGGGCTTTCCAGTTTGTGTATAATCTTAATTCTTATTTTTAATGTAAAGGTTCTGTAGAACCTACTAGAACCTCATTGGCAATTATACAACCTATTGTTCAGTGAGATAGACAGAAATACCAGATTAGATGGTAGTAAACAGTTCTCTCAATCCTGCCTCAAAAGAAATAGAGTCCATCTCATTCTTTTACAGCTCTGTTGATTTCAGAAGGTTTAATGGGAGCTTTACCATGAAGTAGTAAAGCTTATTTGTCACTAAACTGATTTGGCTCTATATACAGAGAAGGAATAAGTAGATCAGGCAAGTCAGAAGGTATCACTCCTATAGGCAGTTTTTAGGTTACAGCTGCATTTTAAATGTAAAGGTTTCAATTTTAACAAGGCAAATTTAATCCTTCAAACAGATAAGGAAGACCCCATGAAAAGCAGTTTAGTCTGGTATTAAGAAATGCCCATTCCCCTGCTAACATGAGTGGAAACATAAAATAAAATATTCCACCCCAGTGTGCATTTCAAATTTATTATGAGCTAAATTATTTTCTTCAATTGTGAAATATTAAGAATTGGCAGTGGTTTTCTGGTTGTGCACAGGCAGTGTTGCTAAAGCAGCTGTTACATCATTTGGATATTGGCAGCTCCTCTGACACACCTCTGCAGGTCAACATTAACTTGTTTTTCAAAGCCAAAAAAAGGCTATATGCAAAATATTTTCTCAGACTGATGACCACTGCAAGCAGAATATGCAATAGCATTTAAAGGCCTAAACAAATTTGCCTTGCTGTTAGTTACAACACTCAATGGTTTCTAGCGGGTGAAAAGATATCCCTAATTCCCATCAGAGCTTTCACACAGCTCAGCCAGACACAGAGCAGCTGATCAGCACTTGCTGCTCCAATGTTCATTCTTTGGCAACCCCCAGTGCTCACTCTCAGAATATGGAACAATGATGAGGTGAAAACCCCCCATAGTAGAGTTTTTGTTACACTATTTGTTGTTACTAGATCAACATTTGTTAACTTCACAGAGGGTTCCCTGTCCTCAAAGTCACAGAGCAGAGCTTGCCACTAAAAGGCTAAAAGCTGGCATCATTCCCTTTTGCTCCCCTGTCTAAGTTGTGGGTGAGCTTTTCACTCAAATAGGAGTGTAGAATTCTGCATGGTGCACTCACTACTGCTTGAGTGATGTGTGAGAGCATGAACAGGAATATTTCAAGAAAGCAGCTTCATTCAAACCCCTGGAACACATCCTCTCTCTTCTCTGGACATATATTTCTGTCTGTGCTTTAGCTGCCACAAAACAGGTTCCCTGCTGGCTATCAACTTGTCCTCTTTGTCCCTTGTTGGACTGATGCTGACACTGTGGCAGGGCCTGTGTAATGCTCTCTGTCTACAGAATGCATTAATGCTCTCTGTCTACACAAGGCAGAGTGCTGGCAGTTGTCTGTTCAGCTCAATTAACTTGCAAGCGATCAGGAGAATCAGCATTTTAGTATCTTTGTACAATGTGAAGTCCAGATCCAGGCAAGAAACAAAAGCTTGAGGGAGAAGAGGGATTTGTTGTCTGATGCTTTCAAGGAGAAGCTGGAGCTCTGCCTGCAACTTAAGTGAGTCCTCCTGAAGAGATGAGAAATAGTGTAACTCAGAAAACTCCAATGAGAAATCAAATGAGCTCCTTTCAGAGCAAAAGAAAATCTCTCACCAGCAAAGCTGCAACTTCAAGGTAAAGAGATCATCTGAAATACAAGAAATGGGCCAAATTCAGCCTCAGTTACACAGACATAAACCTCATTTCATTTCCACTGTGATGATTTTCTGTTGTTGCTACAGATTCCACAGCAGCTCCAGAACAACTCTCCTTGGTTTACAAAGAGATGACACAGGAGTCATCTCTTGGGTGGGAGTTGGTGGGAGGTACCAGCTCAGAACTTCTTCAGTGTTCCCTTTCACAGATACCTGAATTCAACCTAGAAACCAGAATGAAAATCTAAAGAGAACAGAGTTCTCTTAGACAGAATCTTTCTGTACCAGGTTAAACAAGACAAAAATCTCTCTTATGGTATTTGGGTATTTTCACTACTGTGTTTGGAGGAGTCAGTATGGGCATGGGTAATCAAAGAAAGAACACAGTCCATGTGTGCACAGAGGGGAGGGAAGGCAAGGGACAAGTTAACCCAAATTAATGGAACCCCACACAACTAGAGCTGCAAGTTTTGCAGGAAATTCTTTTTTCCCTCACTCATTCCTAACAAAATTCTTCATCTCTAATAGGTTCACTACTTCTCCAGCTGGAGACACAACATCCATCCCCAAGACCAGAGAGGAACCAGGACAATTTACACTGGCTAAGTGACTGACAGATAATATGCAGTGTGTCTTATGGAAGATGTAAAAGCTTCTTACCCCAAGGATATCTGGGGAAGAAGGGAGTGGATGTAAGAGGGAAATAAATAACATAACAATCCTGTCTCAATAAATAGCAGGAAACCAAGGGAGACAGCAGCTAGGAAGGCAGCATTCAGCTTCACTGCAGAAAAGGGACTGAAGAATCATGAATCAAAGGTGGCAAGTAAACAAAAGAGGAGGGGAAAACATGAAAGGAAAAGAAAATCACTGGCCTGGGTTACGGTGAGGGAGGGAATCTCAAGTGCAACACCAGACACTTGTGCTATGAAGGGGAAAGCTGTGGCAGAGCCTGTGCATCTGTGCATGGATGAGGAGGAACAGAGTAAGGGGAATGTGCTTGTGTCCAGCAGGGAAGCCAAAGACAGAGTGGGCTGGTACGGGGGGGTAGTCTTGAAAAGAGCGTGAGAGAGCAGGGAGAGGGAAGGGGAAGAGGTGGAAGGGACAGCACAGCGTGTTGTTATGTTGCTCAGCAGGGGCTG
The DNA here is from genome assembly GCF_003957555.1 of Calypte anna. Classification (NCBI taxonomy): domain Eukaryota; kingdom Metazoa; phylum Chordata; class Aves; order Apodiformes; family Trochilidae; genus Calypte; species Calypte anna. The sequence goes on from NC_044250.1 coordinate 13,978,822, forward strand.
GGGAACAAGAAAAGGCAGAAGGGAAGGAAGTTCTTACCACATTTGGAAAGTCTGCCAGTCATCAACTCCATACAGTTAGTGGTGTCTGGATCATAGAACGGAAACAGGAGGGAGGGAGGGAAAAACATAAAAAAAAGGTTTCCATACCTCTGTGCATAAAGTAGTAACTTAGCACATCATTACCTGAAGCAGGAAACATAAATACATCTTCGTCTTCACACAACACAGGCCAAATTCTGCCACCCACTGTATGCCAGTGCAAAGCTGGCCCTGTGACTGGGAGTGCATGCTGCTTCAGTTCTGCTGCTTTCACACACCACTTTATCATTGTTTTAGGTATTTCTGAGATGTGTGAAATACTCTGCCACCACATAACAAACTATAAGCCTTGAATACATTGTGTCACCTGGCCAGCTTTGCAAGTGAGCCTGCAACAAGTAGGAAATGCCCAGCCAGCTGATCTATGTACACAATGCAGCAATTTTGGACATGGAATGAGAAAGGCTATGTACACAGCTCAGAAACATCCTTTAGACCAGAGGATAACATCCATGTCCTCAGCATAATTCTTCCTTTCTCATTCATGTGTGGTCCTTCACCCCTTTTGCTTTCAAAGCCACTATTCACATGCACTAGAATCACTTCTGGAAAGGGTGGCAGAATCTGGCCCAAAGATATTACTGTCCACTTTGTGTATAGCTCCCATTGCCACAATCTCTGAGTGACTGCATGATAAGCAGAAGGAGCTCTACATGTCAGCTTTAAAGCAGAAAGAGCAGCCCTGCTGGACACTTCCATGGGGAACCTGCTGGGGAGCCAGATCTAATCTGCCAGCCAGGATTCCCTTGCATTTGGGATCATAATTGTTGCATCCGTGAGTGCTGGGCTATGTGGAGCACCCACTCACTGCTGAGCAAGGAGGTCACAGTTAAAGCACTTGGTTCAGTCTCAGATCTCCTCTTGCCTGTCCTCCCAATGAACACTCAGGTGTTCAAGAAATGGATAACTTGGAAACATGCACACATATGCTGAAAATCCCTGACTGTTAGGCAGCTCTAACTACTCCCTGTCTGCTGAAGAGTCTGCAGGTGAGAGGGAAGGATAATTTCTCAGCATTCCTCTTAATTATGAAGAAAAGTAATTTCAAAAAAAGAGGGAAGGGGTGATTAAGCTTGGGTAATCTGGACCCATGGTAGAAGAGCATGGAGTAGGCAGGACAGGTGCTTGGCCCTGTGACACTGGTCAAAGCATCTAAGCAGCAGTTGCATGCTCTCCATCCCCAAGGCCAGAGGCAGCCAGGCAGAGGTCAAGGGGAGATGATACTCATGGAAGGTCTCTCAGAAAGGCACAAGACTGAGAGAAAGACAAAGCCAGGAAAAGGAGGGAGGGGAAGGAGAAGAGAGGATCCAAGAACTGGAACAAGGTAGCAGAGGTGTCAGAGAGGCCAGGAGTTTAACTTTTGGCTCATCTGACTGAGTGAAGGCAGATTAAGCTCCCAAAATATAATTCTCCCTGATGATGCCTTGAGAAGTGCCCACGGCTGCTGACTGAGCCAACAACCAGAAGTCCCAGCCAAGATTTTGTATTGGTTTTATTTCTTTATATCTTGGAGAAGTTTTTTGTCTCATGCCTATTCATGGTTCCTTGTCCAGCCCCGTCCTAGCCTGAGCCATTGTTGTCATGCAGTGTAACACAGATCTATAGTGGCAGAACTCAGAACATTCTCCCAATCAATAGCAGAACTTACTCTTTGAAAAAGAAAAACACATCAGAGCAAGGTAAGTCTCCAATATGACTGAAAGATTGTTTCTGACTCCCACCTCCAACAGCTGGAATTTTCCCCTCAAGTTAGCCAGACTGATTTGGACACACAGTGACCAGCAGTCTGGAAACAAAAAAGGCAGTAGCTGGCTAATGTCAGAGTAGGTAAATATTGTGTCTGGTTTACTGAGATTCTCCTGAAACCCGTATTTCTGTTTCCTTATTACTTTAAATAAACTAAAAATAATAATGTCTCCTTAAATTAACACTTCAGAATACTTTTCTAAGCCATCTGCAGTCAGCACAGCTCTTTTCAGTTTTTAATTTAAAGCTAATTTTATAGCAGGTCTTCATACATTAGAAGACAAACTACATTTACAGAAATTCTACAACAGGAATAAAGCATTGTAACATAGGCTTTTTGAAAGTGTAACATCTTGGGCTCTGTATCCTGTTTTGTTCCTAAAAAACTATATTTTCATACTGTAGAATTGGTTTCAGTGGATAAGGAGAAACACAAATCTTAGTAAAATACAAGATGATGGAAAATATCAAAGGAACACTAATAAAATCTCTAACTTGTCTTAAAGATTTTATGCTCAACTATAACTTGTATTCTCTGTATTACCATGGCCAGTCCCAGGAACTGCACAGGAATTTATTTTTCTTGTTAATGTTTTTCCAGGATATGATCAGGCTGGTTATACCTCATTCCTAAGGCACAGAAAACATGAGCACGCCAGAAACAGCAGCTGATACCACATCTCTTGAAAGACTAACAGAGTTAATATGCCCTCAGCTTCTCTGTTTTAATAATTACTTTAATATTTCTCTCATTTCCATCATATTGTAACATCTGCTTTAGTAAATACTCTATATTATAAAATATGTCATCATTTTAAAGCAGAATTTTCATTCTAATGTAGATAGATTCTTGGCAGTCAGCTTCTGCTCAAGGATAATAATCCATTACCCAGTGACTGTGGGACCTAGGTGTTATGGAGGTGAATAAAGCCAGGGCCCAAAGGCCTTCAGCTGTCTAAGAAGTGTTCATGGATCATGTAACTGCATTTTTAAAGTCTGCAGTTTAATTTTTGTAATTAAAGCATAGTGGCAGTGTCAGATTTCAATGCTTCTGATGATAAGGCAATTCTTTATTTCACAGAGCTTGCTGGCAGTCACTCATGCTTTGGATTTGACCAAAACATTATAAATGACACCCAGTTCAGTTCATTAACAGATGGCAAATGCTTTGGTTAAAATAAGACCTTCCTTCCAAAGGGCAAACAAGCTCTGAATCCTTTAAAAACACTACTGTTCTGCTGATTTTTCCCCCCCAGTTTTCTTTATTCTTTAATTTCTGCATTTTCACCCTACATAAATTCCATAGTCAAGCTGCCTGGTTTATGATGCTTCTGATACCTCTGAGATCAAGATTTCTCCCAGCCCAGGAAATCTGACCCGAACAGCTGCTCCTCTGAGATCTCCAAATCCAGGGCCAGATCCCAGAAAGCACTGAGCATCTCCTGTCAGATGCTCATAGTCCTCTACAAACATTTCCCATAAGGGAGTTGATGTCAGGGGAGCCACCAGCACCAGTTTCTCTGTCTCAGGGTAGTTACCATTGAGACAGGGGCTCCCCAGTCCTTGGGTGCTTATTTGAAATGCAATATCATAACTCTGGAGAGCTTGGATTTTTTCTACATACTTCATTTCAGGACTATTCAGTTAATTTTAATGACACCTGATCAGTAGTAATATTAAAGCTGTTCAGCAAAAAAACCTGGAGTGCTCTGCCAATCCAACCAGCATTACATGGCAGCTTTTGTAGGTGGGAACAATGACAGCAACACAAAGTAATTGCCTCAGACATTATATGAGAGGTAAGACATAAAGGCTTGCATAAGAACGCAAGAAGCATGATGAACCTGGGACCTGGATGAGTCCCAGATTAAACTGATGTGCAGTCCAGTTCCAAACTGGCATCTGTATAGCCCTGTTTTGAGTCTGCAGCTGGAATTTTACCTTGCAAAACACTTTACTCCTTATTCCCTTTTCTGTCCTGAAATAAATTCCTCCACAGATTTGGGAACTGTAAGTTTCTTACTAATTTTGGGGGTTTTTTTTGTAGAAAATCAGCCAACCTACAGCTCTTGTAAGCCATGAAAATAAACACACAGAATTTACAAATCTGTAATCAAGTAAATTTTGGGGGGGCCACATAAATGTGTTTTGGTTTTGAGATGTACATCAGCCCAATAAGAGAGTTTGGGTGCATATACAGAATATCAACACAGTGATCAAGTATTTGCAGTGCCCTATTTTGAAGTTGGATATAGTCTCTAAACACTTGTTGATGCTGATGAAAGACACTGCCAGCAGCAACACTGAGATGCTCTGAGATGCCAGTGGTTAAAATCTGACATGAAGCCAGTAAATATAATAAAATAGAAAATCTATTACAAAAAAGTTATAAAGACTGGTTTGGTACTGCTAATTGCCCAGAACATGGGAAAATGGAGGAAAAATAATAATATGTAGCACCCCACACTTAAAAACAAAGCCCAGAGTCAAACAAATATTAGGAATATAAAACCTGACACCCTATGAATGGTCACAGATGGCTTTTGCATGTCCCTACTCACTAGCTGCTTCTATTACTCTTCTGTGCAAAGGCACTGGAGGAAAACAGATTATTATTTAAGAGGAGTGCTGGGTTGAAACAAAGGCACTAATCTGAGTTGTTTACTTCCCTAAGGGATTTGGACAGGCTGGACTGATGGGCTGAGGTCAACTGTTTGAGATCCAGCCAGGCTAAATGCCAAGTCCAGTACATATGCCCCAACAACCCCGTGGAACACTACAGGCTTGAGGAAAAATGGAATGGTGCCCCAAGGAAAAGGACCTGGGGGTACTGGTTGACAATGAGCCAGCAGTGTGTCCAGGTGGCCAAGGCCAACAGCATCTTGGCTTGTATCAGAAACAGTGAAACAGAGTGGCCAGCAGGACAAGGGAAGTGACTGGTGAGGCCATACCTCTCATACTGTGTTCAGGTTTGGGCCCCTCACCACATGAAGGACATTGAGGTGCTGAAGTGAGGTCAGAGAAGGAGCTCACAGCTGGTGAAGGGTCTAGAGAACAAGCCCTGTGAGAAGCATCTGAGGGAACTGGGGAAAAGGAGGCCAAGGGGAGACTTTATCACTGCCTTACAGTGATACCTGAAGTGCCTTACAGCTACCTGAAAGGAGGGTGCAGTGAGGGGAGGGTCAGACTCTTCTCCCAGATAACAAGTGATAAAACAAGAGGAGAAAGCCTCGAGTGGCACCAAGGATGGTTTAGATTGGATATCAGAAAAAAAATGTCTTTACTGAAAGGGTTGTCAGTTACTGAAAGAGGCTGTCACCATCCCTGAAGGCATTGAAAAGACAGGTAAACACTGAAATTCAGGACATGGTTTAGTGGTGTTCTTGGCAGTGTGCTAGGTTAGTGGTTGGACTTGATAATCTTAAAGGTCTTTTCCTACCAAAATGATCTCTCTCTCTCAATGGAGAGAGCTCCTTCTATCTCAACAAAGGGCAGACCTGCCCAGGGGTTACCTGAGTAGAGATTCTGAGCGTATGGCTCCTGGATGGAGCACCACATGAATGAGAAACAAGGCCAGCTGCTCTCAAAGGCAGCAATGGTCCCCAAAAGGGACTGTCCTCTCATGGCCTTGCTGGGATAATGGATTTTGTGATACCAGTAACAAAAACACATGGATAGCCAGCCTGGTTGAGACCAAAGGCCATCCAGTGCTCTGTCTCCATCAGCAGCCACACATACAAGAGTGACAGCCAAGCATACAGAACACTTAACACTGCCTCACTCTCACCACCTTCAGGTCAGAAGTTTCCTGAGCCTGCTGAGGTTCCTCATGAAAATATTTCTTACAGTTCAGCCTCCCTCTGAGTAAGAAGTACTCAGGGAAAGAGAAGCAGCTGCAAGTTCTTTGCATTCAGAACCTGCTTTAGTGAGGAGTTCCATAGGTCTTACATTTGGATACATCTTTCAATATTTTTTGGTGCATGGATTTGCCTGGTTCCACATGATGGCTTCTAGTTAGTAACAAAAATGAACAGCTAGCTACTTGTCCTGTGCCAGTCATGTAGACCTGGTATTGTCTCAGCAGTAATGGCACAGAGGGTTTAATGTCCTGAAACAGTAAGGTAGCAGGTTGATGTGTTGCACTAAATTTGCCCAACTGGAGAGTGGATTTTAGCACTTTGGGGATAAATTTCATTTATTTACACACATTCAGGTAAGGGAGGGAAGCAATTTTCCTAATTTAGAGTATGTCAGAAGAAATAAGCACAGCCAGTCTTAGGAAGAAAAAATGGAAGTGAATGGAGGGATATCAAGGGGGAAGGGGTAAGGTGCTCAAGTGTGACACAGAAACACATCTGCCTAAATCAGGTATATATCAGGCTCACACAGATGCACAAACACAGATGCAGGGGCAACATGACATCTACAAACACTGTTGTGAGCTGGAGGAATGAGAAAGAGGTAAGTGCATTCTGAAACCCAGGCAAGCCTGCTTAGTGGGCTGGCATGCTGCATAATAGATCAAAGAGAAGCAGGAGAGAGCATGACTGTCAGTGCCAAATGCTTGTTAGGTCTTAGTGTTCTGCTTTATGCTGTGTTCATTGAGTCTTCCCCTTCTGCAGGTCTTACTTTACATGCTCACATCTTTCACAGATGTTTTTCATCTTCCCATCTGTAAGGGCATCTGAACTGCATGGCAGGGGAGACAGCCACACAGAGGATATGTCTGCACACAGTGAGCTAGGAAAATCTCCAGTGCTGGGCCTGTGTTGCTGGTTAGAGCCAGCAGGACCTGCAGAGCCACGGCAGAGGAGAGTCAAAGTGAACCCTGAGCTTGTTCTGTTGCAGCAGTGGACTGCCCACAGGATATCTTCAAACCATGAACCTGAACGGGAGTCCAGCCACCACAGTTCCTGTGAGGTGTTCAGGGCTGGGAATATGGAAGAAGAGAAACTGAGAATAATCTGCCTTGTTTCTAGTAACAAATGCTGAGGAGTTCCATGTCAGTTTCTAGGAAGCTCTTGCACACATCTTCCCAGCTGCAGGTATCCAGCTAAGCAAGGGGTTGAATGTGATCTCTTGCTGACCCTTTATTCTTTGATTTCCCCTTCCTTTCTCTCTGGCTGGGGTTGTGAACCACAGAGCCTCTCTACCCTGACGCACAGGTTATCTCTTCCTGGTAACAATTTTGATTCCCCTTCCTGTTTTCTTTTTCCCTGTACTCAGCTCCAAACTAATTTTTTTCAGGTTAAACTCTTTCTCTGTTTCAAGACATTTGCATATTCCTGATCCAATCAGGTAATATGATATTGAATAATTTAGCATAATAATAATAATAATTTGTGAGCTGTTTTGTCTGGATAACTTGGCCAAGGGAATTCTCATTTTTAATTTTTAAGAGACCTTCATTTTCATTTTTCATTTTGCTCTAGGGGCAGTTATCCATTCCACTCGGGCACTGAAGATCAGGCTGGGTTTTTCCTGCTAGTCCAACATGTTCTCATGTAGCTTTAGGCAGTAGAAAAAGATTCTGTATCTCTAATATGATTTCTTCATTCCAAAAAGAGCAAAACTGTAAGTCAGACAAATTTCTCACAGCACAGTTTGCCCTTAACCTCTACCTGAGCCTCAGGCAGATGAATGATTTTTATTCCTGTTATAATATGACTTTCCTACAGCTATATCTTGCTTCACATAGTAAATGTGCACGAGGCTCCTGGCCTTCCTAGAGTGCCTCAGTATCTAGCACATACTAGAGTGAAGAAGGTAAGAGAGATCACCCTGTTATTTACTTTTTAACATTTTTTTCCTCTACAGAAAGTACGGATACACATCTTTCCCTAAGAAACAAGGGATGCTTGAATGTTGTTCATGCAGTGGGGGTAATCTGAACTAGACTCAAAGGATGCTGTTCTACCTAATACCCCCTCACTCCCACTTGGCTCCAGTATTTACCAAGAAGAAGGGCTTGCAGAAAATTCTGGCTGCTTCCTTGAGTTTTATTTAATTTCAGAATTCTAGAGAAAAAAAATCAGAATCTTCACCTTTCCTGTTTCCTAACAGAATAACCCCTGCGCTGAGCACACTCACAATCCAGCATGCAGAGGGCCAGGCAGTACTGGAGGGCAAAATCAAAGTGGAAAATACTATTTCCTTAACTGAGTATACTTCCCTGTCATGTAGTGAGCATACACTCTTCTAGATGGAGTTATTTGATCTTTAGTTGTTAAAGCCACACTGTTAGACCAGAAGGATGTAACCCATATGTGTAATGAGCCAGGGATTTCTAGGATGTAAGAGCAGGATGTAATGCTGACTTCATTCCTCTACTTTTGTCTTTGCTGTTTCACACAAGGGTCAGACATAGAATTTGGTCCTTGCATGTACTATTTAGTTACTACCTCTTCATCATCTTCCCACTCCTCCTGTCCCTTTGCCTTCTTCCTGCAGTCTCTGCTCTCTGCCTTTCTCCCCTGTATCTGTATATTCCTTCTGCTTCACCCCATTTTTCCTTCCCTAAAATACTCCTCATAGCTAAGATTCCTTAAGTTTTTAATTTTCATCTTCTTCCTTTCTTCTGTCCTTTTAAGGAGCAGAAGAGTTAAGACTGATGTTTATTTTTGTGTGTGTCACCACCAGTGTCCAGAGTGAACATCTGCTACATAATGGTGGGATGAGGCCAATTTCTGTATTCAGGCTGCCTGTAGCTTCAGACTGATGTCACTGCAGAGGGTCACACATGTAAGGCTTTCTTTGCTACCATGAGGAACTAAATTTTACTTTAACAATAGGTAAAATTTAGCTTTTGAAGAACCTTAGTATATGATTTGTGCTATCACAGGATAGGGCAAAAAATCTGACCACACTACTGGAACTGATAGCCACCATCTGACCATTTAAAAATGCTGCTGTTAATGGCTAAGTTAAAAGTAGTTCTCAGCTTTAATCTGGGACTGTCTGAAGTTGGGTATTTCTAAAGTATGCCTGAAAGGTTTGAAAAACAGGTATCTTCTAGAGCATGTCCCTGCTCTGGGAGATTTTGAAGCCAGAGAAATCTGGAAGATCTATTGATGCAGCTTTTGATGGGGAAGTGGGCAAATGGCTCTTTGGGTGGGAGAAGGGCAGAAGCTGTTCAACTGGGGAATGTGTTGGAGTGGGAATGAGAGAGGGAGGAGTAGGGTGGGTGCAGGGAATTACTGCTCTGTCTCAATGGAGCTCTTTTCTTGGTGTATGCAGAGGGATGGCCTCCCTCAGCCTCCTGGTAATGAGGCACTTCACCTTCCTGGCCCTGCTGAAGCAAGGTGCTCAACAGTAGAAACTACTTACCTGATAACTGCTGCACTGAAGGCTGATCATGTGTGCTTAACAACTGTGCCTGGATGGTTTCTACTACCCTCTTAAAACGACGGCTTGGACCTGTAAGGAGAGAAGAGGAACAAATGGCTATCAGAGGAGTGAGAGTCAAATCCTCATCCAACCCAGGCTGGAGTGGAAGGATCACAAGCATCTTCCTTTCAGTCTTGTCCCCAGGAGTGTAGTGACAGTGTATCTGTCCTTCAGCTGAAGGCATGGCTTTGAGGAACTGTTATGCAGACCCCACGTTAACAGGGACTGTGGTGGAAGAATGGCTTCTGGATTCCTTTTGTAAAGGCAGGAAAAAGCTGGGGTTTATTGGTTGTTTCCTTTGACCCCTGTGAGGTGCATGTGGCCACCGAGATGAAAAGGGCAATTTCAAGTTTCTCTCAGAAGCAAGAAACCTCAAGTGTCCTCACAGTGCCAAAGGTCACTGAGACCTTTGAGTGAAACCATTAAACAGGACAGGATGACACTGAAGTATGATGCAGAGAGCAGCCACTTTAGCATTAATCATGGTGGTGACCAAGAGGTCATCACCTCTTTCCATCCCAGCATTTCAATCACTATCAACACCATTTTTGCTCCTGATACCTTTCTTGCCCCCATCTGAATTTTCCCCTGTGGTCAAGACAGTGATATTCTTTCCCCTGGAGGAGCTCGCTTTGCAGTCCTCCAGCTTGCACCCCCATTAGAGATTAGCCATAGTTACCTGATAAGAGTGTGAAAGTAACGGAATAGATCCCATTCTCCTTCTGTGCCTCTCCTCCTTCTGTGTATGTTATGTCCACCTGGAACTTCACTGGCTTCTGGAAGACAGCAGGACCTCCTGTGGACTTATATTCTGCACGGAAACTTGTCTGTGAGATGACACTGTGACTGAGGCTTGGAATCTGAAAAAATTTGGTAAAAGGAGATAGTAGAAGAAGGGAATTATTTATTTAGAAAAATGCACCTTTCCAGAGTGCGTGAGATTTGCTGAATTTGCTTTTGGATTTGATTTTGTAATGCACAGAGTGTTCCTGTGAAATCAGTAAGAGTGTAGGTTGCTTGGCACCAACGAAGACTGCATTGCTCCTTATAAGACTGACCTAAATTTAAAGGTTGAATATTGGTGGAATTCCCAGCATGCTTATACAGTTAGACACATTCCACAACTTTATATACTCCATCTTTCTTTTCCTACTCATCTTCCAGTTTTGAGAAATGCCTATTGCAAAGTGAAAGACTGATATTAAAGGAGAGGGCAGAAAAGACAGTGGGATTTAAGACTGGATATAAAGAACCACCTGAGTACCCTGGTCTGACCTCATAGCTGATCCTGTTTTGAGCAGGAGACCTCCTGAAGTTCTTTCCAACCCCAGTTGTTTGGTGGTTCTGTGATATCAAATAGGCATCAGGACATGGAGTGGACACTTAGACAAGTGCCTGGGATATCCACAGAGAGAGGAGCATGCCTGCAAATAATTTACCCAAACCACAGCTCCTATCAATATGTAAAAGAACTTTGAGGAGCTTTCTGGTATCATCCCATATCTGTATCTGCAGACCTGTGGCAGAATTCAACAAATGCCTAATTTTCAATTAGATACTGTTCACAATTCCTGCCCAAATTTCACATCCACATATTCTATTTATGGCTTCATAAAAGAACAGACTAAAAAAAGAAAAACACAACCCAAATCACTTGGAAATCTGGCCTCTAATTCAGGATGAAAACTGAAGATGAGTTCTGGGAAGCTGACATTAAGGACTTACTTAGCAGGCTCTGACAATGCACTTTGGTTTGAAGTTTGCTGTAAGAATTGATTCAGAGGGTGTGAACACAAATGACCACAACACACCTCAACCCACACGTGTGAGATGTGCACAGATCACCAATACAGACACCAGAGCACACTACACCACAATACAAACCCACAAGCATAGCTGAATGCATGCAACTGATACAGTCACATGGCTGCTCCAAACCAATCTGAGCTGGATACCAGTGCATGCTACTGCACTGCACTTGCTCCCTGTGTGCCTGCTCAGGTAAAAGGATGATGGCTGTTTTTTTGGGATGAAATTGTTTGCAGCATCATAGACACTGGAAAGGAGTGCAGTATTTTGTGGAAAACAGTATCAATTCATCAAACAATGGAAGAAATTAAGTGTCCTCTTATTTGTACCAAAAAAAAAAGTTGTTATGTTGTGAGCTACTTTGTTGTGAACTACCTGGTCTCAAATTTACTGTGCTGACTTTTTCTTCATTGCTATTTTTAGACAGTGAAAAAAAGACATTTTCCCTCTGCTTTCCCAGACTGTAAATAAACCACATCTGCAGCAACTGGTACTCTGTTCACTAGAGGAAATCACTGTACTTTCTGCCTTACTGAACTGAAGATTTAAAGTAAAAAATGCAGAAGTGAGACAGGATTTTTGTCTCATTAAAGCATTATACCCAGCAGGGGGAGACCCATTCAGATGCCCAAGTGGTGACTGTAAGGTCAGACAAAGCAGCAAATCAGTCTTGATACCACACCAGCAGAGTTCTCCAGCTGCAGTAATACTCCAGGCACTGGCAACATGGAGAAGGCTGAAATATTTTCTCCCCTTAGAGAGTATTATCTACAGTTAGAAGTACAGATAAGAGTCCAGTGGAGGCCTGAATCATCAGGCCATGTAAATTAAATCTACAGAGGATGATTTGAAGGAACAGAGACCCTGCCCAGGGGTCTTTTATGGCAAAGAAATGTCTTGGAAATGAGCAATGCCTCCCAGAGGCAGGGGGTGACTTACCGAGAGGAAAGCATGGACAATATCAGCTTTAATGGAGCTTAGTGGTTTGTCCTTTATGACCACAAAAATCTGTTCTTCTTTCTCCAGATTGATGAAGTTACCAAACCAGGATTTTTTGGCAAGCCTGATGTGATGAAAAGAAAGAATATTTAGAATATTGAGCAGTTTCTTACATACTCACAGATAGAAAAAAATACTACAAAACACAGAAGGAAGTTTCACTACCACTCCAGATGTGTTACCATTACTAAGAGTAGGTGGCAAAAAGTGTCAAGAAAACACCCAGAGGAAAGTTTCACTTAGTGAAAATTGTTAAAGTGAGGGACCACACTGTGTTATTCTGGCAACATTTGTGGCCACCAGTGAAAAATCAAGAGCAATGGTAACTCTTTTAACTGAGCCAAAATCCTAACTTATACTGCACAGATAAACTGCAAATATGCCAGAAGACACATTTCTGTTTTATCTCCAGGGATCTCTCCATTTCTTGTGACAGTATGTGGGTGCTGGTAACACACAGATTTGAGTTTCTTACCACCCAATTTCAACCCATTTGGTGTTCTAGGACTTGGAAAGTTCCTTTTCTGAAGGTCTGTTGCTGGGCTAACAGTACAGCCACGGGATTTTGCTTTTTAAAGCAAGGTGTAGGTTTCCCTGGACCTCCAACCTGTCAGTGAGTGATATCCACTCCTACACAGAGGCTCAGGAAAAAGACTGTCCCATTCATCAGTCCCATTCAGCATGTCTGTATAATGAGTACACTCTGGCCATCCTACAAAGGAATTAATTTTTAGTTCTAAGAGAGAAGATCTCAACACCATGCTAAACACAGTGCAGGCTTTCCACTGACAGCAGTCCAGCTTCACAGTTCCTTTCAGCATCAGAGGGTGGTACCATCACAAAATTAAATTGCTTCATTTTTTCACACTGATAGTATCAGCAAATGTTCAAGTTTGCTTATTGTTTCACCACCTCAATTCACTTTGCTGGCATTCCTTTTTAAATTAAACAGGCAAGGACATGAATGTTGTTGGGAGGACACTACCCAGAAGATGAAGGCAGCACCTATGACAGGTGGGGTTTTGAGGGGAGAGAAGATGCTGGCAGATGAGATATAGCCAAAGAACTGATGGACCAACCTAACCTCAGGGGAAATTCCCATCAAATCAGCCATCTTCTAGTATGGAAGAATTTAGTATGGTATCAGAATGCCACCAAGAGGCCTCTTCCACAGGATACTTCATACTGCCAGAACAAGTCCATTTTGCAGTATGGCAATCAATAGGCTTTCATTTGTTTTGGAGGACATTCACCACTCAGTGCAAGACAAGCTCTCCAGACAAGGAGAACCATCTGCAAAAAGGCTTAGTGTGAATCAGGTTTTCAGCAAAGCAATAAACAGCTGGAGAATTATTAGTAGATTCACTTTCCACAGCAAAGACTCAGACTCAGACAGAATACAGAATGGCAGAGACTAGGAGAGAGAGGAGTAAACTAGGAAACTAATTTGAAGTCTAGACCTTTGGCATGAAGAACAAAGGTTGACCTCAGCAGCATCCAGCAATATGCACTCACTACCCATTCCAGAGTGTTCTGTGAATCACACAACTGTCATCTCACTGCTCACAATGCACAAAGTAGAAAGGATCACAGCTCAACTGTGCAAATAATCATTTGCTTCTACTTACTGCAGGCAACAAAAACCAAGAGCACAGAAAGATTCTCTTACAATTTGGTAAACTAGTGTCCCCTACTTAATAAAGTGGGCTAGAAAACTGTGAGTCCCTAAAATATTCATAGGCAGCTGTAACTAAGCCAGAGAGCCAGAGATTAGCATAGGGAGCAGTAAAGAGAAAGGGCCTCTCATTTAAATGGGTTGTTAAGGAGCCAGGGTTAGAGTGTGAAAGAAAATTACATACTAATTAGCTCATGTGTCTTGCACACACCATAACAACTCCACAAGCCCCTGGAGAGCTGGGGCAATAGCTCCCTGCATGTAAAGGGTCTGTGCTCATTAGTAAATTAGCACCTGGTTATCCATCTGAAATGGCTGGTTGTCTTAGGCTTGAGTGTATCATAATCAGGGCTGGCACTGGCTCTATGGACTCCAGGGGCCCAGTGTATGTCACACACAGAAGCTGGGCCTGGAAGAAGTCTGCATATTTAATTGCAGGTCAGCCATACTAAAGTGGAAGATTCACAGAGAGCCTGGGCCATAGCCCTGGGCCTTCACCAGCTCCAGCTTGTACATCACTGAAGTTCACTAAATAATTCTGCTGTTGTTGCATGAGATGGAATAGATGTTGGTGGCCTCTCCTGTTTCTGGAATGAATAGGATCAAGCCACAGCTCACATGCACTGGCTCTTCTCTCCAAGACCAGCAGAACAAGCTGTGCTCATACACCCAGGGAATAGGCCCACCAAAGAAGAGGGGGCAGCTTTGGAGTAAAATGACAGAATAAAGGTTTCCCTCCTCTTAGAGGGTGTTAAGTGCTACAAACTTGGGTTAAAAATGGGTATAAGTCAAGGATTCTCAGCTCCCTGAACAATCTCAGAAGATTGGGTTGTAAGCAGCAAAAAAATGTACTTAAAATTAATAATCTTCTCTTGTTATGGCAAACCTCCTAAGGGACAGGGAGACAGAAGATATGTGTGGGAGGCTGGGCATGTAGATTACTCCAGAGAAACTAATTAGGTGTCCAGTTGATGAAAAAGCAACTAGACTGGCATGAATATGCAGGCTGGTGCTTTATTAATTCACACTGAACTTCTCACTGCTATACTGTTGTTTATTTTCCTACTTTTGGAGTGTCTGAGTGCATCGTTTTCTGGAGAAGTGTCACTGTCTTCCCTGTCTGTCCCTGAGCACATGAATCTGTAACCTCCAGGGGTTCACCTGCTTGGCACAAGTAAGAGGATTTCTACTCAGTCAAATGGAGCTATGTTTCTTTAAATGTCATCCCTAACAAATTTTCTAGGGCTTTTTCATAGGAGAAAGAATAGCATTACCCAGACATGTCAAAAAGTATTACCTAATCATCAGGTTTGTTAAATGAATCAGTGTATTCAAGAATGCAGTATCAGAGCAAAGACATATTTTTTTACCATTCAGCCCAAGAGGTTAATACAGCTCTTCATAAGTATATTTTATTTCTTACAGAAAGGGAGAAAATACTAGAAGAAGCAAGACATGGAAGTGGGCACTGAACAACAAGACATCTATCGTTAATATATAATCCAGTTCATTATTTTTTATGACTTTTATTATGTTTACTGCAGGCTGCAGCCCAACTGAACTCATTAATTTGGCAATTATACAAAAAAGTAAAAAGGGCCTTAGGCTTTGACTTGCATCCAAACTGCCTCAAATGATGGGCACTACTTCTCTAGAGCAGCTTTTAAAGAGTAAGTGGGAAGCAGAGAAGGCAATAAATGAAGAGAAAGCCTTCCACTAACATATATGCATGGAGAGGAGATTAATTTCTGAAGCTTTTCTGCTTCACAGCCTTAAAAACATTTGAGATTAGAATATCATATATTTATTTGATAAGGAAGTGTTCATTTTATGAAATTCTCTCATGCTTCTCTATAAGTAAATGCTCCAAAGTACTGAAAGCATGATTTATTCCATTTTTCTTCTGGATTTATTTTGCTATACTTTATTATTATTCCCTACTTTTCCCTCTCCTGGAGCCTTTATGCCTCTCCATTCTGCAGCATTACATATAGAGTGTCCATCTTACACCAGATAATTCCAGTATCTGGGGAAAGTTGTGAAGGCCATACCATTACTACCAATTACAAAACTTTGGGCCCAAAATTTTATTCAGACTCATGAATATTTCACACAACTATGTTGACAAAAAACTCAAATTGCCTTGGTTGGCAGGGCAAGTCTATGGGCGCTGGGTGCACAAACACAAGCTGTGAAAATAAAAAGGAACAATTTGGCATCTGCTGCATATATTAGGGAGTGTTTGGAGCAGCACTCTGGCAGGGACTTCCAAACCTGCCATGCAGTGACGTACATTTGTGCAGTGAAATGGTTGAAATGTACACTGGCTTTTAGGAATGAGTTTGGTGAAGAGGAAACAGCTTCTGCATGTCCCAGGGCTGCTGCCCAGAATTAACACTGTATTTACTACTGTGGCCAAAGATTCCTCTGAATTATCTTAGCAGAGATTGTTATCCTCAGGATGAAACTCTCCTTTACTAAGAGGAAGACTTTTTAGTGCATGGTTAAGAGACAGTGCAAGCCATTGATTATCCATTCCACTCTCCAAGAGTGATCTGCTGGATAACCAAAGGAAAGAAGAGGGAAGGGACACATTACAAACCCAGTACATTCAGCAAGCCATGAGAAAATTGAGAAGTGGGCACATGTGAACCTCATGAGGTTCAACAAGGTCAAGTGCAAGGTCCTGCACCTCATCTGGGGAAAGCCCCAGTATTAGTACAGGGTAGGGGATTAGTGGATTGAGAGCAGGTCTGTGGAGAAGGACCTGGGGGTACTGGTGGATGAAAAGTTGGCTGTGAGGCAGCAAGGTGCACTTGTAAACCAGAAAGCCAATGGCACCCTGAGCTGCATCAAAAAGAAGTGTGGCCAGCAGGCAGGAGGTGTTGCTGGCCCTCTGCTCCCCTCTGGTAAGACTTCATGTGAAGTACTGCATCCAGCTTGGGAGACTTCAGCACAGGAAAGACATGGACCTGTTGGAGTCAGTATAGGGAAGGGCCATGAAGATAAGAGGATGGTACAGCCTTCCTATGAAGACAGGCTGAGAGGGCTGGAGTTGGTCAGCCTGAAGAAGAAAAGGCTCTGGGGGAGACCTTATTTCAGCCTTTAAGTACTTAAAGGGAGTCTTTAAGAGAGGGAAAGATTTTTTAGCAGGGTCTGCTGTGAAAGACTAGGATAATGGCTGTAAATTAAAAGAGGATGGATTTAGGCTAGATTTAAGGAAGGCATTGTTTACAATGAGGGAGGTGAAACACTGGAACAGGTTGTTCAAAGAGGTGTTAGATGCCCTGGCAACATTCAAGATCAGGCTGCACAGAGCTCTGAGCAACCTGATCTAGCAGGAAGCTTGGACTAGATGACTTACAGAGGCCTCTTCCAACCCAAGCCATTCTATGATTCTAAAATGAGGTGATTACTGGAAGGCTGACCCCACTGCCACTACTGAGGTATAGATTTTTTTCCAGGGTGCTTAGCAGGAGAACCATTTCACATCTCTATCCCACTCACAGGATAACAAAGTACATTAAGACACTGATCAAGAACAGGAACACATCACCTTCTGACAGCCACGTAAGGAAATTAGATTGGTGTGTGGTGGAAATAAAGTGTGTACTGGCAAGTTACTTACTCTGGGGATGATTCCGGGGTTAAATTAGACATCTCCTCTGGTGTAGGTACTGCCCATGCACAAGCCAAAGAGAGGGAGGGAGAAAAGAAATTGGTGAGTCAGTACATGGTCCATTTTTTGCTGGCATACCAGTGAAGCAATGCTGGCACTACATGCTCTTGCATTTGTCCACTGCCTCTGCAGACTGAGACATTGGAACACTAAACATATGCCTCTAAATCACAGCATCTAATCAAGAGCTGCATTTCAAGGCATTATGTAATCTTGCAGTGGCTTCAGTGGTTTCTGGGTTGGACCCAAATACCATGCCAATTCATCTGGTTTACAATGGCTCCAAAGTCTAGTTGGATGTAGCTCAGTCACTGCTGCAATTCTCCACAGTTCTCTGACCATCTCAGAGACAATGTCCCTGACCATCACAATTCATATCTCTTCTATGGCTGTACTTCCCCAAGTAATTCTCTATAATCACATTCCAGTAAAACCACAGGATGTTGAGATATCTGCTTATGACACCTGAGGATAATGAATGCAATTTGGGTACCGTTTGCCTAAATGCAAAAAGCCACCTGGAGTATGAAGAAGGAAATTTTGCACATCTCAACACTCTACAGACTGAAAATTCAAAAAGGCCTGCAGATATGGATCCACTGACAGTATTAAGGAGATTTTTATACCAAAGGAGTTAAAAAAGCACTAGCCAAGATCAAACAAGCTGTCACGCAGAACAATTTCAGCCTATTGCCACTACCTGTTTTGAGCAGAAGGCTCAGCCTGTGGCTAAAGAGAGGCAGCAGAGTACAGACACAGGGGAAATGGCAGAGCTCTACGTTCACTGAAAAAGTGGAGAAGCTGACAATTAAATTTTCTACTGTTCTAAGAGCCACAATTGGGACAGTAAGAGCTGTATGACCAGAGTGGGAACAGTGCTCAGGATATGCTGTTGGGGCAGCTGCAGTGGCATGGCAGAGCCTACTCACATGTTACTTGGGACAGGGCTGGCTCATGCTATCACTTTAATTTTCAGCACCACTATTCAGCCCTCAGTACATGAAATTTGCAGAGCTAGAGAGGCATCAACTTGCTGCTGAATATCTGCCCAGATCAGAACCAACCTTCTAAGCCTGGGTGAGTACTCACCTTGCAATTTCCGACGATGGAAGCGAGGAGACCCCAGGAAACTGTTCTTGATTGAGTTGAGCCGTGTCCTCCATGGCATTCCTCCAATGCTGGGGCTGGATGGTGGTGTTGGGTTGGGTGTGCCTGCTGGGCTCTCCTTTGGCGTATGGACAGGTGTCCCCTTGGGGGTAGGGAGGGGACTTCCCCTTGGAGAGGGGTGAGGGGTGACCTGTATGATGGGGATAGATTTGGTGCTTGGGTCAGTACTAGAAGGGAGCAATCTAACAGGAGACATAGGGTTGGTCTGCACTTTAGGAACAGCCAGCTGTGGGTTAAAGCTGGCAGCAGGTGAGCGGCCCTGAGCACTCTGCACAGGGGTGTTGTGGGCAGAGGGGACGTTGGTATTGCTGGCAGGGAGTGGGTTGGATTTAGTAGACTGGAGTGGTTTTTCGGCCAATTTGCTCTTGGATGGCAAAGTCTGCGTCTTTGGGTTGGGCTGAAGTGCTGGCTTTGGTTGGAGGACATGTCCAGGCCTGGAGGCGTTCCTACAAGCATCAGGGTCCAAGGAGACTTGGGGTCGGGGAGAAAAAGGGAGGTCGGAGGTCTGAGGGGGGATGAAGAACTTTCTGATAGGCTACGAGACAGACACAGAGTGTCCATGCACACCAAAAACAGTGAAATACGCATAGAGCGGGCGAGCAGAGAAAGGAAAGAATCAAATCCATCCAAGTCACAAAGGTGCACCATGTCACAAGGAGACACGAGAGATGGAGGTGAAGGGATAGTGGAGGGGAGGGATTTTGCAAAGAAACAAAAAAAAGAACAAACAAACAAACAACAACAAAAAAAAAAAGACATGCAGTTAGCTGGGAACACAGCATAATCAACAACAGCAGCAGCGGCAGCAGCAAGAACAACAGTGTCATAACAGGCTTCATTGTATTAACCAACCACGTGTCAGCAAAGGAAACCAACAGAAAGAAAAGTAAAACAAAGGAAAAGTAAAAAAAAATAATATCCAAACAAAAAAACCAACAACAAAATGAAAGAAAGTAACCAAGAAAAAAAAGAAGAGAGAAATGCCATCTCTCTGGGATTGTTCTGATTGCCCTGCAGTGAGAGAAGCACAATGCTGGAGGGAGGTGAGGAAGGGGAAGAAGAACCACTGAAGCCACAGACAAATTGAGATGTGCCAAGAATGGGACCACCTCTTTCAGCTTCAAGTGCCCATATGCAAACCCAGCAGAGAAATGAACCTCCAAACAGGTGTGTGAAACACACAGAGTGGTAGGCAATGCACACAGGTACTGCACACACCAGTCAGAACCTCTTTCCTTCCTCTCAGCTCTGGCTAACACAGCCCTAGCTGCAGGCACCCACTGGGGAAAAGGGAAAAGGGAGAGGGATGCCTCGTGGCCACCCACTCTCATCCCTTGGCCTGGAAGGTTCAAGCCCCAAGCAGTGACTTGGAGGTTTCAGAGCACAAACCACCACAAGGAAAATGTGAGCTCAGGTTGGTGATCAATTTGTGAACATCTGCAGCAAAAACTTCAGGGAAGGCCTGGTAAATTTATTTATCTGGGAAGAGATGATGCTTCCCCTCAGAGTTTATGCTCCTCCAGCCACATAGCTCATGGCATCAAAGGACAGCTTGATAATGAGAATTTCTGTCATAAAATCACAGCAATATTTGCCATTAAGTCCCAGTCCTATGGAGGGGGTGGGGTGAGCCACTGTTTTGTAACACAGTTTAAAAAGAAAATGAGAATTGAAGCTCATAATCCATCACTGAGTTATCAGAATGGGATTATGAATGGGTTTTTCCCAAAGAGGAACTTTTACATGAGAGGCGTTTTGGGAAACCATTCATATGTTGACAGAAAACATCAGTAAAGAGACTTAGGATGATAGAAGCCTTTTAAAGGGATACCAGCAAGGTAAAAGTCCCATTTAAAAAAAAAATGAATGTCCTTAAAAACCACAGATGTTTACACCTTAAATTACAAGTACTGGTAGAACTATAAAATTAAAAATTACTACTCAAGACCTTTAGTCTTGGTCTGCACTCAGATTCTGATTTCTAGAAATTATCACCCACTATAAATTATCACAATTATCACCATTATTATTACTACAACCACTATTATTATTACTACCCATTCTTGACACCTAAAGCTGCACTGTCCAGACACAACATTTACAGGTTACCATGGCTAAAATCTCAGTCCCAGGTAAGCACAGTAACTATTGAGTTAACTTTCTGGGCTTGATGGAGTAGGACAATGTTGCCATATTTAAATAAAGCAAAAAAAAAATTTAAGACTTAATTCCTAACATTGTCTGCATCAAAGCTTTGAAATAAAGTTAAAGAATTCAGGGTTAAGCCATCAAAATTAAAAAAAAACAACACTACATTAAAAGGATTGTAAACTAAAATTCTGATCACCAATTAGAAAACAAGGGGAAAAAATAAGGAAAGTGGTTAATTTACAGAAGTCACTATCAGCACTTGGTTATTAACCATTTGCAAATGACTGTGAGCTAAAGGCTGTTGATTGCAAATGTTTCCTTGCAAGTTTTGTACCTGAAGATGGTTTGAGAAACAAATTTGAAAGCATGAAGTAAAATTCAACTCTCACTTAAGCCATTAAGAACCTGAAGGGGCACCCTCATTTACCACATTTTTAATAAAGAAATAAAGAACAAGATTAGGTCTGTATTTTAGTTGGTGCAATGAGGAACACCATTACCAAGATCTTGTGAGAGTTAAGAACTCTTAGCAGCCTGGATTCAATTCCTCACAGGATTGAACCTAAGCAGTGCACATATTGAAATGTGTATTTAGTTTTTAAAGTATGTTCTCTTCCAATAATCTAAGGTTCTCATAGGTGCATAGCTAAGGAAGTGTAAAAATATATGATTTTTATTCCAACATTTCTTTTAAAGCTTCAAATGTACCTGCCTTAAAATCATTATGATTTGTTGAAAATGCCATCTGATTGCTAAATCCCTTTGAAGACTGTTTAATCAACTATCTATAAAGTAATAATGGGAAGATACAGAAGCTATGCAACAGATCTTGCCATCCATATTCTTTGATGCAGTCCAATTGAAATTGATCCCAAGTGATCAATTATTCAAATTAATTAAAACAAAATTTAGGTTTCCTGTCCTGAATGACTACTTTGTGCACAAAGCTCTTGTTTCCATGCTCTTTTTCAGTATATATTGCAGTGGCTTAAGAGTTCTCAGACCCCTGCTTCATTTCACTGCCATCCAGGAGTCCCAGAGCAGAAACAAAGAAATGGATCTTCACTGGTTCCTGGCACATTAAAGATTCAGAGGAGACCCCAAACACATTAATGTCAGTTGCAAGACAGGGTAACAATTGATAGCAACCCAAAATATGTTTCAGAAAATAGTTCAATCAAGCAAGGAGCTGGTAGATTTAAGCCTATAAACTTCTACCTGACAGTGTATCTTTATGCATAAGAACTACACACAATGTTACTGGGGAATTACTATTTTAAATATTTGGAAAACTAATGTCATCTTCATATACCTAAAAGCAGATGCATAGGTGTAACCAGAGACATGGAATATATCAATTTCTAATAGAGGATAGCATCTTCTCATGAAGTCATAAAATGTAACAATTCTCCAAAGTCTCTGGGCCAGTCAGGTAATGTGGATTGCCACAGCACTACAAACTTCATGATGAGGTCTGGAATTTTGTAAGGGCTGCAGTCTTAAAGTGGTTGTGCTGATCCTGTCAGACACTAGGAATACTCATTCTTATCCCTGAAGAAGCCACCAAGGAGAGGGAAGCCTCTGCTGTTGCACTTATAAACTGTAATAACTTTGCAACAGATGTACTATCAAGCATGTCCTGTACTATCTGAGTATCAGTACTCGTTGACTGCCTATTGAATAAGGGCATGTGAATGTACCTATGTACCTTGTTTATAAGGGTTTGAGTGTTCTTTTCTCATCTTAATTAGTGAACTTCTTACTTCCCTTTTAAATTTGCTAGCACTCAAATTTGTATAATTTCTTTTGTCTGACTGTTTAATTCAAGCTACTCCAAGACAAACTGATTCAAGCTGATTGTAACCAGCAGGGTTTGGTGCTCTACTGTGACCTGATGGAAGGTAGCTGTGAAAAGGTTCCTGGTATTTGGTCTGAAACAGACCTCAGCTGGATAAGGCAGTGGTTAGTCACAGCCACATTATTCTATGTGGTTATGAGACTGAAAAAGGGCAGAGGCACAGTGAGATCCCTGCTAACAGTGCAGGGAAGATGTATGAGAAATTACCTGCTTGTAAATAGCATTTCCCTCACCACCATGAAAATTTACAAGCTGCCAAGGAAAAACAAAACATCCCAGCTAAGAGCCACAGCTCTGCAGCAACAGATGTTGAAAAGCATCAAGCATGTGTGAGTGAATTGGACCAACAGATCTTGAAGCAGTTCCACTTACCCTTGGACTGCTGAGAGGACTGGTGGAGAGCCCAGACGACGCTCCGCTGATTGACCGAGACCTGAATGGACACAACAAGGAAAACAGAACCCTCAGAACACTTGGACAAGGAATACCCTGGAACACCAGGCCAGCCACCACAGGCACAGGCATGGAGTGAGCAGGAGGTGGGAGGCTGTCACTAGAAAAGCACAAGGCTCCTCCCTTTCACTACTGTCACATTTTTCAGTTGTCCCACCCTCAAAACAAAGAAGTGCTGTTGCTCTGGGAGGAAGGACACTCTAATCCCTTTTCATTAAGGGAGTTGCTGCCTTATTTTTGGACACTGAGTATGTGGAAGCTGCCACGTCTGACCTGTGCAAGCTGAACTGCTGAGCTCAAAAAGGACTGTCAGGGCCTGCATGTCAGTGCTGAGAACTATCGTCTGCATAGTGCTGGTGGACACAGAATGAGATGTTCTGTTACGAGCAACATGGAAAAGCACTGTGTCTACAAGGCACAAAGGTAGAGGATTCTCCCAGTTACTAAAAAATAACTCTTCCAGTTACTAAAAAATAACCCAAGCCTCCTTGGCTCAGGCACACAATCATTTCCTATGTTATGACTTCCCACTGAAATCAAAGCTCACATTGGCATAACCCTTCCCAGCTTCTCACTGATGGGGTTTTTTCCCATCTCTGCTCTCCAGTAAGGCTTCCTGCTGTTGTATTAAAGAAGTCAGCTCTTCCCTATGGATAAGGAGCTCTGCTATTGTGGATGACCTTACTAATAGCAAAATAACACCCCAGGCACCCTAAAAAATAGGCCAGTCAAGTGAGAAGAAACTGTCCTTCTACTTGCTGACCAGCTCGCCCATACTGTAATGCTCTTAAGATCTCCAGCAAAGGCCAGCTCTGAAAAACATGATCTGTAGCCACCAAAATACACAAATCTGCTATGCTACGTGGGCTGAAAGGCAGAGAGGCACAAGAATTTCAGCAGCAGAAGTTTCTAGGAGGAGGGCTGCCAGCAGAGAAACAACTCTCCATGTGACTGTAATTGAGTAAGCCCCAAAGACAGCTGCTTTCTATCCTTTTCAAATGGAAAGTTGTCTTAAAGACTGTAACTTCTTATAGGAAAGGATTTGGACAAGAACTTGGCTGGTCAGCAATCACCCCCCAACATGTCAGTATAGCAAACCTCCCAATGTTCCATGCACAGGAAGAGCCATGAAAGCAATTACTTGCCTTCAGATAACAGACATGAAAAGATGAAACTCTGTAGATGCTTGGAAAAAAAAGAGTGCATGTGTTTATGTGCACACACAGGTGTCTCTCCATGTGTGTATATACTTACTTCAAAATTTAAAAAGTCAGACAGTTAATGTGAGCTTATAGAAAAAAAGAATATAAAATAAATTAGGGCCATAAACCATTTCAATTTACTCTCTCCTACCATTATAGAAGAATAGAACAAAAATATCAGTTTCTAAAATGGCCTAGCAGACATGTATTACTAAATAAATGGGAATAGGACAATTATTAAAAATATATGCCCTGCAAAAAGAGGAAGTATTTCCAAGAGTTAGCTACAACTGAGCACAACTGCAGGTCCTGCAGAAAGTGCTGTTTTCCTTTGTATCTCATTGCAGTTTGTCCATCAGAGTAAGTAGGTAAAACCCAGAAGCCCAGTCTCAGCATGCTCTTTTTCCAGATTACATCTGAATTTGCACCATGAAAATATGGAGCATTCATTCTATGCAGAGACTCCCCACTTACATTTTTCCTTGTACCTTGCTGCAGTCTGCCAATCACAGTACAGCAGTCAAAAACCAGAAGCTCAGTCTTGACATTCTTTTGCAATAGATTCAATCTAAATTTGTACCATCCAGATCTGGGGCACTCATAAAGGTTTATGCAAAGTAAATTCAAGGGGAGAACTGTCTGCTCCACTTTTCAAAGGCTATTTTCTGTGTCTCTCCTATAACTGAAGTGGTTGAGTGCCAACACAGATGTGTCAGGGATATGGGAAGTCCATTTAGTTAAAATCTGCCTTGTACAAATCATCAGGAAAAGCTTCTTCCAAACTATAAATTACAAGCAGATCCTATAGATTATTTAGGTGCCCAGAGATGCAGGTAAACACCTTCTTAGGAGTTAAACTCCCACCAGGAGCTGTTCCCACCAACTCTTAACTGTGGTGGGAAGGTCCTCTCTGACACTCACCTGAATTCCAGGATACTGGATTCAAAGTTGCAATCTGCTATTTCCTCTTTGCAATCAGGCATTTCCCACAGTCCTCAATGCTCCCCTCCCAACCCCATTGCCTCCTAATTTATTTTTTTTTCAGTGACCACATGCATAGAGGGCAAAACATGGCAGGCCCCACCTCCCAACTCCCAGTTCCTTATTGGAAGCAATATTTGAAAAGGAGTTGTTGTGTACTGTACTTTCATCCAGCCTAGGAGCCTGAGGTAGGGGACAGAAGAGAGAATTAGTGTGAAATCCTCCTTGAAAAGCATTCAGGATGTGACTGCTATTGAATAAGCTTTATTTCTGCTGCTGATTTACATGCAAAATAGGTAGAAGTAAAGCAGGCCCTATAGCAAGTTTGAGTTTGTCCACACTGGAAATTATATATAGGAGAAGTGGAAAGAGTTCAATGAATCTGCATAAATTTTAAATGTTGGGGAAAAAAGAGTACATTTTCAGACCTTTTCTCCTTTACAAGAGAGTGCTGGTGTGGGAGAGAATGAGGAGATCTTCCTTGCATCTTGTTTGATTTAATGCACCTTTCTTAAGATACCTTTACAGATGGGGTAGCTATAAAAACTCGGTACAATGGCAGGTTCTGTACTTCAGGACAAAAATGCTAACAGGCAAAAATGACAGATTTGCCTCTCCAATCAAGATCATCTTAGCTAAGAAATGCTAGAACTCTTTTTTTTAAAAAAAAAACAAACCCAACCCCACATGCACTGATGCACTGCTCCTGTATCTCAGGAGTCAGGTGGACAGGACTGGGACAGGGCCAAAAGAAAGTAATGAAAAGGTTATATTTTACTAAAATGCTGTAATGAAACAAAGAGAATTAAAATTTTTATTCCTCTCACCAGAAAATGGGAGTGTGAGGCTTTACAGGCAGCATATTATTATGGCAGACCCTGAATGATCTTATGTGTGGAAAGAGGAGAAAAATATGACATCATCTTATCACTATGGCTATGAAATAAGTTTGTTTAGTGGGAAATATGTAGTAGTGAGTAACCCCCTAAGAGTCACCACAGGCATTAGATGAAATGTCATTGGACGTTTGAAGTCTGTAATTATTCTAATAACTTCATACTAAATGCAACAACCTTATTTTGCTCTGTGGTTGCATTGCTGTATGCTTGTGAACTAACTCAATGGGAGCCATCAAAAAGTTGTTGGAAATTCAGTCAGAAGAGTTAACTCTGAGCAGTTGCTCAGATAAAGAGCATTCCCTCCAACATAACTGCCAGGTTCAGACACAAGAAGAGATTCTTTAGTCCCTTCCAAAGTGAGATTGTTGTTTTGCCAAGCCTTGAAGGAGAGATTATAAAAAAACCTCACATAAGGGAGCTGGACCCAAGGTTTAGGAGGGGGGACTCCAAACAGAAGGTGGGCACTGAAACCATTGCAGGCTATTCCCCCACCTCATGTATTGATAATAACCTGGAGACATTTGAGCTATGAAAGAGGCCAAGGCTGAAACAAAATGTGCATGCTGGGGCTGCAGTTTGTAATGTGATGATTTTATACCTTATTCAATCTATTTGATACTTCAAAGTATCAAAGTTACAAGGTCCTTTGTTTTAAAGTAATTTTTTTCTCATTGTACCCAGCTGCTGCGAAAGGGAAAGCCATGTGAGGCCCACTCTGTGTTAGATCAGTGGCCTCTGGCTGGGGAAACTGAGGAGCTGGTTTCAGAGAACTGCAGAATTTCTTGAGAGCTGTAAGAGGTGAAGGGCTGCAGCCTCACATTGCTGAGGTGCAGGCAGAGAGAAATACAAGAAGGAAAAGCACAGCTGACCTGGTAACTCCACCATCCACGTAGCACATGTACAGAGCACCACTACAGAGCCCTTCCCTCAGATAAGTTTTCAAGTGCTTTTTGAACAGTGCAGCCCCCAGTACACACCAGCAGACTGGTTCACAACCAGCATTAAACACCTGGGTCAGATCTGGTATTTGCTTCTTCTTTGCATAACCATCTCACAGAAATTGTTCTTACAAAGGGGAGTGTGGTACCTGGTTGTGGTCACAGCAGGAGTTGTTTTCATAGCACTTTTTACCAGGATGCTGAACACAGTCTCTTAGCTGGGCAAGCTGGAGCCATGCTTCCAAGAAGGGGAGCCCAGAGCATGCATGCAGCGTGCAGTAATGCATCAACTTGTGTCCCTGGGTGAAATGCCTTAGAAATTTTCAATTGGTTTGATCCCATGTGCAGTTTTGAAAGTCATTCCCAAAAATGCCCAGCCAACCTCTTATTTGCTTCAAGCACAAATTGGGTGGGATTTTAATACTCCTCTTTGCTTGCTCACTCAAATAAACACCAACAGAATTCTAAACTGTATTTCAGGGTGTGAGTGGCCTTGAAAATGACCTGAAATAACATGCAATAATTGAGCAGTAAAGCACTGTGTTCTACAGCATTTCATTACTATTACTCTTGGGTGATATGAATCAAGTAACTTTGATGCTCCACTGTCTTACAGTCCCAACTGTGCAAATAACACTGACTGTAACACCCCTTACTGGGAATACTTATGCTTAAGTCAGAAGTAATAACCAGGGTAATAACCAACTCTAAGATGAAGTCTTACAAAGAGTACAGAGATTGCAGGTATTGGTAAGACACCTCTTCTCCTTTCAGCTCAAAGTGCAATGTTGAACAGCACCAACTTTCTTAATTGGCCAGTTATACTAAAGTTCCATTTATAAATGGTTTAAAAAGAATTATTAAACATTAAAACATGCAAGAAACATAAGAAATAAATTTTACTGAGGCTAATTAATTTTTCAACATGAACCCCCCTCAACAAGCTTTTAGTGTGGTCTGTCATGATCTATTAAAATGTTTTTATTAAATAATTTATAATAAAACATATTTCTTCTGTTAGTATTTATAAATGGAACTTCAATTTGAAGCATGACTGGATTCCTAGTTGTACCTATATCCCCCTTACTGGAAACAAAAAGCTCTGAATAGCTGTCTCTAAGGCCATCTGTTCACCTCCTAAGAAAACATACACTAAAGAGTGGAATACCCAAGCATTTTTTTAATAACACAGATGAGATTCAGACTCATCTTAAAAAAAAAAAAAAGAAAAAAAAAGAAAAAAAAAAGAAAAAAGAAAAAATTAGGATCAAAATTAACTAGGGGATGCCAAACAGACACAAAAAGCACTCAACAGAGAAGAGGGTTTCATTCTCAGAAGGTGTCCTGGTACCTCCATAATGTCTGAGGATAGTTCTTTGTCCTCACAGACATTGAAACAAAGAGACAAACAAGAGAACAAAAAAGAACCTCAAAATAAATCATACGGAGTGAGACTCCAACATAAAAGCACACAAACACAGACAAAAGCACCAAAAATGCTTCTTCCCACATCTCTCTTTCTCTCTCTCTCTACTGTAAAGCCTCCTGCACTGAAGTCTGTCAGCCTGTAGCATATTTGTCAAGTGCAAATGAAAAGTTTCTCTACAAGATACAACAGGTCCCCCAACAGGAATAATCCAAAACTAGAGCTTACCCCAATGGATCAGCACTCGCCATCCTTGGAAAGGGAAAATGAAGAGAGAGGGAGAGAGAGAAAGGAAAAGAGAGGGATGTGGAGGCAGGTGGAGAGAAGAGTAGGAAAAGCAGAGTGAAATACTGTTCGGAGAACTGAACGGTCATAACTATTGCCACCAGTGCCCACGTCTTCTGAGACCAGGAACACCAGGGGGACAGTTTCATTTACCAGAAAATAACTTTAGTCCTGTTCACCATGTTGCAGACACATCCAACTTTGGCACTGGGGATTATAGAGAGGGACATACTAAGGCTGTAAAAAACCAAAAATTCCCAGCCAAATCCCAATTAAAACAGTCAGCAGAGCAAAGGGGTTCATACTTCATGCTGCAATTCTTTTCTGCCTCTTGCAAAAGGCACAGTTACATCAGACTGTTATAAAGGAAATTAGACTTTTTGTCCCCAGTTTGCTCAGTGTAGTGTCCCTCTGTCCCCCAAGCTGGCCTGGTAAGAAGTACTTTTTTTGTCATGAATGAACTGTGAAATGTATTGGTTATTAGAGCATGCATTTCTGAGCCAGCTTGGGAGCCCAGGGTACAAGATTGTAGGCTCAAGCTGTGAACCTTCTTTGGTACTGGCTTATTAGTCATGATGGTCTTAGGGTCAGGAATTCAGATCAGCCAGAACATACCAGCTCAGCAACCCAGCACTTATCTCTGTGGATGCCATCTTGTGCTCCAGGATCTCATTTTTCATTTAAAATAAATTCAGTCTTTGGGTCTTAAAGGTTGCATAGAAAATCTTTCAGATGTGAATGGAGAATAAATCAATGCTGTGCTGAAAAGAGCCTGAAATAGCAGCTCTAAAAGCAGAATGGGTCTCTGGCACGTTGACTTTGAAGCCTAGCAACAATCAAAAACTTCAGATTTCTTAATTTTTCACTATTAACCAAAGCATTCAAAATTGAAAAGAATAGTCAGGTTACTAAGTTTTCAGGGTGCAGGCAAGCAAATTTAGGAAAGTTTCACCACCTTTTCGCAATAATGAAGATTAGATTAGAAATATAAAAAAAGAAAAAAACTGGTCTGTTACTAAGCCAAATCATTTTCAAGTCAGATGCAATGCTTGTTTTCCTCTCCTCATTCTCTAAATTTTCAATAACAGGCTCCCAAGCTGCCAGAGCTACCTCTGGCTGGGTGAGGAAAATTCATTCTCCACAAGATGGTCACCAACAGAAATGCCAAATTTAATATATGCCCAGTAGATTTCACAGTTTACTGCTCAGTGCAAGTAGCCATGCTTCCAGTTACATCAACATTGCAAACGCTGGGCTGGGCAATGCAAGGCAGTTTTGAGAAAAGTTAAAATGGAAATATAGCTAGAACAGAAGGAAAAAGCTGTTGTGCTACACATTTATAGAGAAGTGGAAAGAAGCATTACAATAAGTTCTTTTTACATGTGTTTGAGTGACACTCTATTTGCCCTGGAGTGAAAATTTGGGTAAGATATAACTCATATACATACAAATAGATATATATGCATCTTTTTAGGGAGAAACTCCGTCCTTAATTGTACCCATACAAATCTATCTACAGTGATGTAATGAGAAAATTGACACCCATTGTATATTGGAACGTGTGTGCATATTTATACAGAAAATACACCCATATTCAGACATGCACAATATTAAAATGTAAATAGAATGGGTGCAAAAAGGCTGACTAATTTTCTTTCAAGTAATTTTCCCGACAGGGAAGGCACTGAAGAGGTTAACAAAGAGAATGGAAAGCAAATTGACAATAGGAAAAGGAAGAGGGAAATGAGGTTTAAAAAAAATGAACAATCCCAGGACACAATAGACCCAGAAGCGCAGACATGTGCATTCCCTACAATACTGAAGCAAGTGAACTACGGAGCTGCAGCAACCCAGATACAGAAGAAGAGAAGCACTGAAAGAGGGGGTGAAAGAGAAAGTCAGAAAGAAAGAAAAAGAAAGGGACAGTGGCCTCAGCTACTAAGACAACCATGTGCATCTAGAGGGAAGGGACCCTTAAAGATGCAGTATTCCTTTAAAAAAGACATCATAAAGTTGGATAATTAAACACTGGGCAAAAATTTAATGGTGACCATGATTAGCTGGCCCCATTTTGCCAGGGTTCTCTTTGCTGCCTATCTCTTCCTTTCGTGTGGCTGTGCATAGATCCAGACTTCAGGTCCTCTGATTTTCCCATCACTGAGGTCCTTTATCCCAACTCTGAGAAGTGGTTAGGAGGTAAGACCTCTAAATGTGAATGTGATACTCTAAAAATCAGCCTGATCCTTCAAAGAGAAGGACCCTGGGTGATCCTTTCTCCTCCTGTACTCTGAAAACTATTGAAAGGAAACAAGACATGGCCATCTGCATTTAAGAAATCTCCCCAGTGGTTACTGAATGGTCATTTCCCCTGCTACTAGCAGCTGCTGGAGAAGGACAGAAGTACAACAGTGCTGGGAACAGCTGCTGGAAGATCCTTCTCCTCTCACAGACAACATTTCCACTCTTTTAATTTCTGTGGCTGTCACTTTTAATTACTGTGGAAAATCTCATCTTCAGAGGAGTTTCCAACCAGCTTTTAATGCAAGAAGTGCCACGTGTTCAAGAACAGAACTTACATAGTGGGGGAATCAGAGAAAGGAACAGGAATTTCCATGTCCATAGTAACAGTCCAGGAAAGCCCAGCCACTACCTTGCTCCTATCTTGGCACCTTAAAGAGGGTGATGCTTTATGAACCATGGGAGGCACAAACTCTCCTGCAGATGCACAATGCTCTTCACTGTGACAGGTTCCAGACTTCAAACCCTGCCCACAAAGGACTGCCTCAGCCTCCAAAAGGCCAAACCAAGGGCTGCCCTTCACACACTGTACAAGTCTCCTGAGGCTTAAATGCCACATTTGTCTTGAAACAGAAAGTTTTCTACTAAAAGGAAAATGAAAAGAAGAGTGGATTCCCAAGTCCATATAGGTTCCTTTAAGGAGCCCCCTGTTTCCCTCTTTTATAATCATATGGAACACTCCTAACTTTTGGGTAAGTGAAATGTTTGTCCAGAATGTGTAAGGATTACATTTAGATGAAGAATTATGCCAGCTTTTAACATTAGATTTTTTTTTTCCTCTGAGCTTGAAATTTTAGGAACCACATGTCCACTAAAAACTTTCCCAAAAATGGAAATTACTTTTTTTGTTCCTGGACACACATGAGTCCACCTAGACTCCCTAAATCTGGTGGCCTGCTTGTCTTCCACCTTGCTTCTATTCACAGCTGGGAGTTACTCTTTTTAGTGTACTAAAACCATCTGTCACTTGAACTGCTAGATTAGGATCACCCTCCAACAACTTTATCTTTCATCCTCTTTTTCTCCTGTTCTCTGGTGCAGCCAGTGCAGTCTTAGGGAGTTTGTCTCTTACCTACAGGCACTCATTATTTTGTTCTTTCAGACAGGATTTCCAAAGTTTCCTACCATTGTGCTCATAGACCTGGTTGTGCTGCTGTTTCTAGTGCTGGGATTGGAGCACGCTGGGCTTTCCTAATGTTTTATATTCCAATACTTCCCAAAGCAGTCTTAGGAAATACATCTTCTACCCTGGGCATCCTCATCACTGCAGAACTGAACCAGAAGTAGCAATAGGATGAAATTTTAGTGGGAAAAACATTGGTAGAGTCACAATCTGCCTCAAGGGTGGGCTTGAATGGTACTGTATAAAAATACATGTAATGTGGGGCTATAAATATCCCACACTCTTTGTTTGTCTCTAAAAAGAGAATAACTGTGTCCCCACACGGAGAAGGTAAGTACTGCATCTTTAAGGTCTCAGCAGTGAGGTAGAGGAGAGGAACATATTGTCAGTGTTTATACCTTTCTTCTTTGTTGAATTTGGGATTGGCTTCAGAGATATCCAGGCTTTTACTGAACATTGTTTTACTATGGCAGGAACAAAGCGAGAAAACAGAGTTACTAGTGTGGACATTCATAAAAGAGAGTCACCTGAAGCAATGCTGGACACCCAGACCCCCAACCCAGCATCCCCTTTTTAAGTAATGCTCTGAAAAACCTTTTTTTTTACTTTCCAACTATGGTTCAAGACTACATAGTGCTGAATTTCATTATCTCCCCCTGACTCCTGACATCTAAGCTGACTTCTCCCATACATATTTGTAAACCCTGCTCTCCTTTATCCAATTGCAAACCCGGGTGCCATCTACTTTGTCACATTGTCCAGGGAAAATAGAACTGTGCCTGAGGGCACAAGTTGCAAAGCACACATTACTCAGACATTTCTATACAACCTTCATACAAAACACAAACTGGGAAAAGGTTAAAATCAGGCCATAGAGCCTTTCAGATGAATGGTAATTCATTTTGCATTCTCATCTGTAGGGTCCATTACCAGTTACTCCCAACTCTCCCCTGTACTCAGTGTACAGAGAAATACTCTTTAGTATCATCTTGGGTCTGAATCCCTAAAGCTTAGAAGCAAAATTCCTTGTGCCTTCCTAGAGGGGCAGCTCTTTGTACCACATTCCAGTGGTAATATGCTTCATTGTTTCACAGAACACTGCTTCCTCATGGTAGCTGATCTTTCATGCAAGATACTCACTTCAATAATGGGAAGAAAATGAATAGTTAATGAAGCTCATTTTAGAACAAGTTTTGGACTCTCACAGCAGAGCTGCTGAAAAATTCTGGCTTATCCCTGAAGGATTCTATCTCCCATGAAATTATCCCTAGTTCTGCATGGTTTTGGCAGAAGGGACAAATTGGCTGGTGTTAAACTAAGCTCAGAACCTACCTCTTTTTACATTTCAATGAAATAACAGATACTCTGAGAGGGGTGGCTACCAAAGCAGCAGAAGCAATTAAGATGCAATTATGAACCCGTTTAGTTGACAACTAGTGGGGAAAACCAAGAATTAG
Organism: Calypte anna; assembly: GCF_003957555.1. Taxonomy (NCBI): domain Eukaryota; kingdom Metazoa; phylum Chordata; class Aves; order Apodiformes; family Trochilidae; genus Calypte; species Calypte anna. The sequence goes on from NC_044250.1 coordinate 14,012,453, forward strand.
CAAAACTTACTCACCAGTTTTAGGGGGACTGGTGTTTGTGCATACTAAGTTAGCCATATACAAAGTCTCAATGGAGAACACTTGGAAAGGTCAGCACAAGTATTTCAAGGAGTCTGTGAGCTCAACAAGCACTCTTTGTGCTGAGCTCCCCATCTCCATTATCCAAAACTAAGCAAGTGAAGAACAATTTTTTTTTTTTCACTACATATTTTCTCAGCCTGTAGGATTGAAGGCTGCAAAGTTTCAAATCTCAGTGGAAAGATGTGCCTTCAAACAAGCCAGAACCATACACTTGTAGGGTCCCCACATGGTTACCAAAACCACAGTATACGACACAGATACATAAACTGGAGGTTGTAACATAAATCCCCTCATTACAAGCAAACATCTGTTTACTATTGGGAAAGAGGACCATAGGACTAAATCACAAGACACATGGGTGTCTTCTGCCCACTGGTTAGAAGAGTATCTCTGCAGCTTGAGACAGAAGCAATGGCTCAGTGTGTCCAAATGTTTAAACAAGTCATCTGTGCCTAAACAGGAGACCTGTTTCCATGGCCCACCTCCCTGTCTTCCTAGGCTAAAAAACACTGAATAGTCATCTGTTGAGACAAAAAAATGTCATTCTTAAAAAAGTATTGTCCTCTGGGATCTAATCCCTACTGCTGTGAAATCCACTGTCAGTGTGTTATTTCATGGAATTTAGTGTGACCAGCCATTAAAAATCTCCCACTCTTGGTGGAAGGCACTTGTTCTGTTACTGACTCTTCTGACAGATGGTGCCCCATCAGCAACACATTGTCCCCAGATAATCCCCATGCAGTGGTGTTCATTTATGAAGCCAGATCATGTTATAAATGACTGTGCTGCCAGCAACACAAAATGTGCTGTTGTCATCACTTGATGTGGATGGTATGAATTACAGAAGCTCAGACATGAAGTAAAATAACACCTTCCCTTTAACCCCTTCCAAAACAAGCACTACCAAGCCCATCATCATCAATTATGGTGTTATTACATCCCTTTCTCTACTCCAAATCACACCTTTAAGTCCAGCCCTGAGTTGTGGTTTGCATTGCCCCGTATCTCTTTTGCACCTGGCAGGTTTTGCTTCCTCCTTGAGCCAAAGCCCTTCTTCAGTCCTGTGTAAGCCTGGGTATGCCCCTGCTCTGAACTCATCTCAGACCTTTTGACTTCAATTATTTCCTCATGTAAAGAATTGAATGAAACATGTAAAAGCAAAAGAAATAATTTGGATAGCAAGACACAGCTTTGCCTCTTCAGACTTTCGAACCTAAAGTCACAGCTGAGAGCTGGAAGAGAAGATTTCAGCTCTCACAAAACTTCAGAATCACCCTAAAAGCTCCTGTTTGTTCTGCCTAGTTGGACACATACTGTACAGAGCTGCAACACCCAACTTGGGGTGGGAGAAAGTGATTCACCTCTGGCTGTGGGAGCTTCGTGGCACCGTGTGGGTTCCAGATTAAATACTGCAAGCTGAATAAGGAGTGAACAACTGCTGTCAGTGTTGTGCTCATCCTTGTCACTTTGAGACCTGTGAGGGACACTGAGCACACTCTATCTTGAACACTTGCTTTGCCCAGATTTCACATCACAGCAAATCACATACTCAAGACAGGTTTTCAACCTACCTTACAGTGAAAAATCATCTCAAGGCCACATATCTAATCTGAAATAGCAGGTTCTGGAAATTAATACTTTTTCCTCACTGCAGATAGAACTACAATAGTTTAAAGTAAAACTTCCAGCAATTCTAGGAGTCTCTGGACATGAAATTATTTCATGATCTTCACCCAGTTCTCAATCTGCAAAGGGAGTTTCTGGGCACAGTAGGTTCTTCCTGAACAGATACTAATAGCTAAACAAGAAAATAATGTCATAAAGCTGGAACAGAAGTTACAGCATCATCAGCATATGTGAAGTGTTATTTTCTATTGATTCCTACAAGAGTGAATCCAATGCACATGTTTCCCTTAGGCTAGTCATAGGGACTGAGAAAGCAACACAGTTTGGTACTTCCAGAGCTCACGTACTCTCCCAGAACCTGCCTCGAGGAGACACCATTTTCCTCTGCTATTTCTCCACAAGACTGACACTTTCTTTGGCAGACAAGAGGCAAAATTAGACATATTCCATCACTTTACAGGCACATGGTAGGGGGACATAGTTTAGCACTGGACTAGGTAGAGTAAGGTTAATGTATGAACTCAGTGCTCTTGAAGGTCTTTTTTGACCCACTGATTCTGTGATTCTAAATTAATTTATGTGGCTCAGGTGCATGCTGGGACAGCACATTTTAAGGCACCTGCAGATGTCTGGTCAGGGCTTTCCAGATCCAAGCTGTTCTGATGACATGAAAGATGGGGTTCATCTCCTTTAACTTCAGGTGCCCAAAAGCTAGGCACCTAATCCAAGACAGTCATTCTGTTGTAGGCTGTCGTGACAGAGGAACAACCAGAGGGCAATTTATCCCACCTAAGACTGCTGGAATAGAGAAAATATGTAACTGAGACCTTTCAAAGCACTTGTCTGAACCCACTGCCTAGAGCAAAAGCCTGCATCACAAGCTTGGACTGACTGCCTATGTTCTTGATAATTAAGAAGAGATGAGATGAATCTTGCCCAGAGGACATGGTGGTTTCTGAGCATTAGGTGCAAGAGAACAGAACCCTTAAGCCCCTCTGGCAGGACTTCTGGTCCTCTGTGCAGAAGTGCTGCTCTCTGCCAGATCATGTTGCAAATGTGCTTGGAAGTTGTAACGAGTGCTGGTGAAGAACAGAAAAGCTCCACAGCTCCTTTGTATGCAAAGGAGGTGACAAACCCAGGCGGGCAGGACTCCTGAGTAAAGGAGGGACCCACCTCTGTCCATGTTGTGCCATTTCAATAGCTCTGCGAGCAGGGACTGGGGAGCCACCATCTGTCACACTCAGAACTTCCATCGATTTCCTTTCTGGCCGCCGCTTCCCATGCCTGTTCAGCATTGGGGAGTCCACACGCTTCCTGGGGGGATCTTTATGAAAAGAAAACACTGTCAGATGGATTCAGCTGAGACTTACCTCACACAGGTTGGTTAAATCCTCTCTCAACAACCTCCCTTTCACACCTCCCTACAGAGTCTTTGTCACAGAGGTGAATGTTTGCAGTCTCTCCCAAACTTGCAAGCATTAAGACTCGAGTTGCAAAACATCTACAGTGAGGAGGAGCAGTGCTGCTGCCCTGGTTGTAGGAGGACTGTAAAATAAAGGTACAACTATAGCACAACTTGCAGAAATTACCTTACAAAGCTGATAACAGTAATAACAAGATGACTGCACGGGCTACAGCACATGCTGTTAGCCAGAGTATGAGCCATCCAGGGATCCTGTGTATGTACTCAGGTTGTTAAAGCTTGATTTTGATGTTTCTGCTACCAAGATAGAATGTGACCCAGGGACATGCATACACTCTGAGCTCAGAATTGCATTCTCATCTGAAAACATACCCTTTTTTTGCATCCTTAAGACTACATTTCAGATTTTCCCCACCTGAGATGAATCTCCAATGAGAGCTACTAACATTAATCTCAGAGGTCATCAGACAGCTTTTTCTGCTTGAGTGACTGAAGTGCTTTACACTTTTTTTAATGTAACATTTCTATGAGGTATTGAAGTGCTGCCTTCACTTTGCAGAGTGAAAACTGAGTTATAAGAATAAAACAGGCAATTCATTGCTAAAGGTGCTGACAAACATTTCCTGTGGTTCTGAGGAGAACCTAAACTGAAAAGTCTGTAGATACTGAACTGATTGCAGAAGGTGACTTGGCCAAACCAGACACCACCTCATGGTGAAGCAGGAAACCCAATACACACCTGCTGAGTAGTTTTATTACTAACAACTATCATGGCATCAAAACAGTGAAAAGGAAAAATACTGAAACAATCCAGAAGGATTTTTTTTTCCTTCCTGTCTTTGATTGGGCTACCTCAGTCCTCTGTCTATTTGCAAACACATTTTTTATTTTACTGGACAATGACAACCTGTAAAAAAGCATCTTTCATCCCTGTGGTTGGAAAGAAGCTCACAGTGCCCAGCCCCTAAGGCTTCCTCCTCTGCCAAGATTCCTTTTTAGAAACCAGAAATACTGCATTTGATAATTTGACCTCAAATGTTTATTCTGATATCATTTTTATCATCCTGCCCTCCTCACACCCCCCATCTACTTGTTTGTTTCTTCTCCCTCTCACATCATTTGTTTTAGAACAAGATCCCTTTAAGGCAGGGCTTATTCTTGAAACAATGAGCATGAGCAAAGACAGCTCAAATGCAAATGGGCTACTGATAACAAAGGACCCCATCACTGTATAACCCAAGTATTCTTTGTAATATTACTAACACTATTCCTCTTAAAAATTAATTAGAAAAGAAAGCAGTTCTAGCTCACTCTATTTCCAACTATGTCCAGTAATAAAAAGGTAGCAGAAAATTACTAGGAAGGGCAATGATCTCCAGTTTAGAAAAAAAATATATAGGGCATAAAACAGGCAAAAACAAAGGGAGATAAACCTAAAAACAGTTATACTGAGTGACTTCAGCTGCACACAGGTAAGTGGCCAAAAGTAAGCTGGAACAGACTCAGCCCCTGCTTCTTCAAATGAGTTAAAAGAATGAGAAAGGATTCACCCCACAGCAGCACTGCTGCTATCAGACATGTGAACAAAGCCAAGTAAAACATAACAACAATATAATTAGGTTTGGTATCAACTACAGAGAGCTAACACAAGTTTTGCAGAGGGGTATCAGACATCAGAAAGGAAGGTGGAAAAGTGCAATTGAAAAGAAACAAAAAACAAGGACGAAGGGAGATGAAGAAAGCAGCTAATGTCAATGTCAAATCAATGTCAAATCAATATCAAAATAATGGAGATGAATAAGCTCACATTGCATTTACGTTAGTTAATAATAAAGTCTAAATAAGAAAGATGGAAAAAGGAAGAAAAACATCTATGAACAGATCTTTTAAAAGGCAATTTGATCCCAACATATTCAAAACTGAAGACTAGTGATGAAATTCAGCTGAGTGACAGGCTTTCAAAAGTGACAGGCCAAATATTAGGTAGGCATTAAAAGACAGCAAAGAAGAATTTTGAAGAGGATTCAGTTAAAGATTTGAATAACAATGTTTAGTACAGCCAGCAGAAAGAGAAAGCATGAGAGGACAGCAGCCAGAGGGACCAACACAACAATTAAGGATGAGGAGGATATTAATAACAAACTAAATGGTCCTTTCTGTGAGTTCTGGCTGCTCCAGATGCTGGAAGATACTGATTTCTAATCCAGGTTTTAAACAATTAAAGAGAGAGACTAAGCAAAATGAGCAAATGGTGAATCACACTTCTAAATTCAACAGTAATTCAGAAAGATTTGATGAGAAATACATCCAGAAGCTTGCATGAATATAGTTAAGCTTCTAATAAAGATACTTTATTCCTCTTTAGTTTAGTCTCCAATCCTACACTAAACATGGCTGAGGGTAGCAAGCACTGTACACATTTTTTAAAAGGGTCTGAATAAGAACTGATGGCACTGAGTCTATTATCACTGTCAAGTCTGGAGATACTTCTGTAGTTAAATACTCAGCAATCCTGCCATACAGACTGAAGTGGTGCTATACAAAAGCAACAGAAGACTTTGCAGAAGCAAAGGAATTAAAAATAGGAAAACCTCCAGTGTTTGCCCTTATCTTCTTGACTCTTTGGAAATATTTCACACTAGGAAAAAAAAAAAGCAAATCCTAGTCCGGATCTGTGATAGTTTGAGGATACATTTTCTTTTTATTTCACATCACAAAAACTATGCCATTCCTAAGGATTTTTACAGAGGAAGAAAGAATTGTATAAGTATTGATCCAATTAGACAGGCATCCATTTGGAAGGCAGGAAAAAAAGGTTCAGCTTCAGAGTTTGAATGAAGCACCTATACCCTACATGTCTATTCTGTCCAGTCTCCTGTTCTTCTCTGGTTTATTAAGAAATTCCACCCCACAAAAGCCTTTTCCTCAAGGAGACATTAACTGACAGTCATTAATTTTACTGAGAAATTTCTAATTTCTGTTTTCAGGTAAAGAAATGGAGCTGGACTCAAAATTTTGACAGTGAAGGTGGCCCTCCCCTGGCCCTTTGAGAAAGCTTCATATAGCTGAAACAGAGAAAAGGGACACCAGAAGAGAATGTTAGGCTGAGCTGGCCATATTTTTACCTGCATCTATTCTTTTTCAGACTTAATATAGAAAGAAAGAGGAAAAAGCAAAATAATCTGTGATGCATGGGTCTGTTTGTTTGTTTGTTGGTTTTTGGCAATAGCTCAGACAATGCACAGCTCTCATGACTGTGGTTTCTTCAAGCTGTTGTTACTTTCCCTCTGTTCTTTGTTTGTGCAAGTCCATTGCTAGTGGTTAATGATGAGATATTAATCAGAAGCATGACTGCTCTTAATTAAACCTTACCCCATGTTCTCAGAGATACTGCTGTGAACAGAGGAGGTGGAAACCCCCTGTGGAAGACAAAATAGACTACAAAGACTGAAAGAATCGTGCTTAAAGAGTCTAATGTGTGCTGATAAGGAACAATGATACATTCAGAGCAGTGTTTCCCTGTTGAGGAACCTTTTCTCTACTTGTACAAAAAATAAGAGTGGAGCACAATATTTCAGTTCAAACCATGAAAATACTTTGGCACGTGGAAGAGAGTTACGTGATGCAGTAAGGGCATTAGCCACATATTCACTTACATACTGGACACAGAAATTCTAGAGGCACTTTGCTTCTGTTGTTATGACAAAAGCATTTCTATAATAGGATGATTGTGTCCTTACATGGCAGGATAATCTGTGTGAGTCAAAAGCTGATTAGTACAGTGCTAGATGACAAACTGAACTGAGCAAGGGGCTTTTCACAACAGGACCTGCAGCTGGCACATCTCCCTATCTTCATTTTTATCCTTGCTAACATGCTCTCCCTAGCTCCATCCAGTTAAGAGTTTAAAAATTACTGTGTTGACTGAGAATTTTCACCTCTCCTCCCACAGAAGATACCTTCTTCTAAAAGTATAGTGTTCAGATCCTGGAGCTTGGATAAGGTTATAATTCAATGGAGTAGTAACAAAATTTCAGTTCAATCTACCACTGCACTGTAGGTTTGGGATATTCCAGGCTTCCCAATGGAAATAAAGAGCACTTTGCTTCTAGCCTTCAAAGTGCTGAAGTACAATACCTGAAAATCACAACACTACTATGTAAAAATACTATTTGAGGTCATTGATAGAAGTGACTGATTGTTTCTTGGTTAAACTTTTGTCACTCTGCACAGCAAGGGTCAATTGTATAGTTAGCTTTGGAAGCATTTTTCCTGTAGTCCAGATTAGTGAAATTCTTGGATATCAGCAGTTTCCTAAAATACTAATGAACAGTTCTGCAGGAACAGAGTTGTATCACAAGGGTTTTAGAAGAAATATAAAATTACTGCCTATTAAACTTTGCTAAGATGGTCCAAACACATGGAAGTTTGATGCATGTACTATAAACAGCTAAGTGGTATTATTCAGGAGTGTATGTATTTACCTACAGAAAAGAGAATGTGTACATATGGAACTTCCTAGGGATGCAGTGCCACAGCCTTACCAGCTCAAGTCCAGAAGCAGCATTTCTGCAATTCTGCAGGCAGATTACTGAATGGAAAATTCTGCAACTATACTACACTGCTTCTAACCCTCACCTGCTTATACAGACTCAGCTTGTGGTACACAGGGTATTTTTCAAGATCTAGTCTATGACCTTGTAGATGTTTCTGTACTGTGAGACAGTCATATCCAGAAAGATGAAGGCTTCTAGTTTAAACACAGCACAGACTTGATTGCTTCAGGTTGAGGGAGGATTCTTACCAATGCTGATTCCAGTGGGAAGGTAACAGTGATGCTAAGGTTTGGCTATATATTTATATATATATATAAAAAAAAAAAGGTGAAGAGGAACTAATTGAGATGGGTTCATGGTGACAGAGATCATATCTATAGTACCTATTTCATTTCTAGGGGGAAGATCCTCATCTTCATGACTAGGATACCTCTCCTTCCGGTCAAGCAGAAGAAAATAAATCATTTTCTCTTGGTTTTCTCTGAAAAAAAAAATAATTAAATTTGAAGAGGAAAATACATCAGCGTACATAAACCCCTTCCATCAAACGATCAGTAACAGTTATGCCAAGTAAGCTGGAAATGGTGATGTACCTCCCAACTAGATACTCAACCCACAAAGCTTTTGAGAACCTTGTTGTCTCCAATAAGCAGCTAGTGAGGAAAGGAAACAAAGGAAGCACAATTCCCATGTTAAACACAAAGAACAGAGGTACAGAACAGATGTGGTAAGTTGTTCACAGGAAGTCCAAACCAGTAGTGGCAGAGAGTCTCCTGATCCTCTAAGTGTTCTTTCCACTATGTGTCCCTCTTAACACCTCAGGAAACACACCAGCTCTCAGGTGTAAGCTTGAAATGCATAAAAATTTGCACAAGTAACAGCAATGACACCTCCCCAGCTGAACTTCATGGCCCATCTTTTCATGAAGTGATCTTGCCTGACAGCAAAGGAAGAGATAGTGCCCTGCCTCTGCTGCTGGTCAGGCTGTGAGCTTCTGACACACAGTGCAAGAAAGGCTCAGCCCTTGCTCTCAGCACCCCACTAAGAAGTGAGCAGCCAGAGGGTGAGAAGTTGCTACTGGTCCCTCACGGTGAGAGATAGGTTAAATAATCTCTGCCTCTCCCCAGGTTCATAAGCATCCCAGCCCGTGGATACCCAACTCATACAAAGACTGAGCAAGTGCTTACTCTTCTGACAACAAGTCCTGTAAGAGTTTATTTCGGTCACGGAAGCAGCCTAAAGAGTGCATGCTATCTAACACGTCTGGGTCAATATCCTCCAAGGAAGGGAGAGAACGAATCTGCACCTTTCGAGGGATTGGTTGCTCTGGTTCTGGCTCGTTCTTACCCCCTCTGCAGAGGAAAAGAAGATGAGAGAGAGAAGGGGCAGGGAAAGAAGAAGAGAATTGTGAGTCACAAGTGAAGCTGTACTCTGAAGCACAGCCTGCAGCAACAGATTGGAACAGCTTCTGTTAAATTCCCACTGAGAGCCCAGAGCTTGCAACCCAACCAGACTGATATTTTCAGAAGAAACCACCGTGAAGGCTAAGAGTGACCAGAACCTTTGTGGATTTGGGTCTCTAATGACAAATGTCTGCAGTCAGTCAGTCAGAAAGGCAGCAGGAACTTCACTTACCAGTGGCCTCATCATTTAAGCAGCTGTTCAGTATCCTAATGCCAAACTTATATAAAATGCTATGTGGTTTTAGAGATGCTGTCTCTTCAGCAGGCCACACCTCAGGAGACCAAGCTGAAGAGTACAAGCTGAATGATTCTCTTTGAAAGAAGGAGCTGTGAACTTACTTTTCACTGCTTTTCACCAATTCTGATTACAACCAGCACTGCAGCACTTGCTTTAAATCTTCCCATGTGATTAAGAGGCCTCATCTTCCAGGTCCCCACTTGACACACTTCAAAGGGTTTGGGAGAAAACAGGCTACTTATTTACATGCCCAAATATGACAATCTCTTCAGAGATGGAAATTTGAAAACTGTGGCTCAAGTGTGATGCCAGGAAGTGATGCCTGGCAGACCCAGGAATACACCTTTAGTAGTAGAGCATACTACTCTTTTAAAAGTAGTTAAAGTATCCATTTTAAAAAAGTAGTTAACAGAAGCTTTCTGCAGAATTATCTCATTCACTAGACTCAGGAAACACTGACAACTGTCACAATCAAAGGCCATGACTGTAAGAAACAGGTCATATATATATATAGATGTAAGTATATATATATATATATATACACACACACACACACACACACTGCAGTCAAGCTGCATACCCTTTGATTTTGTTTATGTAGGCAAGGAGCAACTTGTGTAAACTCTTACCACCCAAAGAGGTGGTTTTGGTGGTGCTGGCATTTTGGCTGGAGTAACTGTCCACCCTGACTCTCTGCTATTTCTCAGTGGATGCTTTCTGCAATATCCAGGTTTTCATAATCTTTGGGTTGAGGTTTACATACTCTGTGGGTGAGGTTCTCCCTTTCCTTTATGTGATGTAAATGTGTAACTGTTATGTCTAGTCTCCCAGGGTGGGCAACAGGAACAGGGAGTATTTAACCTGCATTAGATGTTAGTGTTTGCTGTTTATGCAAGTTGGGCAAGATATTCTGTTTTTTAATGCTTGCAGAAATAAGGTGAACACAACTTGTGAAATTACTCATCCAGCTGAAATGCTCTGGTGTCAGATAGGAACTATCCAAGTGTCTTCACAGAAAAAGGAGCTCCAGTTCAAATGCTCCTAAATTTTGGGGGGTTAAAAAGCAACAGGGGTAGGATCATACGTATAAAGTCAAGGTCTCAGCCAGTGCACCAAAAAGAGCCAATGAAGGTTATCTCCTCCAAGGCAAGAAGGCAATATTGAGTCACTGCAGCCAGGGCTCTGATGCTAGGACAGTCACATGCTGCACCTTAACAGCAGGGTAGTACTTGTAGCTTATTTTTAAGCAAGTTGGAACTTCTCTTGAAGCAGCAAAAATGTGCTCAGCACTTCCTGGATACATGTCAAGGAGTCAGACTGTGGTGTGCATTACATGGGTCATGCCAACACGGGTCAGATCCTACTTCTCTTACACTGAGCACTCACTTATCCCTGCTCAGTTTTATTCAGTTTAGGGGTTGAAAGAAGAATATACAGGCCAGAGAAAGAATCTGCCCCTTGAGAGTCATTCTTGTGTGTCAAACCACAAAACACAGCTTCTGATGCCCCCTGGAAGTCTTGCAGAAGTGTCCATGTCTTCTGCAGTGACACCATGATACTGAATCTAAGGGCTAGATTAAAAAATCCTTGCTCAACTGAAGAAAACACCTTATTCCTTGAGTGCCCTGTCCTTAAATGTAGCTATTCCTACCACTTAGGATCAGGATCTAGCTCTCAGCAATGATTAGATTATAACCTTGACTGGGAAAGGCAGTGATGACCTTGTCATTAAGATCAGTTATTGCAGGATGGACCTTTGAACAGCAGTGGTTTTGGTTTTTAATGATCTGCAGTTCACTTTCAAAGAGGTATTGACTTAATTAATCATTCATTGTGTTACAAGTAGATGTTCTTAAGGTAATTTCAAGAGATTAAGATGAATTACTGTTTTTGAAATTCTCCAGAAATTATTGGTGTTCTACTGTCATCCTGGTCTACAGCAGAATGCCACCTCCAAGTTTCTTTAGTATCAATCACCAGTGGGAGCAATTTCTAGAGAGCACAGCTTGCCACCTTCTGTGTATTGAAAAACTGGCATTTCCTTATTCCCTGCACCTGGTCAGCCTCAGGTATGGTCAGGAATTTTCACACCTCCTCATCAGGTACATGCAGAATATGAAACAAGGCACCTCATCATTTGGCAACACAATTCAGGGCTTCAGGGAATGAAAAGCACCAGGCCTGGGCTGTGACTGGCACACGGGTATTGCCTGAGCCATCCTGGGTCTAGCAGAGAGTGACAAGTTTGTTGCATTTCAGACCACACTGACATCAAACAATGTCACATGATGAATACTTCACATTTATTTCTAAGGCCTCCATGAATGTTGGTGCTTCTTCAAAATTCATCCTCTACTGTGACAAGTGGTGTATACAGTGGCTGTGACTGCAGACCAAGGGGGACTTCTTCAGTCAATCTATGAAATCCCTTGGGAATCTGACCAAGATGGACATTTGCACCAGTGCAAAGAAAAGCAAAACCAAAACAGTTATTCTTTTTCTGATTTCAGTAAATTTGGACCTTCATAATTAGGGCAAGAACTCAGTGTTACAGGAGTATGTATTTATCATAATACCTAATTTTATATGACCTCTTCTTTTATAAAAAACTGTGGAAATAACCTGCTGTTTATTTGCTGATTTATGATAACCTGCACTTGAGGTAAAAATATAGTATTTCTATTTAAAAGGCTTTTAAAATCTCACTGAATTAATTTGGGTGGGTGAGCAAGAAGAACTGGAGGTTGGTGATGAAAGGTTTCTTTTTGGTTTCATTTTTCCTTTATTTTAGGCTTGTGAATCACGACTTCAACTTTCAAGACCTCTTTGTCTGCCTATTCTGCAATTAAATCTTTCCCACAGTTTAACAATAGCCTTAACATTTATTTGAAGAATTAAGTGAAATCACTTATATGTTATAAGTGCAACTTTCAGGTCAAAAACCTATATATAAAAATGCAGATTTTACATAGAATAGTAGTGTTGCACGGAGTAAATTAAAACTGAAAGATGTTATCAAAACAGCCACAGAACAAAACATTTAGAGCTTTTTCTGTCAGCATGACTATTTCCAGGCAAAATTAATGCAAAAGAGGCTGTGAAACACCACCAGATGGAAGTAGCTTAGTTTTGGAGGTGGCAGGGTTATTCACAGACTAAATTTAGCCAGAGGAGGTTAACCTCCTCATGTCATTCCATGGCCAGCAGAGAGAAAATGAGAGACTGGAGGAGGAACATCATGTTAAGCAATCTGAACAGACTTCTGGAGAGCCTTTTTCTTTCTGCACTGACTGCACTGGAAGTTTATGGAAGTTGCTTTTGCAAATCTCAGTTTCTACTTCTGAAAACAGCCCTAGATGTAGGTATTTCCATTGGGGTAAAAATCTTTTTACTGTGTCAGTTATCAGAGAGTCTGAGCTTCATTGAGAGGCACCTGAATTATTCAAATACTTATGTTATCAAAGAAATAAGTCTTCTGATTCCAAATCCAGAATAAAGAAGTAACACCTGCTAACTGTGCTTGTGAGCCTGGGACAACAGTCCTCCAAAAGGTGAAAACTCCCAGACAAATGCCTTTAGGAGGGCTAGAATAATAAGTGATAAATTACATATCACTTTATTTCCTATTTCATTTCTGATGAAAGCACAGAGAAATTCAACTGACTTCAGTCCATGAAGAAACAAAGGGGATCAGCTGCCCAATTTGATGTAAACAGCATTTATTTCTGGAATTGCCAGGAAGACATTATAGAAGGGATACTTGTACCTCTAAGTAGAGATTTCCCTCCTTCATTCCTCCATGAGAGTTTAATTAAAAAATGCCCACAGCAAACAAGGTCCTGGTCCTTCTTTGGTTTAAAAAGGTGATTTGTCAACTGGTTAACTGCAGAGATCATGAAAAAGCCCCATGCAGAGTGCTGCCACCATTTCAGGTAAACTAAGAAAAAAAACTTGTTATTCAACAAACTGTTGCCTGCCCTCAGGTCCTATCAAAGTCAGATAAATCCAGAAATTAACATTGCCCATATGATAGAACTAGAGAAAACAAAAACAAAGCCAAAGGGTCTGGGTTCCCCCCTCCCTGGTGACAATACCAGGCTTCAATACCAGCTCATATCACCCTCAATTATGAAGTAGGACTTTCCTTATCACCTGGGGAGCCTGTAGGTATGTTGACCCTGAGAAGTACCAAAGCATCACTTCCTTGCTTAATATATGAAGTGTTCTGCTTAGTGTGTTTAGGTTATCATCTATATATGAAAAAAGTTATTTACTTAGGTTTCTTGAAATACTATTAAGGCTACAAAAAGTGCAAGGTCACTTCTAAAAGCCATCAATCTTCCTGATACCCAAAGCACCAGACAGGTGTGGGCTTTACTCACAGACCCATTTCACTGTCAAGATTGCTGCTTTTAATCAAGTCACAGCACTACTCTCATATCAACAGGTTAAAAGTTCAGATGCAGCCTCTGAGCTTGCTGTGAAGGAGGAGAAATCACGTGGCAGAAAAGCTCTTGCTCACAGGTGCTTACTTACCAGTATCATAATCTTTGTTTCTATTTCAGAGAAAAGCCAAGATGCTAAGAAGAAACTTATGAAAGATTTCTTGTTCAAGAAGGAACTACAAGGGATTGTGTGTAGCACTTGGATAGCAAACTAAATCTGACTGTTAGTTGTCAGGTTTTGCTGATCATTTGCAGGTTATCTTTTTAACACAGCACGTTGGATAAACTTGCAAAGGATAAAGGCCCATCAAATTAGATGCCCATCTGTCCTCCACTCCTTCCTCCACCAATATGAAAGGTCTTTAGAACTCCAGGCTCTCTCTTCAGAGAGTAAAAGAGTTTGTGCACCTGTAACAGAACCAATAATGAAATCATGCAAAAGTGAATTAAAAAGTGTTACTTACATATACCATATGTGTTTCTGAATATGTTCTAGCTGTGAAAGAAAAGAAAACAAGGAATTAGTGCTGTACAATAGAAAATGTAACTTCACAAGATATCTTTATTCAATGCTTATTCACCAAAGTCCAACATTCCAGAGATGGAATGCAACAATTGCAAACAGAACTTTAAGCTGCATAAAGAGCATGCTCATTCTCACCCATCCCACTGGAAATGAGATTATAATTAGGGACATAAATAATCAGTCAGGAGCAAATTCCAGGAAACTGCATGTATACAAACCTTCACAAGCAAATGTGTTCTCTCTTCCTAAGCCCCTCCCCTCTTTCACCTAATTGATGCTAACAAACTGCTCCTTTCCCTCTGTCCTTTATGAGTGACTCTTTACACCTGAAGTGAATTTCTAGTTTTGGTTTGAAAAGAGAAAGAAGGAAATAGAAAAAAATCCAAATGTGTATAAACAAAATAAATTGTGCATGTGTGAGATGACTTTTCCCAGGATGTACTTGATTGTCTTCACCTTTATCATTAAAATCTGAAGACCAAGTAGAATTAGGTTCTATGTCAAAATAATACCATTTATTGCTCCAGCATCTGAAGAGCAGACTGTGCATTTCTTCTATTATATAATCATGGAATGGTTTGGACCTTAAGGATCATCTGGTTCCTACTTCTCTCTTTCCAGCTGCACCCATGAGGATTTTACCACAAAATGAAGGACTGACCAAAACTGAACAGTGGCACTGTCTACCTAAGGAAGGCAGATCCCAGCAAATGGTACAAAATGACCATGCTTTCCACACCATAAGCATGGAAAAAAGAAAGTAACACACTACCAGACCTTCCTAATCTGTTGGGTTTTGTAGGTTTTGTTTTATTTTTTGATTTTTTTAAAGCATCATCACAGAAGAAAAGGACTTTTCAGAGATGCCCAGGGATTATTCATTACGTGGACAATATTTTTCAAATTCCTCATTATGAAGAACCTTTCTCTGTGCAGAACACTGTGCACACAGGCTTGTGTTGTGTGACATGCAGGTGAGAGGCAAGAGGGAGCTGGAAGGAAACTCAAGTGCCAACAGACATAAGATGAAATCACAGACCCATTAAGCAGGTCAGGAAGAACAGAGGACAGCTCTCCTGCTTTTATTACTTTCCACTCCAATTCCAGGTAATGAGAATCAGAAAGAATAAAAAGAGGAATGGATAAAAAACAAAATCTCAGAGACAGAAAGTAGGTTCTTGACACAGAGAGCAAGAAGTCAGGGACCTCTGTGCTCCAGAACAACAGTTTTGTCCATGGGATATGAGGAAGATTTGAGGACTGCTTGAAATGAGGTCATTTTTAAGCAAGAAAGGGCTTTTCCTGAAAAAGAGACAAGGGAATGCAGCTTAGAAAAGCATGATAGAAGGCTGCTGGGATAGGTATGAGACAACAACCTCCTTTAAAACCAAGACTGTATCAACAGTGTAATCAGAGATGCACTTGCAGATCTGTCCTCACCAGACTGGGTGCTGGGACCACCAATGCCCCCCAGCACACACATCCACAGGCTCAGGCAGACTTCCAGAGCTTCCAGCTGAGGCCTCAGCTCTGCACAATAATCCTCCCTCATCACAGTTCCCTTGGCATTGGGAACTCCTTTCATCTCTGCACATTTAAGAAAAGGTGGAGGGTTCATGACACTGCCACCTCACCTGAGCAGCTCAGCTCAGAGATGTAAGATACACATTATGGGTGTTGCCTGGAGACACAGCCATCCTACTCCTGGTTCTCTGCAAGCTGAGGTGCAAACATAGAACATCAGAACAGTCTGTTTTGTACAGTTCCCATGGGACAGGACTTTGGAATTGTTACTTGTCAGGTCCAGAGTGCTCTGAGGATCTGCTAGAGAGTGCACTGCACTTCCTTGGCTTGGTAAGACCTATGAGATGCATCTCTGCTCATTATACATATGCACCACATGGAGGGCTGGAGACATTAATGATTCCTGACAAGATGCAGATGACAGAACTAAGTGATGTCCAAGCCTCTTTCATGCTTGCTTCTCCTGCTGCATTTTCTGTCTCCATGGGTCACACTGTTCTTTTGTGCCTGTGACACACAGAAATGCCATGGTGAAGCAGACAACAGCACCTAATTTTCTGAGTCAAAAAGGGGGAAGAAAGTAGGATCATCAGATCATGTCTTAGTCACAGAACCACTGGGCTCCTTCAGAGATAATGTCAAAGAGAAATCCTGTTTGTCTTTCCCTGCTGCTCAACCTCATTCAAGCTAAAAAACCCACAGCATTTCTCTGAAAGAGAAGCCCCATAGCACCTTGATATACATTCAAAAGAGCATGATAGCTCTCATGGATGCTGTTTACCTACACATCTGCTATTCAATCCACATCAAAACCAATGCTATGAATTATGCCAGGATATTCCATATATGAAAAGTACCCTATGAAACCAATTTCTGTTCTGATTCAAACATAATTGCATTGTAATATTATTACAAGTGTGCTTGCTGCTGCCAACATCTTCAATGCATTTTTAAAAGATAATTAATTAATGCTTTGTTGCTTTTCATCTGCATTAAAATGACAGGAGGATTATGGGAGGGCGATTGGTTTTGACAGGAAGTCTGTATGCTTTTTACTATGCCATGCAGGGGAGGAAGACACACAGTGGGAGCTCCTCTCACCCCTCTTGCCTTCATTTAAACATGTTTCAATGCATTTAAGTGACGAAGGCATTTAACAGTTCTTGCCAGAAGGTTCTTCTCACTGTTAGCATGAGTTTGCTAAATTTAATGCTATTTTATGGAAGCTGTAAAAAAAGCTGCTTCCTAATATTTCCTAGCCACAGCAGGCAATTGTCTCATGACATCATTTCTGAAACAACAAAACACCATCAGGTCCACTGCATGTGCACAGTCTCCTGAAAACTAAAATGCTGTATATGGAAAGAAAGGGGCAATTCCTTTACCACGGTTTTATGTAAAAAATTATTTCAATATATACTAAACTTCTACACTGAAGCAGCATCTAGGAACCCCACTCAAAGGTAAGAGACCCATTGTTGATACAGAGCTGTGCAAACTCATCAGAAAAAGAGGTGTCCTCCCCAAGGAACTCAAGTTTGAATTCTAAGGCAGGGAACAACAGATGCAGACAGACAGGCAGACAGAAACCAGAGTGCTGTCTGCATCCTCAGCACTCATCTCAGCAGAGCAGTTGCCAAGCTTAAAAGGTCTGACCTGTAGAAAAACTTTCTCAAAGTCTGTGGATAAGGATGAGGGCTTCTGGGATTAAATTTATATCCAATTTCAAACTCCCCTGCCCAGAGAACTGTCTCAAAGCCACTTGTGCACTAATCTGACCCACAACTTAGATGCATCTTCTTCATTCAGAACGTCCTCTAGTCCTCTGTATAGTGTCCAGACAGGAATCTCCTGAGCAGAGGATTCAAGTTGGGAGTGCAAACAGCACTAGTAGAATCATTATCTGTGTCAGTAGTAGCAGCCTCACTACAGCAGCCTCCAGGGACCTTGACAAGGACAAGGTGTCAGTGTGCTATGTGTGTGGTGCATGAATAGGCCCTTGGCAGTGAAAGCTTACAGGCTACCTACATCAGCTGGACAATTACCTCCATTCTGCAGGTGTTGGAGTGAGATAATTTAAACAATGTGATAGACACCTTACATAAAACCTTCTAGAAAAACGAAGAGGGAATTAGGTAAGTTTTCTCTTGTTTATTATTTTAATACTCTTTGGATGCTGTGGTCCATCAATAGCAGACATTAGACCCAAGAAAAAAAACAACAGCAAAACAAAAAACCACAAAGGCAGAGAGCAGAAGAGGAGATTCTGAAAATGTGGATAATTTAAGTTGGATTCTTAAGAGACAGATATTTCAGACTAGGTGGACACCCAGTGTAGAAGACAAGTCATTCTACTCTGGAATAAAATATCAACACTGGGACAATAACACCTTTATCAAAATACCTTTTTCTCCAATATCTGCTCTGATCCACCCTGCTTTACACACAAAGCTCTGATACTGCTCATCCATCTTTAAATGAAAGGTGGACCAAAAGCTCCTTTCTGTCCCCCCTTTGCCTTTGTGTTTCTGTAGAAGAAAACAGCAGCTGAGAATCCTAGAATCATAGATCTCAGAATAGTTTGGGTTGGAAGGAACCTTAAAGCTCATCCAGTTCCAACTCTACTGCATGGGTAGGGATACTTCCCACCAGCCCAGGTTACTCCAAGCCCCATCCAGCCTGGGCCTAAACATTTCCAGAGGTGGGGTCTCCACAGCTTGTCTGGGCAACTTGTTCCAGTGTCTCAGCATCTTCATAGGGAAGATTTTCCTTCTAATGCCTCATCTAAATCTCCCCTCTTCCAGTTTTAAGCCATTACCCTTTGTCCTCTTGCTACATGACCTTGTAAAAAGTCCCTGCCCAGCTCTCTTGTAGACCCCCTTCAGGTATTGGAAGGCTGCTATAAGATCTCCTTAGAGCCTCCTCTTTTCCAGAATGCAAATGAATTCCACTACAGGAGCTGTTATTCTCTGCTATAGAGATGCTGAATCATTTGAACTCTCCAAGGAAAAAATGTTTCACTTTCCAAAGATCACACAGTGGAAGAAACCTCATCCTGCAGTATTGCAAGCACAGAGAGCACTCATTTCCTTCCATAAACATTCTCAAACTTAAAACTAGTTCACTTTTCCCTTCTGACACTACTGCTAGGAAGGTGTCCCTGAACCCCACTAACGTGGCTAAAACGCTGCTTCTAATTTCTAGCCTCCTTTCACAAGACCATTTGACATACATTTGGTTTTGTGCCAGTATCTCCCTTTAGTTTCCATAACTCTTCTCTACCCAGAAATTATCCCTACTGTACATGCTGAGGACCAGCACAACCTCTCTTAGCCATCATCTGTGTGGACTACATAGGGCTCTTTCAGACTGTCTTTCAGACAGGCTCCCTCTAATGCTGACCCCCTACTACTCATTCTTTGTTTGACTACACCTTTCATGACTGAGGGTGGCCAGAAATATCATGACCATCAGCTAGGATCAACTTCTGCAGTCTGCTGAAAGAAAAACATGGATTCTTTTACTTTAAAGCACATTTAGCAAAGCAGGCCCAGTATGAAGAGTGGTCAAGGACTTCCCACTAACCATACTTAAAGCTATGCAATATATGGTGACATAATTAAGTCTTCTTTCCATAAATTAATCAAAAATGAAGAAGACTAAAGCCTATTTCTTAAGGCATGAAAGGGCCAGCAACACTAATTCTGAGTATCCCCCTCTCCATTAATCCTTTCAGGCTCTAACACTGAAGCCTAATGATGACAGTCAAATATGAATGCTGGTTCTGGTTTTGAGCATTCTAACAGATGGACTGGGGAACGTGTGGGTGTGCTGAGAAATGGCAATTACTGCAGGGATGGAAATGCAGTTGGATGAGAAGGAAAAGAGATATAAATGGAAAAAAAAAAAGGAACAAAGCAGAGAGGGAGAGGGGAGGAGAAAAATGAAAGAAAAAAATTCTAGTGACCTTACATTTCCTTATATTTTTCTCCTGAATTCACTGAGACATTGAGTAAATTATCACCAATGGTAGCAGCTACTTACTATACCCAAGCCACAATTTTGCTCAAATCTTTGTATAAATATAATACTGATTCAAACAAGATATTTCCAAATAAACCCATATTTATACTATTTTCCACATTTTGTATTCTAAAATAGAATTCAGATCTCTCCTGAAAATGAACTATATATTCCCAGCTCCTGGGTGGTAAACAAAGAGCTCCCTTCTGCCTGGCAATCTAAGTACCCAGCACACCAACAGCACACAAGTGTGACAACAGCAGGGACAGCAGACAGAGAGACCCCCAAAAATAACGAAGATATAGATACCAACAAACACCTTTTATTGTCAATAACTGTATGCTCTGTTTTTTTTCACCTCCCTAAGGAAATAAGAGCTTTATTTTGATGAAGAGAAGGAATGTGATGGGTGTCACTTAGAGACCTTGATTTACATTAACTGTTTTCTCTCATGCAAGTACATTCTCTGCTGTGTTGTACAATTCAAGACACCCGGGCATGGTGTTCTATGGAAAAACTGAAAGTCAGTACTATTTGAAAAAGAAGATGTAACATCTGATTTTCTGGCATATTCAAACCACTATCACTAAAATCTTTGAGAGAAAAAAACCAAAAGACAAACAAGAAACCAAAACACACCAGAAAACCTGTTACATTATGGAAAGGAAACTAAGCCAGGGAGGGACTTGGTGACCTTCTTGGTCGTGAAAACCAGATGTCTCACACCTCAGGGTATAGCCCTAAGCTCTGCAGTGCTCATTCTGTGGCAAATACTGGAAAAATATCCTTTCTCTCTTTAAAAATATGTTCTAAAAAAGCCTTTTAAAGTGCCTAACCTTTTTGTTTTCTGGTGTTACTTATGTACTGCAAGTATGATGGCTACTGGGTCTGCAGAAGTGGGGATACTGGTAATTGCATGAAAACCTTTTCACCTGGGTCACCAAATAGAGCAGGGTGTGGTTTTGTAATGAATGAAAGAAACCTCCAGCTGAGCTGTCAGGTAATACTGTAAAGAAAGTCATGAAGGGAGTTTCAGTTCACTCCTTAGCAGACAGGTGTCTGCATCCCAGAAGCACAGCTGGCACAGACTGCTGCTGCTGTTAGGAACCTTAGCAGAGAGGCCAAGCAGTGATCTGAGAGTTTATTTATAAGTATTTTA
This sequence comes from Calypte anna, assembly GCF_003957555.1. NCBI lineage: Eukaryota > Metazoa > Chordata > Aves > Apodiformes > Trochilidae > Calypte > Calypte anna. Next base: position 14,033,517 of record NC_044250.1, read on the forward strand.
GCAGACTGAAGAACCAAGAGGAGTTTTAAATTTACATTTCTCTTTACATACTCCCACTCAGAATCTGTGAGTTTAGTAAATCTGTATCAAATCATCACCACAGCCTGACAATAGGCTTTACAAGGGCAATGTACCCATAAAGGCAGAAACCTCCACTGACAAGCAGACAATATTGCTTTCCAAAATGATTTTAATTACTAATTTTAAAAAATTCCTCAGAGCATTAATACTCTATTAAAGAAGGATACAATCACTACACAGTGCTCACCCTTGCAGGGTCTCTGTTCTAATGATGTGACTCTGGCAAATGCCAGAAGCTCAGCACTGTGGGCCTGATCATGCTCAGGACTACAGGGCACAGATAAAAGAGCAGACAGGAAGACACTTGCTCTGAAGGCTGCTAGAAGATAATGCAAAGCAAATGAAGGAGAAAATACAATGCAGGCTGTGTGGGAGGAGGTGAGAAGGCAGCACTTTTGTCAGAAATGTAAGAAAAGCATACTTTGTTCAACAGCAAACCTTTAGATAACAGCCCTAAAAGTTTTGACCTTCAATCAGGTATATCACATCCCCAAGAAAACTCTGCACTAGCCAGGAGAGCCTGACAACTCAAGTGGACTCCAGAATGTCCTAATGGGTCAGTAGCACTGTGATGACATTGTGAGGGATTTCTTCTAAATGCTCACTGTTACATATAAAGGAGAATCATGAGAAGAGGCACAAAAGTAATCTGCCCTGATGGTTCAAAAGAGAAGGTAACCACTTTCCAAAGACTCCACCAACTCCACTCATTCTCTGCTCAGGAGAAAACACACATGAGCAGCAGTAGATCAGCACCTTAGTTATTCAACCATAGCTGCAACAAGGTGACAAATGAAGCCCTGCTCACAGGACTTGCAGCAAATGCCTTCTTACCGTGAGCCGTTTCGAGGCATCCACTTCAATCATCCCCCGCAGAAGGTTCTGACAGTCTGGGGGGATAAAATGTGGCATGTGGAACACTCCACGTTTCACCTTCTCCAGCAGCTGCCTCAAGTTGTCGTCATCAAAAGGCAGGGCACCCTGAGGGATGTGACAGGAGGGGGATGGGAGAGATGAGCAAAAGGTAATTGGAGAGGGCAACAGGAGAAAAGCCAGGATAAACATGGTGAGACAATGGAAAAGAGGAAGTCATCTCATAATGAAGCATTACAGTAAGGAAAAAAAACACCTTTTCAATCATTGAAAAGAAACAATTTCTTAGTGCTGATGCATTCTCTCCAGCATAGGAAACAAAACTGAGGATATATATTTTTTTATTATCCCTTTAATTAGAAAATCACTACCAGTATAAAACATAATACAAAATATGAAACTAGCTTTCCAGGAAAATCCACCAAAAATGCACAGATCCATTTAAACTCAGCACAAGCTTTTGATCTGCTGGTATTCCTCCTGAGCATACATTCACAGCAGCAATGTTTATAGTCTCCTCATTTTTAATCTTCCTGAGATGCATTTATTGCAGACATTGAAAAGGAGGTGAACAGCATTTGAGAGACTTTCAGTAAAGAATATCCTCTTTCTGATGGAGCACAGCTGAAAGAAACCCCAACCACCATCAGTCTTTGGAAGCAGCAGACATTCTACCTGTTTAATATACTCCATCCAGTTCCCATGCTGCGGTCAGGTCATCAGTTCCTATTGCTTCCCTACTGTAGCTGACTTACATGAATGGCTTGAGGGGTTTTTTTAGCTGAAATTACATTTTGAATAGATCATCAGCTTGCCACAAAAAGCAGCAAAAGACCTATCCTTGCTGTGAGGACACAAAGGAAAAAAAGAAGTTGAAATCTTTAGGATAACTCTCCCAACTGAAGCTGATACCCTTTTATAACAAGTCTGCACCTTCCCGGATAGTCTCACTTCCTTCTTGCACTGCCTAATTCTAGTAGGTGCTGAACTTCCTTCATTTCCAGGATAGCTGGTGGGAAGCTGCAAGCTGTCAGCTGCTGTGATAATGAAGCTTTAAGCTGTCAGTTCCGGCACTGCTTTTACTACAGCAAGTAGTGCCTCTGTATCAACAATCCTGGGTCTGTGGTTCCTGGAGATCACCAGCTCCATTTGCAGGAGCCTCAGAAAGCTGATGGCACCTGCTGCTGCCCACTGTTTGCTGTTGTTTGTTCATCCAAGCAGCCTTGAAGAGAGAACCTCCCTGTCTTCTGTAACCAATCTCCCAAGTTACCTAATTCTTTCCTAACCATTCCAGACTCAAAGGAAAATCAATTCTGATAGTTCAGTGCTTTGGCTAACACGAGTTAAGCCGTGATGAAGTCAGCAAGGCTGCTTTGTGGCATTTCCTGAAGGTATCAACTACAGCTCTTTTATTACTGCCACTGGCTATCACAGCTTGGGACATGAGGGTTTGTCCTCATGTAATTAACTGGAGAGCTCTGCACCCTCTGTCAATAATAAACCTACTTCAATCATTTGCAGGCTCATGTATATATGTAGGAACAGATGAAGATGCAGCAGCAGAAAGCAAAAGAATCCCCCTGAAGTCCCCCTCTCCATCTTGATACATTCTCTCTTCTATTCTTACAAATTCAAGAAGTTATATTAATAGCTTGTTACACAGTTCTATTTTACCAGCCATGAAAATAGCTGCTCAGGAGTAATAGATGATGAGATGCTATCAAGCCAGATGGCTGAAGTCCTTGCAACATCAACATAAAAAGAAAACCTAAAAATTCAAAAATTTCAGTGAATTGTAATGACTGAAAAGAAAAAAGGAGTAAGATTGTTTAAGGTGAATTAGAACATTATACTGAGATTCCTTCAAGGAATTTTGATCTAGGCCATTAAAAATGATCAGAATATTTTTTGAAACAAAAAATAAAGAGCAGAATCTAACTCTGATTGTGCATTATACAAGTTTTTGACACTGTGTGTATCCTGGAGTTGCAACCCTGCACATCCCTTCCCCTCAAAAAATGTGCTGCAGTATCACAACACAGCCAAGAGCATTTATGGAGACAAGTTTTTGATACTTGCCTATGCTCCCCTGTGCAGGGCAGGAGCATTTCAAAGAAAAAGTGAAATATTCTTCATGCTTGACACCTTTAGGACTGATGTAGAAATAAGAGGAAAGGATGCAACTGAGAGATAAAAAAATATGGATTAAAAGAAAAAAAAATCTGCATATGATGTCAATAGAATTGCTATAAAATACAGCAGCATTTTCAGAGATTTCTTTTTAAAGGCTAGAGCAAGGAGGATGACTCACCACTAGCAATGCAAATAAAATGACTCCACAGCTCCAGACGTCTGCTTTCCTCCCATCATATTTTTCTCCCTGCACAGCAATGACACAGAGGTTCAAAAGACTGCACACTAGTAAATGAATTAATTATCCTTGAAGAACAAGAGAGGGGAGAAGGGGAAACCCCACATTTCAACTCAGCCACCTGCTTCCCAAGGTGGTCTTCCCAACTAGGAGGACATAACCCAGCCCATTAATTTGATTTTTATGAACATCAGTTTCCAGTCTTATCTGGGATCTGTGAGAACAGACTCAGGAGAGGGGAGCACGGCAGGAATAGCTGACAACTCAGAAATTAGACCTGGCTCTTAAACAGTGTCAGAGGTGCATTAAGGACATCAAGAAGGACATTTTTCTTCCCTGGCTCTTTAGGAAGCTTGTTATTCATCAGTCCCGTTATTTGCACACTCAGTATTGCCTGGATACTCCCTTCTGTATGCTTCTTGATTGGCTTTTGTTAAAGATATGCTTTAAAAGATGGGAACCTTGGCCACTGAAATCTGGGATACTTATTTTCAGAAGACAAAGAGCAGAGGGAAAAGATAGTTCATACTGTTTAAGGGAAACTAACATCACTGATAGCCAACTCCCTTTCTTCTACAGCTACAACAGAGCCAGGAGAGGATCAGGGACTGTATCCGTGGGGTGGAAAGATCAAATTAAAGGAGGCTTCTGTATCTCTGTCTGACCCCATGGCAGGAAGAGTACTGTGAGAATAATACAGAATCACTTCCCTCATATGGCCAATGTGGCTTCATCCTGGGCTAAACCACACAAGCAAAATGTTGCTTTCCAATCCTGCCTGCCTTGGAGAAATTGCCTGTACAGAGGGTGTATCTGTGTTAATGCAAGGTGTGACACTTGCTGTACACAGCATTATACACACTGATGTTAACTGACTTACCCGGATGACTTCAGGGCAAGCATAATGTGGTGATCTGAAACACAAAATACAGATAAATAAGCATGTAACAGCCTGGTATTTGTGGTTTACATCCATTTACATTTTGTTTAGCAGTGTTATGATTTGCTCACAGGGAATGGTAGTGTGCAACATCAGCACTGTTTTCCTTACCACAATGAGAATGTATTTCTGAGAGAAAATCACCAAGAATTAGTAAAAAAAAATAATTCTATGGCCCTACTATGAATCTCTTAAAAGCAAGGAAAGAAGAGAACAGGTATATTGGATGACTACAGAGAATTCCAGCCCTCTAATCCCACCCTTCTGTTTGGCCTTGTATCTCATGAGAAAGAAGACCTACACTGGAGAGCCTTTTATAAAAGGCAGGACAGGATTTTCAGACCAAACACCTGCATCTCTAAACCACATCTTGGATCTCTACTGCTGAGATTGCTCTGTTACTCCAGTGGTCATAAAATTAGCTGCTGATAAGTGATTTTGGCATGCATCTTTTTTTTTTCTTGTGAAAAACTAAAAAGGGTGGACAGTAGTAGTATTACCTAGTAAGTTAATATATTCTTTTCACATCCTCCTAGCCATATATCTGATTTGATTCCTGGCTGAGAACAGTTAATTACTTCAACTTGCCAGGTAATAATTTTGATGCCTAAATATTATAGCCACAGCTATTTATTTTATAGCCTTCATTAAAGTAACTTGACAAGTAAAAGGGATGCAAACCGTCTAAGACCTGTGTGCAAATCATGCTATTGTTTATACTGACACCTCCCAGCAGCCCCTGAACCTGTCTTCATTTGTGCATTTGTTTCTTGTGACAAATGCAATCATGGCTGGGCAATACCTGTCTCCCAAAGTAATGAGCAAAACAGAAGCACAGTGGTTAGCTTTGTGCTAGGATGCCAGATTAATGCCCAGAGAGACAGCTCATTAATTGAATTTCCATAAACAGTACACTTCTCTTATGGCAAAATATCATCCAGTGGGCATGGAACGCTCTGATTTGGTATCATAGCTTTTCACAGACCATGATTATAGAGAGAAGGTACACTTGGGACTGCAGCTACCTTGACAGAAAAGCCTAAGTGAGGAGAGATGATCCCTCACAAATTTCAGGAAAGATGGAATTCAGAAGTTTAGTACAATGTTTAATATCCACCCCTTGCTCTTCTCCATTGAAGAGGTTATCACAGGTATTTTTTTTATAAAGGATTTTTATATATACTTCACAGGTATGAAGGCTTAGACACTAAACATTGGTGTTACTGGACCAATGCATGATTTACAAGGTTTTAGAAGATAACTGAAATTATTCACGTGAGAATGCTTGATGAGTGGTTTTGTCTTTTTTACATATCATAAAACTGGCCAGGTCATCCTTACAGTACACACAGATGAGAATGAAGGAGTAGCACCATAACTGGGACTGCAGCCAGGAAGCCACCTGTCACCAATGCCAGATTTTTTAGACTGACCAGTGAAAGAGGGTACTAATTAATGCCACTGTAATTTGGGAAAACATGGTAGCAAAAAGAGTATAGGAATTATATCTGATCATGGACATTCATTCAGTTTAGTCACCTCTGAAAAGAAAACCAGTTCTAGCATGTTGTATATAACTAAATCACATTAGGTTTACTGAAAAACATATCACAGTGCATGAAAGGGAGACACAATCTAAGTAACTGTTGAGATTTGTCAATTAGTGTGTCTGAGTGTCTCAGTCTTGCATGCATTTTAGCTTCTATCAGGTACAATGCACCCACTGGCCTTCCTACAGAATGTGACCCATGAAGATATTAAATGGTTGGTACAGCTGGTGTCTGTGGCTAAGGCAGAAAATTAAGCTAGACCTCCCAAATCCTGCATGGTATCCTGCAGAGTTCAGCATCATCCTCCAGCAGAATACTTTCTGGGTGGCCATGCCATCTGGAGTGCACTGGAACAATCAGAGTTTTTTACAGAATAGTTCTGAATTTTTATTTGTATATGATGACTCGGGTCCTCCACTTTGGCCACAACAACCCCATGCAGCACTACAGGCTGGGGACAGAGTGGCTGAGAGCAGCCAGACAGAGAGGAACCTTGGAGTTTGGATTGACAGGAAGCTGAACATGAGCCAGCAGTGTGCCCAGGTGGCCAAGAAGGCCAATGGCATCCTGGCCTGGATCAGGAACAGCATGGCCAGCAGGTCCAGGGAAGGGATTCTGCCCCTGTGCTCTGCTCTGGTGAGGCCACAGCTTGAGTCCTGTGTCCAGTTCTGGGCCCCTCAGCTCAGGAAGGAGATTGAGGTGCTGGAGCAGGTCCAGAGAAGAGCAAGGAGGCTGTGAAGGGATCCAGCAGAATTCCTGGGAGGAAGGGGTGAGGGAGCTGGGGGTGTTGAGGCTGGAGAAGAGGAGGCTCAGGGGAGACCTCATCACTCTCTCCAACTCCCTGAAAGGAGGTTGGAGCCAGGGGGGGGGTTGGGCTCTGCTCCCAGGCAACTCTCAGCAAGACAAGAGGGCAGGGTCTCAAGTTGTGCCAGGGGAGGTTTAGGTTGGAGATTAGAAAGAATTTCTTTCTGGAGAGGGTGATCAGCCATTGGAATGGGCTGCAAAGGGAAGTAGTGGATTCTCCGTGTCTGGAGATATTTCAAAAGAGACTGGATGTGGCACTGAGTGCCATGGGCTGGGAACCACGGGGGGAGTGGATCAAGGGTTGGACTTGGTGAGCTCTGAGGTCCCTTCCAACCCAGCCAATTCTATGATTCTATGACTCCAACAAAGATTTTTCAACTCTTAAATGTGGATGCTGAGCAATCAACCACCTTGATGGTTTCCTGTGCTAACATCTGAAAAAGAAGAAAGTGCTGTGAAGAAGACAAAATAAATACATACCTGTTTATGAGACCCACTAGCAAATGTACCTAAAGCATTTGCCTCCCTAAGGTCAGCTGGGGGGTAGTGGAATCTGCTGAGTGTCTTACAAGGCACCACTGAAATTCTGTTAAAATCTAGTAGAATGGGTGAAGAAAATGTTATAATAAAACCATGGAATAAGTTGGATTGACTGATCATTCAACAGCTGCACTGCAACTGCCCAGAGAGCACAGGTTTCTGGCATTGCCACTGAACCCTTGCCAGCACACTCTAGTCAGGTATCTTGGCCAGCAGCTCTAAAAGGGATCCTCTGGCCAGCCAGAATCAGTAGAAATCTCATTTCCATGCTGCTACTCACAGACCAACTTCAACTGCTTTAAAAAGAAAATTCAAATTTAGTAAACAATGATTTTAAAAATAAAAAATCTGTTTATCTTTCTACAGTCTCATGAATATTTCCTTGGCTCTTATGACTAATTATTCTATCTACATGGGCCAAGAACAACATTCCCTGCCTCTTCCCCTAGGCCATCTCCTCATCGTTCAGCTACAGCTCTGTGCAGCAGAAGCCCAAATCTGTCCTTGATAACAAATATATTACTTAGCAAGATCAAGAAGCAATTGAAGCATGTGGGAACTCCTGCAAAAAACCCACTGATGTTGGCAGGGTTTTGTTCAAGGGTGATGTGGATCTTCCCAGGCCAGTCTGCCTGGAGCAGGGAGGGCTCTCTGAGTGATCAATCACAGCTATGACACTAAGACACAGTAATTTTAAGGATCTTGGGGGACCTTAGCAAAGCATTTCTGTGGGATTTCAACCAGAGAAAATAAGCCAGATTGCAATGGTGAAATCCAGGACAGCCCTGGACAGGTAAGTTGGGCATTCAGAAAGATGTGTATGTCCTTGAAATGGATTTACTGCCTTTCATCTGAGAAACTAGAAGAGTAGGGTTTGGTCTGTGCACATCAAGATACAGCACAGCTATAGCAGATGTGAGACAACCAGGGCCACATCTTCACTGATGTGTCTTACAGGTCTCATTATGTAGGGGAGAGAGATCTGCTTTGCACACACACAGATCAACAGCTCATGCATGGTTTAAATAGCAACAGGCAATCACTGCTTGTGCAGGGGAGCAGTTGGCTGATCAGGAAGCACAGAGAAAGCTGTATGATCCTACTCAGGTGTGACAAATTGTCTGTTACACAACCTGAGGGGTTCCCAGGTCCCATCAAAGATGAGTGTCCATGCCTGGGTCCTTTGGTCTCATGCTTTTAGGTAGTATTGTTTAGGGAAGAAGAAAAGCTTCTTTGAGTGCCATTCTTCAGGATGCAGAGTTCCTGCAGAGAGGGAAGAACAAGAAGTCTCCTTCCCTGTGTTTCTTTTATGCATCAAGTTACCTTGACACAGGAGTCTGTACAGGTGCAACTGAAGTCACCCCACATCAAGCTGTTGTTGCTTGGATGGTATGAGTCCCTTCTTCCCCCCCATTAGTCATCATCTCCAAGTTGGCTTTCAGAGACAGAAGCTACCAACTAGGGCAAAAGTCCTCCTGTGCTTTCCCTCCCATGCTGGGTAGCAAAGGGCTAAGATGAAGGGGAATGCCAGAAGAGTAGCAGAACAGATAAAGAGAATAATTCAGGAGAAGGACAGATGTTAGAGCATCCAGAGTGGAAAAAGCAACAACCAAAGATCACACAGGATAGTAAGACAGGGAGAGACTGAAGAAACAGTTCCAGTTGCAGTGGTAGTTAAGACTGCAGTGAAGGCAGTAGCTGTAGGTAGGCCTGTAATTAAGGTTGTAGCTGTAGTTAGCTATAATGCTATATAATAGCTATAATGCTATTTTGTCTTTAAAGCTTCAGCCCAGTCACTTAACTTTATATGAGAAAACTCAGTATCTAGCCCTCAGCCATCTTACAGCTGTTTACTCCTGAAGCACAATTATGCTTTTGAGGAATCTGCAGATCAATTCATTAACTCATCTACCAGCTGAAATTATTAAGACCTGGAAGATTTAAGAGATCTTATTTTTTAAAGAATGAAACAGACTCCTGTATTAAACGGGCATGAAGATTGCAAAGTTTAGTATTCAAAAGCTATTGCTAAAAGAAAGCTAGGAGAGGCCATGCTGTACTCTGCAGGTAAGTCAGGGTGGGGCAGTGGATGTGTTGCTGTCCCCAGTGCCTCTGTTTTACCTGTGGCCCAGGCTGGAAAGGCTGTAGCAATGTGTGGGAAGTTAAGTGTCATGAAGGACAAGCTTGTGATAGAGGCAGCTTATTCACACACAAGAGAATCAAACTCTATGCCCCTTCAGAATCCTTTTGTAAAAGAAACACAGCTGCCTTAAACTGAGACATTCCCAAGTGATTCTGATGTGCAGGTTCCCCAGTTTTCAAAATCACAGTGCAATACATCCAAAGTTTGATTTACAGTATTTATAAGCACATGGAGCAGCAGCTGCAGTCAGCAGACACTCTGCTCTCCAGGTAGAGGGCTGTTACCAAGCACTGAGTATACTGAGATATCAGGACTCAGAGTATCCATCAGCTCACTCAAACCAGTTTGATAATAGAATCACATACCCCTGTATAAATGGAGATAACCTGATCAATGTGGCAAACATAATACAAAAACAGTGTAAATCTAAGTTTCTACAATGAAAATCCCACCTAGCATTCAGAGCAAGACTTGAATGCAGTGAGAAAAATTATGAAGAGATCAATGAAATAAGTTATAAGGAAGAATCAAACATTAAATAGCTGCTTATGCAAAAAACCTACATCTGCCAAAAAACAAACACAGATTTGTTGGAAAAAACCTGTACAAGTTCATAACAAATGGCCATACCCTGCTGGCAGGGGATAAGTAAATGTTACACTGGCAACCTGAAGAACAGCAAACTATAAATTCTCAATGCTGGATTTTGCAGTCTTTTAACTGGGTTAAATGGGAATGGGGATGTATTTTTACCTAGCCATATATTATGTTTGAGGCTGGTATTAATAATGGTATCAATAAGGTTATCAATATAGTTCCCTTTATAACCCTCATTTTAAGTTGTTGAACTTCCTTTAAGTTGTTCCTTGCTTTTTGTCTGCCTTGCACTGTTTGTGTGTGCATGCAATGCTGTATATGGGCTGAAACATTTCCACTATCTACATCTAACCTAAATTAGATTTTTTTTCCCATAAAAAATGGGAATTTCTAGCCCCCTGCACTGCAAAGGGAAAACTTGCACATTTGTTTGTATTCTCTAGAAGTTTACTCAAAACAGCCACTGGAAAACTGTAGCTTGCATTTACTGTCTGAAACTCCCTAGATCATCAGGATCAAAAATTCTGCCTTTACTAACTTTCAAAGAACAATTTTTCTACCTAAAACTGATCCTATAAGCTGCTGTGTCTGGGGCTAGCATGAGGTATCAAACTTGAAAACAAAGTGACTGCAAAACCAACATGAAATAGATCTAGGACTGACAGCAACTGCCTGGAACAAACAGGTAAGGTAAACTAGAGTTGGAACCCAGTGGAAAAGAGAAAAGAATCTGTGATTCAGGGCCAAAGGAGGAGAAAGGAATGGGAAAAGTTGGCAAAACAAGAGTGAAGGAGATGGGAACAGAGTGCTGGGAATGGAAGCTCTTGATAAGAGAGGGTAGAAAGTAAGGATTGGGACATTTCCAATTTTAAGAGTCTAAATTTGCAATCCTAACAATAACTGGATGTAGGACACTTGCATACTATTTAGACAACATGCACACATCTATTTTAAAGGGAAAAAAATACATTCAGCATCATGTCTTGCCATTAAAATCAGAAATAGTGCTTGGATACTGAGATGTGTGGCAACTGAACATTGCTCTTCTAATCTGCTCATCATGGGTATGCTGATACACTGAATGCAGATGTAAGGCAGTCAGTAGCTGTTATCTGCTAGCATTGCTAACAAACACACATGCACAGGTTGTAAAACATACTCTGAGCTCATACAGTCATCAGTCCTAATGATGTGTGGTTTTCTTGGGTTTATTTATTTATAATAAAAAAAGAAATTGTAGTTACAGGTGACCTGTGGGTCAAAGAAGAGATGAGAGCACAGAAATTGACTGTGCTGGGGAGGGAAATTGATGTTTTCTTTCATACTGCCACCAGCAGGCATAAGGCTTTCTTCTCACTCTCAATAATACCATAATCAGAACCCTTCTTCCCACATGCACACAGCTTTCTGCATCAGGCCACGGGTTCCCTCTGGAAGCCTCAATATAGGGGAATCCAGTTGCATGCAGTCAGTTAATAATTGGGGGGCTGTCAGCAGTGCTGTCAGTCTCCATACTGACTGTCTCTGCAGAGACTGGCGCTGAACGAGCTACATTTACATGCCAGCTCTGTCCTAGATCTTGGATGGGAGAGAGGGATTTGGAAGCAGCCAGCACAGGTTAGCACTGCTGTGGGTTCTGTCACCTGGAAGCTTGCAGCAGCCTCCACTCAGTAGGACTCAAGTATTTTGAAGCTGTACTAAGTGAAACAAAGCGAAGTAAAGAGACAGCAAAAATCTACTTTGCCAGGTTTCCATAAGAAGCAATGGGGAATCAGGAAGAATTTTTACTAGCCCCCAGGGGTTGTAACTAAACAGAATACTCTGTCAATCCTTCATTTTAGCCACAAGCCTTCTTAGTTAAAGAAAAGAGAACAGGGAATGCCCAAACCCTTCCTACTTTTCAAAGACTTCTGTAAAATTTATTGCAATTTATGTTCAGGGAAACTTGGACAGGACAATGATGTGTTAAGATGAAGAAGTGAAGCAGAGAAAAGTAATGCATCTTGTCCAAGATCACTCTGAATGCCTTGGACAGAGAGAGAAATCAAGCTCAGATCATCTGAGTCTCAGTCCTGAGATTCAACCATAAAGGACTCACTCTTCTTACCAAGTGACAGTTCAGGATGGACTGGACCATTCTGAAACACTGCAAGGCATCATGCTAGGAAGAATCACTGTAAAAAGAGACGGAATAGTCTCTGGATGCCATTGCCTGGATGGGTAATGCGAAGGAAGAGCTTTAGAGATCTAAAATAACAGAAGCAGCATACTACCACTTCTTCTAATCCCTTCCTTGTCTGCTGTTTGCTCAGAGAGTTCCCCTGCTCCTGGAGAAATGCAGAGACTCATTGTGTTACTCTGGCATTTCAAGGACCATATCTCCAGGAGACTGCCTTGCTGTGCAATTTCTGCAGTAGGCATAATTATTCCTGCAGACTGAACACACAGCTCCTCTTCCCCTCAAGGACCTAAAGACATGTTTGTAACTACAGCTTATTCCTCTGTGCTGTGTACAGGCAGGATTTGTGCAATATATATTTCCAGTACTGGGCATTCTTTATAATTAAGGCCCAATGTGCAGTCTGCCAATGACAAAATATATCAATGGAACAGCAAGTCCATCTTTACCTCCCTCTCCTTAGACAAACACAACTGAACTGAGCTGTTATTCTTCTCTCCAGGCAGCCATCAGTGCTACAGAAAACCATGCAGATCTAAAGATTAGCTCCAAGAAAACACTGACTTTGAGGTGTGCAATTCAGCATACCTCAGGCTGTATGATTATCTTCTTGAGGCCAGTTAAGACTCTGGGGTGACTTAAAGCCTACCCAGACTTTGGACTATACTTAGCAGTTCACTGGTGACAGCAATGAATTTTTGACTGCTCTCTAACCACTCTGCTGCACTGGAAAAGCTGCAGCACACAGCTCAACCCCACATGATCCTCCCACTCTGACTGACAGAAATACCTGGAGACTCCTTGCGTGACTGTCAATGGCAATGCTACAGTTTCATCTCATTATCAGTGCTCACAGCACAGATAAAACCATTCTGGAAATTAACTTCTGGATACACAGAGGAGCATCTCATTAGAGCTCAGCTGTGATTGACTCTATTTTGTTGCTTTTCATGCTGCCTGAATAGACCAAATATGTGGGTAGGTAAAACTCACCTTGAAAAGCTCTGAGGTTGGTTACTGTGTGGTCTCCAAGGGAAAGGGTGCTGTAACTGGATTGCCTCTCTTTGTGAACAGTGTGGCATATTTGTCATATATTCCTTTCTTCCTTCCTCTCTTCACCCCCCAAACCAGAGAGATCACAAGACACCAGTACCAGGCACGCTGGGCTCCATGCCAGGAGAATTAATGAAGTGGTGTAATAGCTCACATGGAGGCCTAGTGATTGGCAACACACTTAAAATGCATCTGCAAGGCAGGAGATCATAGCATGGCTGCTGTGTTCTGTTTATTACAGGCACATCTCTTCCATTCCATTGATTTCTTTATTAGCTCATTTTAAGGCTGCAATGTGGGGGCTGGCTCTGCTTGAAGCACAGAGGTTTGAATTCCAGCACAGCTTATAGAAAGGAAGACTCCCTTTGAGACTCTAGACCTGGCTGACAGATCCCAGTACTAACAAGAGCAAAAACCCCACTGAAAGGTTGCCAAGGAGTTTGAAAAATCCCACAGGGCAATGTGAGACAGGGTTGGTTTTGGAAGGAAGAGGGAAAATTTTATCTAAAGAGTATGGAGGGTTTGTGGGAACCACAGGAAGGACTTTATTTCCTAATCTAGAGGAGAGGTTTCAAGGCAGCTGCAAGAAACAGATGTGTAGACTCATTGGCCCTTGCTTTTCACCTGTGCTATTAAGAGGTCAAATCCTGACTTGATGTGGACAGGAAGGAATGGGTGGGTCACAGTGTACTCATCAACCATCATTCTATCATCATGAACTTCAAATAATTTTGCTTCCCATGATTCATGCCTTGCAAAGGAGAGCTGTACAGTTCATGACTGAGATGCAGTGGCTGGGCTATGCAGGGAAAGAGGATGGCTCCATGTCTGCCCTGAATTGCCTTGGCACAGAGCACAGACTGAAAGAAACATTGATTGAAACTGGCTGAAGATGAGCTGGGCTGGAGTCATCAGATTCACATTACCAGAGGCCAGGCAGAGTAGGTCTGTACGGAAGGAGGTGGAATTCTGCTGGTGCTGTCTGCAGCCCCAGTTGCTGAGCTTATCACAAATCCAGACAGAGCTCAGAGCTGGTGTAGTGGTGCCAGGCTCAGCAGCTCCATGCAGCTGCTGCCTCTGCCCATCTCCCTGCACAGCCAAAGCAGCACCAAACCATACCTCTGGGGGGCTGAGGTGGTACTCATAAAGGCAGTGGTGATGAGGGCACATCCTGTCCCCAGACAGGCACTTGGGATTGGCTCAGATATTGGGCTTCTTGCTGGCTCACTTGGAAATTCCTGGAAAGCTCTTGCTGACAACTGAATTACCATGGAAATGGTTTTAGATTGCCCCTGAAATATTCCTCCAAGCTGTCTCCTTTGTATCTGCATTCATGCCCTGCTTGTAATTCCAAAGGACCTTGCTGCTTCCCCATCAGTCCTGAACGTGGGCCAAAATGAAGCAGTGTGGAGCATGAAAAGGAAGAGCTACAAGAATGCAGCCTAGTCAGGCTGCAAATTCCATTTCAGATCCCCTAGATTTGTTTTTTCTCACCTGCTAATAGTTTTAAAGCCTCATCTTAAAACAACCAACTCTACTGCTTTCAGTTTCCTAAAATTACACAGGCAGTGAATGCAAACACCAGCATATTCAGATGAATACTAACCTGGAAGCCCTCATTTTTATATCCACAAGTGACAGCTACAGTTGCTTGTTTTCCACTGTAAAGCACTTAAAAAGCCCTTCTGTTTGCTATCTTATACATGATATATACCATATCAATTTATTCTCTCTGGGAAATAATGCATGGTCTAGGTCTGAAGGTCTTTACTGAAGGCTACTATAGACAACTTTTATGTCTGAAATCTATCACTGATTTTTGCATTATGTTCAGAGACACTCACCCACAACTGGTTTCTAACAAGCTGTCCCCAACCTGCAGTGATGCCATCCCAAAGTCTGCTATCCGGATGTTGTTCTTTTCATCCAGCAGTAGGTTTTCTGGTTTTAAGTCCCTGTGGCTGTAAAGAGAAGATCAAATGTGAGTTAAATTATCCACCACAGCTTTCCCACCTCAAAATTTGGTTTTTTTATCCAGCGTAACATCCAACCTATCATATTTTAATTGATTTCATTTTTTTTCCTGTCCCGGGCAGGAGAACACACATATCCAAGAGCAAATCTTTGCAATACTCTAGACCACATCCCAAATGCCCACTCCTGATGAATGCAGGATAGGTAATGAACATCTTCAGCTTCCAATGATACCAACACAATCTGAGGGAGAGACTCAGGGAAACAGGTAGAAGGAGTAGTTCTCTCTTCATTTAGGTCTGATACACTCCATCATATGTCAGCTCGTTAAAGCAGGAGGCAACAGCATCAACATATTGCCAACAACAGAAAAAGAATGAGTGATACCTAGAGAAAAAAAAGCCTTGGTTTAAGTGCCACTGCAAAAAGCCCATATTAGGAGTTGTTTACATAGACATACAGCTTTGGAGTAATTTTAGGTAATTAGCTCTGATGGAGAAATCCCTTAAACCCAGCACTGCTTATAACTGAGGGAGCCAGCAACGGGAAGGAAGAGAGAGGATTTCCTTCTGTCCATCAAAGCACAGTTCTCTTATGATTTCTGCATGGGAAGAGCCAGGCAGCCAGGATCTTTAGGATGGCAAGCACTGCTTCAAATCAAAGTCATCATATATCAACTAATTTATCAATCTCCATTACTCATAGCCAACACAACTCAAGTGCTTTTGTGCAGCCATTACATTTACCTGACTTTATATTCAAAGACAATAATCTTGTACAAAAATTGTGATGACTTTGCTTTTGTTTTTCTTTTCTTTTTTTTCTTAATATGTGGAGCTGGCTGCTTTGGCAAATCCCTGGATGGGGCTTCATCAGCAACCTCATCTGCCTGCTTGTCCATCATCACAGCCCTGTATCTGCTCTGTAGGGGCACCTGGGAAGGTGGGGAAGGTCTGGAGGGGACTCTCTTGCTGCCCTGAGCAGGGACCTTCTTCCACTGCCCTCATCCCCTCCTAGTTTCCCTCCTGCCCACAGACAAGAGGACAGGGGATCCTCTACCTCTCATGGGGCCTCCACCTGCTGCCTTTTCCCTAAGGATGGCAGCCTGTACCTGTTCCCTGTCACATATGGTCCTTGATCTCCCCACTTTAACCTCAGCCACCAGGCTGAGCAGATCATTTCCCTGGCTACAGCCCACACAGGTATTGTCTTTGCTGCCCTCCTGCAGGAGCACAGGCTCGGGCATTCCCTTACCTGGGCGGCTGCAGGGCTCTGGGTCACCACAGCTCTTGGGACTGGGCCGAATGGAGATGTTTACCTCAGAGAGTGAGGATTCCAGCCTACACAGCCTGCCTGCTTGTCTGTGTCTGTGTGTCTGTGTGTGTCTATCTGTCAGACAGATAGATACACAGATATCTGTGTGTCTGTCTCTGTGTCTGTGTGTCTATGTCTGTGTGTCTGTCTCTGTCTATCCCCTCCTGCCCGCCGGCTCCCCCGGTGACAACTGTGCCCTCACCCGCACTCGACGCTTCTCAGCGAAACCCGCCTTTCAATTGCCCGCCCTTTACCTCACCCCTCAGCCCCTTCACTCCCCACACTCCCCTCAGCCTCTCGGCTTTGTCGCGATCGCTGCCGATTCCCGGCTCTTTCCAGGTCTCCCTCGAGCTTTCCTGACTCCGGGACCCCCCTTCTTTCTCAACCTATCGCAGTTTTTAAAGGCACGGCGCCCACCGCTGTCTCTCCCCTGGTGGTCTCAGGTTTGAGGTGAGGGATGGGACTCTGAGCCACCTGACCTGGCTGGGAGTTCCCTGCTCGCTGCGGAGGGGGGGACTTCGTGTCCCCTAGAGGTCCCTTCCAGCCCAAATTACTCTGTGATTCTTTCGATTTGTTACTCTTGAAGAGTCACAGAGATGAGAGAAGCACTTTGGGCAGACTAAAGAAGCAGCTTTTTTCTTCTTTTTGCTTATGAATAGGCAAAAGGAGTCCTTGATGTCTTGCTCATAAAAGGTCCAAATACAAGCACTCAAGCCCCGCAGGCAGCAGGGACAGCTTCCATTAGAAAATGGTTAGAACACAAACCTGTGGGATATGGCCACTCAACAGCGTGTGTGCCAGGCTAACAGCAGTCATTTGCAACTGGTCACTAAAACCAGCTACCCTGAACAGAAATTCAGCAAAAAAAACCCACCACTAGGACAGTCCAGGCCAGTGACACCCTTAATGGAAGGCAGACGTCACATCATTTCCTCTTCACTTTGACACCCCTCATCCACACCACCTCTATGAAGGTAAAGAAGGATTGTTTCTGCCCTCCCAGAGAAACACGGTGTGAAAAAGTCTTGGAAATTATCTCCTCTGATCCAAAGAGTATCTCCAACCATGACTTGGAGACAGCTTGTAAATAATGCAGGTCAATTCTATGCAAAACCAGAGCACACTGTAACAGGACACCTGGAGTGTGTAACAGGTATTTCCAAAGGAAAACACCACACATTCAAAGCAGGTATTGGTCATTTCCTTGCCACTGGGTCCTCTTATTCCTCCCCCCTTACTTTTTAAAGAGCATAATCTAGTCTCCAATCTTGTACGAATGTGATAAACCCCGCATGTTCAAGTGTCTGTGTTAACCACATGCAAAAAATTCCAGTAAATAACGGTGCAGCATGGTTCAGATTTGTTCATATTTTCATCTGACAAAGCCAAAGCTGCTGTATCAAATCTATCTTCTTTAAAGAAATCAAAGTATTAAGGCAACTGGAGTCAGAAGACTTACTAGCCATATAATAACTATCAAGATAGTCATACCTAATAAAAAGTAGGAGATTACTGCCAAGGAAACATTCCAGAAGCAGTGAATGACCAGATAATGGCCACAAAAGAACCCCAGAGAGCTGCCATCAAGGACAGCAGTTCTGGACAAAGGCAAGATGGTCAACATCTGCCAAATGTGAACATGCTCCAGCTGCAGCCCACAGACAGCCCTAAGGCAAGCTAGGAAAGCTGGACACTAATGAGACAGTAGTGAGTGATTTAATATTTTCTTCAGCAGACATCCTGAACAGCTCTCATCTAACTGCTGATTTCACTAATGGGGTGCTGTGAAGAGGTCATCCAACTGGGGAGATGCACTGAAGTTCTGTCTGAGGACAGGGCTCAGACAATTAACAGCACCTGGTAAAGAAAGCAAGGTTTGATAGTACAACAGAAGAAACCTTCCCACAGCTGAAGTGGAGCATGTGTCCTTCTATTGTTCATGGTTTTCAGTGGCTATGGTTGTTTTGCAGGCTTGGCTCCTGTTCCTGGCTTACTGCTGAACAGACAACACGGTACAGAAGCTGAAGATGCTTCCTCATACATACTCATACGTGTGCACTCCATAGCAGACATACTGCTGTGACCTGGTTTTGGCTGGGATAGAGGTAATTTTCTCTTTAGAACAGTTCAACCTGGTCCCCAGTGCCCAGTATGAATGGTTAGCATAGGAATTTAATGGCAGCCTGAGTATTTTTTTTTTTTTTTTTAAATTTTGGCAGCATTCCTCTCAGAGATCAGGGTGTCAGTATAATCAGCAGTGCTTGCACATTCAACCACAAGGGAATTTTATGCCCCAATAAAAATTCTCTTCTAGCTGAAACATTTCTCTGCTATCCATCTTTGGAGCACTTTGAATTTGCCAAGGCAGCATCCTGGGACAGAAGTCAGGACTGGAGTTTGCACCAGAGTGGCAGAACCAGAATCACTGCCACTGGGAATGAGACCTCCTCTCTGCATTTGCATCTCCATCTTTGTATTACCAGCTTTTCAAATGCCAGAAGGAAGGGAGAAAAACACATGAGAATAGGGAAGGTTTGTTATAATTTACCTAGGAGCCCAGCAGCCCGGACAGCCTCATGCATTCCTATTTGGAGAGAACTCTCTTGTGTCAAAATTAACCAAAACAAAACAAAAATCCCACTGTATGTGGTAATTACTTGGCATTAATGGAACATTGCAGAGCAAATGCATTTAATTTGGTCCCATTCCAAGTGATCTCTGTGGCTCTCCATGCCTTATATGACCAAATCAACTCCTCTCTCTGCAGGTGAACAGAGGAATCATTACCCTTTTGTTGTTCTAAAGGCTCTAAAGCTGTAGGGGCTTTATCACATGGCTGGAAAATCAGAAGAGAAGAAAGCACCTTCTTTAGTGACAAACACAGTAAACTCTCCTATTGAGCCTGGAATAGGCTAAGAAAGAATATGAACAAGAAATGCAGCACTGCAGAGGAATTTGGTGTAACCCTGATCCAAGGTGTCCCAGAGCTCCTCAGTCTTAACAATGGGGTGAGAAGTTAGCTCCAGGAGCCTGCATATGTCAGATTTTTGAAGGAAGGGCCTGTGAGTAAAAGGAAGACATTAAACAAGCCTGTGACAGGGGAAGCACACACTGTCAGACCCTCAGCAATGTTCCTCTTCTACAGATTTCATGAAAGGCTTTACAGTTCCCTCAGAGCACAAGATGGATACAGAGAGAGCTCTGAAAAAATTGTCCCATGGAAACGTACACAGTTCTTGGAGGTGGTGCATTAAAAATGAAAGGCACATGTAAGTATTTACATGTTCCAGCTTCCCACTTACACACTGGCTGCACCTGCTTTCTGGTTACTCACAGTGATGCTACTCTCCAGGTTCCTCCATTGCCTTTCTAGTCTGTACTCCTGCTCTGGGAATATCCCAGTATCTGTACTGCAGGCAACTGCAGCAGACATAAAAAGAGAAGTAAAAATCTCTCTCCTTCTCCCCCAGGGCTGGCAGAAGATTTTTTTGTGTAATAACAGACCTGATCTTGGACTCAAAGGAGATAATGGTCACCTGGCACAAGATGATGAAATAACCCATTGTTTTAAAGTGATTTTCAAGCTGAAACGTTCATCTCAGTTTCTATGACAACTCATTGTAGGTCACAGATTTCTAACCAAGAAACCTAATTGGAGTTGTTGCAGGTTATTGTACTAACCAAATTGTTGGCTACTTTGCAAATGCTTTTCTTACTGGCCCCTAACACCCAGAAAGGCCAGACCACTGAGTAATTTGTCTGCAGTATGCCTCTCAAAAGGGCCTGATGAGATACAATATAATTTATCAGTAATAATTGATAGTATGAAAAGCAATGTTGTTAATTTCCTTGAGCAGAAAAAGCTTTTCACCTTATTTTCTATTGTTTCTGTAAAGCAGATCTGAATGTGTAACTTGTATCTACCTACAGGAGAATCTTTGTTTAGAGCCATGGTTGCTATGCTGAAATTTAAGAAGTCCTTCCAGCACTTTGCATACCAAATGAATGTAGTTATAGCTAGGAAAAAAGGACGACATCTATAAACATATCAGGACTCCTGGAGAAGGGTTAGTATGCATAAAAACTTGCTTGCTTTTTGATAATTATTTCCACTGATCTATTAAAATATATTGCTTTTCCCCACCAACCTTGCCTCAAACCATATATTCATGTACTTCAAAGCCAAAAGTAGACTGTCAGGTTTGATCACCAGTAATACACTTGCCAGAGAATGTTACCTGGTTATGCATGCAATAAGACATTCTTGGGTTTCTGGTGCCTTATATAAAGAAGTAAACATATATATTCATATCCTCTGACTTCAGCTGATCTGGTAAATTTGCCTTTGGCATTGAAGCTGCTGTATTTGATGGGTTTTCTCACGTCTCCTCTACAAGGGAAATTTGAAAATTTTCACTGTGTCAGAGTAAGTCTCACTCACAGACCTGAAACACCTGGATCCAAATAAGGATTGGTGAATCTCAGTCCTCAGCAGGGGAAAGAAGCACCTTCATCACTGTTCACGGTCTGAAAAAATACTTGAAAACCTAGCGACTCAAGGACCAGAAAAAAACCAAAAACAAACCCAAGCCAGAAACCAACCACAGTACATTCCACAATTTCTGGGTCAGTTTTGCTTAGAAGACTCTGAGCCATGATTTCAAACTGTCCAGATGCTGCAGTCCTAAGTGTTGGACAGACCATCCTTGCAGAACACTACAGCATGCTCCTTATCAAAGATGCAAGGCAGAGCAGGAGTCACCAGAAGATTGGCACCAGCTGACAGGACCTGGCACCTGGTGTTCTTTGGCTTTCTCTGTTTCTCAAAAGCAGTCCAGATTTCTCATTGGAAGCCTCCTTCACTGGCAGTGCTCTGCAACTCTCGCCTGCAGGAATATACCAGAGATCTTGGCACTACTGCTGTGAAATCTTGAAGGGTTATTTTCTAAAGGAGCCTTCACCCCCCCACCCCTGCACTGATGGGAAGAACACAAGGCAAAGTCAAACAAAGCTCCTATTCATTGCTGCAGCCCTGGAAGTCACACAGCCCTGTGCCTACGCACACACAGACACAGTTCACCAAGAGCTGTGTGCGTACTCAAGCAGGCACAGCCCCAGGCAATGAGAGGAGAAAGGGCCCTCATAATTGTCATTTATCAATATTCATAAAGAACCTGCCTTAACTCCCTCTTGTGCATTCTCGGGGCGGAAAAAAGAAAAAAAAAACAACACCAAAAAGAACCCACCACACGAAATGAAGCTCAACCGAAATAAAAATAAAATAAAATAATCATCTTGCTGCTCATTACCGCAGGGGATTTCCTCTCAATGTCACCACTGCCCTGTGCAGTAATTGGCATTATATGTTATCTCTGAAGCCATAATAAGGTTTGCCACGGGGCATTTTCTGTAATCATATTTTTATTTGTCAGCTTGTGAGACACAGACACCAAACACAAGACTGACCAAAGCAAAACCCACGGCACACCAAAGGCGGACGCCGCCAATCCCCGCTCCTGCCGGTGATGTCAGCCCCAGCCAATGAGGGGGACCCACCCTCCCTTGGCTCTGCAGCATTCCCTCGGTTGAGATAAAAGAGACTCATCCTGAGCAAAGCAAGGATTTGCGACCTACCCTGATCCCTGCTCTTGCATTGTTTCCAAGAGAAAATACAGCCAGCCCTGGATGAGCTGGGAGCTCTCCGGCAGCACGCAGGCAGGATATCCAAAAGGGTTCAGTGATTTGGGGCTGCTAGCTGGGAATCTGAAAGGCCCTGGATTTTGGAGAGCAGACACCCAGCATTATGAGAATGGCAGCTCAGGAAAAAAAAAAAACAAACCCGTGAGTTTCATCCAAAGAAAACTTCCTAGGCTAGGATGGTCTCAGTGTGATCTCCAAGGAATTCCCAGTTCCTCTGCTGTTCCTTGCACCACTGCTGAGAGCGTCTGCTCCGGGCACTGCATTGTGGTGCAGAGCCACCAGAACTGGCAGAGCAGAAGGGCTGGAAGCAGGAGTAATACTGCTGCATCATTGAGCTGACTGCTCTGCTTAACAGCTCAGGCAAAGCAGCAAGGCAACAAAGACACACTGCATGCAGGATCCCACAGAATAGCCCACACAATAAACAGTCTGTTTGCACCCATGGCTGCCTGGGGGTTGCTGTAACACTGCTGTTATACAGAGAAAAGTCCTTAGAAAACCCTGTAAGCTTTCCCCTGAGACCAACCTGTACCACAATGCCCCCATGAGTGACTGCACCTTGGAGTAAGGTAAATCACATCTTCCCTCACTGTTTCCATTAAATAGAAAAAGGAAAAAAAAAACAAACTAACAAGCTCATATCTTTTTTAAAAAAAGAACACACACAAAACTCAAGCTCCAAACCCATTCTGCTTCCTTGTGTGAGCTGCTTGTTTGAAAACACATCCCAGGCACAGGCAATCTCTCTACTCAGTAGCAGCAGCAGCCTTTTACTGACAGGAGGATTGGGGAAACCTTCCTGATTCTTTGATCCAGGTATCCTAGTGCATCAATCTATTCTGGGGAGTGAAAGCTGAATGTGCTTACATACTGCTGTGAAAGCAAGGCACAGATATTTCACAGTATTCTGGGAGGTACAGAAAGAAGATGGGACGATGATACGGGGCTGGGGACACCAGGCTATCCATCTATTCTGCCAGCAGGTTAGAGGCACCCACATTTAGTCATTAACCAAAGCAGAAGCCTTCATTTTTCAACGTGGTCATAACTGAATAACCTGACTGATGAGATGATTTGTCATTGCACTGGCCCACGACAGAACAAGGTCAGGCTTCATTGCTTAGGAAAGCACATTAATTTTTATCCTCACACACACACATATATTTATGCATGCTCTGATTTTCAAAAAGGGTTCGATGACAACTGTCCAGAATACAATACAGACCACACAAGCCTCAGAGTGACCTGCAGGGAGGGAGAGTTTATGATATACTGCTGACTTACTCAGCACTAGGCACTAGTCAAGTGGGAGCTGGCAAGGAGACAGGGGATTTGCTTCCACACAAAGCTACTGCCCACAATCCAATATGTGTAAGAGAGGAAAACGGATTCCTCAAGAAAGGCATCCACTCTGCCTTGGAAATTCCATGCATCATTAAACCTGTGGACTCACCAGGATCCTCACTCAGTTTTATTAAAGTCTGCCATATCAAGAGGTATCCATCACAAGCCCAAAGGACTAGCATGGATGTGTATATATGCATTCCTTCATGGAAAATTCTGTCCCAAGGGAGATCCAAATTTCTCTGGAATATTCATTTGGAAGTAATTTCTCTTCAGTGATACTTAAACAGTTTTGAGTCCTCTTGGTTTGGGTCTCTAAATGTTCCAAGTAGAGAAGAGAAGCATGTATTTTTCCAGTCCACCAGTGGTTACATTGCCCAGTGTACATAAAAAATAACAGCTGTAGACCCTACCAGAGCTTGTGATGATTGTAAGAAGGTCCCTTCTTGATTATCAGGGAGGAAAAATCAGAGAATTCACAGAATACAAGTTGTCAGACATCTCTGCCAACAGAGAACACTCAGATTTCTAGACAGGGCATGCAACCTGCTCTTGGTTTCTCTGGGAATTTCTCTGACTACTGCCTGTGCAGGTAGGCATTGTCTTCAGGACCTTCCTCACAGAGATCCACCACCTTTAAACTTCCTCTTCTGGTAACAGCATCCTCTTCTTAATATATCCTCAAGAAAGGCTTTTATTTCCCTTTAAATTTGTTAGAAATATGCTCTCTTTCAGATAATGAATTTCTGTTGAAATGAGTCAGAGAGGTAGAGGGAGGGGCCTAGAAGAGCAAGTTAAATATTTTGGCATGTTTTTCCTGTGGTCATTTCAGCTGTGGCCACCTGGCTCACAAGTCCTCAGTGCAGAACTGTACAAAAAGTCACTGAATGGTTCCTGAGAAGTAACCACACAGTGTTTATGCAAATCCAACTACTGCAGGAGCTATCAGTGGCCCTGGGCCTCCGGGAAGAGGGAATCTCTGGCTGTCTGTGGCTATGGAGAAGCAGCCATGCAGACATAATGTAAATGGTCTTCCCCAGCCAACCTTACTGCAAGGAGCTGCATTTCCCAGAAACAGGCAGGCAGCTATACAGAAACTCTGAGCTCAAACTGATTATAACAGTTTGATTTAGTAGAATTTAAATTATCTAAATTTTCTGAAGATGAAGGAGAAACTGGTCCAATTTAAAACATCACCTGAAAGCACAGGTTAAACCACACCTTATGGTTAAGTCATATGATAAACTTTGTGAGCATCAATAGCAGTCAGATTGAGGAAATTCTTCCCTACAGGAATGGAAATTAAAGACAAAAGTGACTCAAATGACCAGAAGGGACTCAGTGAAGGTTGCCAAAATCCAGCAGGTTACCAAAAACTGAAGAAAGCAATAAAATGACTTTTCTGTATGTGTGATTGTCTTAAGTTTGAATTCAGGATTCATTTTGATACAGTGTTTATAATTCTTACTCATCCCCAAGTACCACAAGGATGGAAATCAAACTGCTTCTCCTTGGTGGATTTAGTTTTCCTTTTTAAAGCATTCCCTGTGAATGAATTCTCCAGTGACAAACAACAGGTAATCTCCATGAAAATCTGTGACAGGCTCATTGCCTCATGGAGAGCCAAGAATTAAAAAAAAAACAAACCACATCAGCACTTTACTTTGAGGCTTTACAACATCAGATACTTAATAGCAAGTAAAAATACAAAGCAAGGAGATCCCTTTATTCAGTGCTTTTATATAACAGGTAACTCCCATTGGGAATGGTTGTACTCACCATATTGAATGACTATGGCAGAAGTCTAAAGCAGAGATGATTTGTCTGAAGAACTTCCTGGCTTCTTTTGGTGTCAACCTTCCCTTTTTTACAAGATAGTCGAAGAGCTCCCCACCTGACACATGTTCTAGCACCAAATACCTAGAAAATAATAAAGTCATAATTTTGTAAGCACACTATCATACCAGCCCCCTCACACACACAAAGTTATATATGAACACCTGGGCCATATATATGAGGTCCTGGTCCATAATTAGCTCCTGTGCAAGTTCCATGTGTCAGCTCTCAACCAGCACAAGAAGAAAGCATTTCTCTGACATACAGAAATGCAGCAGAGAATGCAGAAAGAGACAGACATTAATACTGTTTTGTCAGCTAAGTAACACAAAGGCACAAAAATAGTGGACAATAACATGAAATTCTAAACTTTGGGGAATTAAAATGGTATTTCCTGCAATTTTAATTGAAATTGAAAGTTAGAAGAAATACGGTATTGATGACCTTTTTTTTTTTAATAAAAATGTGTAAAAAAGAAAACTCTTGACTTGAAAATCACCTTTGGAATACATGGGTTATTTTGCTTGAAGAAGAGATGAGTAGTCACCAGAATGTCTACTGAGTACACCTTGGTAATCTGGAGATGACTGTACCCACATTACTTTTTTTCAGCAAGACAGTGAATGGCTCAGAAGAAAGCTGATGTGCTCAGCAGCCATGGGCACTGAGGTGTCCAGATTATCAAGTCCCAGTCTTCACTTTCCAAGCCTTGGCTAACAGACACTTTGATAAAAGGGTCTGCTATATAATTCCTTTTCTCTGACATCCTGGAGACAGATCTGGCTAACCATCCCATATGGCAGACCTAAGCCTGGCACAGAAGCAGTCCTGAATTTCTTCTTGACAGATTCCTCTCTCACTGTGCCCAGCAGAAGCTGGATACAACAGTGCATCTTACCCCCAGAATTCAAAGTGAGAGCTGCTTTCTTTTCCTGGGAGGTATTTTATGAAGATGACTGCAGCTACAGGCACACAGAACACCCTTCACGTTGGTTTCAAATGCACAGTTTTGGAAAATTACAGACCCAGCATTTCTGTCACCCACAGCAGGAACTGCAAAGCAATTTATTTTCATCAACTTCATCTTATTAAAAATGCTCAACAAAAATGCACTGACACTTTGTATGAAAAATAAAACAAATTGAAAGACAAGGAGCATTTACAAGGTTATTCATTTTCACTTGCCACCTAAAAGCACCACATACAATAATGAAAATGAACAGGGGGGAACATTTGAAAAAGATTTGTGTCTATGAGAAGTCAGGGGACACAGAGAAGCTCAGCAATGATGCATTCTGATCTGACAGAGTCCCCAAAGTGACAGTAATGAGAAGGATGACAAACACAATCCCCAGTGATCAAGTGCAACAAATAAATGCTGTAAGGATGCACGAGTACTATGTGGTTATGTCACACCCAGGATTTCTGAGTCTGGATCTGAAGCTGCTGACCTGCCAACTTTATTCCCTCTAACATGATGCTTTTTTTTTAAGGATAGTCCCCAGGGCAGGGATTTTCAATTATACATAGGCACAAGTCAGCACCTGCCACCATCTCTGGGCAAGCCAGTGTTTTGCTGCTGCATTACATGGCAGAGTAGTAGTGTGTTATTTCTAAACTGGCCAAAAGGAGGAGTTAAAAAATTTCCAAGTGTTGCACTGGTTCTATGTACCATGATATAGCTTACACAATCCCCAGTACACAGTGTGTGTCTGTATCTTTGAATCCATCTTGCACCTGTGAGGGTGTCTGAGTTGCTCCATAAAAGAAGAGTATACACACATTTTCAAGAGCTCAACAGAGAAAGCAAAAGAAAGAGCATTATTCCAGAGGCTGGGAAACAAGGCATACAGATACATCTTTCCTGAATCTGTGGCACAGAAAAAAATCCAGATTTGCTGAGTCCACATCAGTATCTAAAATCCTTTAGTCTAGTAGAGTGCTACAGGATTGGAAGTGGACCAGTGCCAGTTTTTGGAGGATCTAGGAGAAGGTAAAATCAGCCTGCAGGGGGAGAAAAACCCTAACAAGTATTTTCCTGATTTCCCCCTTCCCTTTGATCTTTCCCAGATATGACAGCTTCTCACCTCACTGAGTAATACTTTTTCCATTTATTCTAAGCAAGGAAGTGAATTCTAAAAATCCCAGAACAGCAGTCAGAACTAGGCTTGTGTTACATTTGGAGATGAAAAGTTCCATACCAGTGAATTAAGCTTTTTTTTAAAAAAGCCTCCCTGTGTAAGGTTGACTGCATTGCTTTTCCCACTGTAAAAATGTTGGAAACCCTGCTCTTAATAAGCATTGTGGGGAGGCTGAAGGGAAGGGAAGGGGAAGGGGAAGGGGAAGGGGAAGGGGAAGGGAAGGGGAAGGGGAAGGGGAAGGGGAAGGGGAAGGGGAGAGGGGAAAGGGGAAAGAGAAAGGGGAAGGGAAAGGGAAGGGGAAGGGGAAGGGGAAGGGGAAGGGGAAGGGAAGGGAAAGGGAAAGGGAAAGGGAAAGGGAAAGGGAAAGGGAAAGGGAAAGGGAAAGGGAAAGGGAAAGGGAAAGGGAAAGGGAAAGGGAAGGCAAGAGCCTCTGGCTGGCAGCATGCACAGTACCTGCTGTGATAATACAGAGAGGAGCTACATTAGGACAAAACACTCTGTAAGAGCTCTCCCATCTCGGATGCCCAGGACACACCAGCTCTCTAGCCTTGCATTGCCACGAGAGAAGCACTGCAAGTATTGAATTCCTGGTCTTTACTGA
This sequence comes from Calypte anna, assembly GCF_003957555.1. Classification (NCBI taxonomy): domain Eukaryota; kingdom Metazoa; phylum Chordata; class Aves; order Apodiformes; family Trochilidae; genus Calypte; species Calypte anna. The sequence goes on from NC_044250.1 coordinate 14,061,558, forward strand.
CAGGGAACTGCAAAGTAAACTCACTTGCCCAGGGGTACAGTCACCCAGTATCACAGGCATATACCTCTATCTAACATGAAGGAGCTGCCTTCACTTCTGGATTCCATGTAACCCCATCAATAACCAATCCAGGACCTCTTCCTTGGCCTTTGAGGCAGACTTCTGTTTCTGACAAGCCAGATTCCACCAGCCACTTTTTACATACACAGGCAAACAATTTTCTCTCACAACACTCTCCCTACAGTTGGAAGAGCAGCATGGATAATGAATGACAGAGCAACATCATCATTTTCTTCAGCTCCATCCTAAGACTGTTCTTTGCTGTGGTGCTTCACAGTATCTTGGACTTCCCCATCACAGGGTTTCCAACAGTTGCTTTGTGTTTTGGGTTGTAAGCTGACTACCTTACAATATGGGCTCTGCTTTTTTTCTGTTGACTGCCAGCACAGCAAGGTCTTCCCCATGACCAGATCCCCTTTGCACTACAATGCTATGAAGACATCACTTAAATCAGCAACAAAGAGAGAGAGTTTTAGTGATGAGTTCTCCTTCCAATCTGGTGGACTATGCTACACCTTATTAAAGGTATGCTACACCTTATTAAAGGTATGCTACACCTGATTAAAGCTATGTTACACCTTATTAAAGGCTGCTTTTGCCCAAGCCCTCGGTAGCTTTAAGGAATAACTGACAGAGGCAAGACAGCAGACTTTACCTTCAAAGCAGGACTGTAACAGAAGAACCAGGCTGGCTCTGAGCAATGCCTGGAAAAATGCTGCTAGAGAACACCAGGCTCATGCATTACCAGATATTGGTGACAAAATAACAAAAGAAAAGCAAAACCCAAACAATGACACCAGTTAGGCTCTGTGACGAATGAAAAGCTGTCTTTAAGCCATTAGCAAGGATGGTGTGAAAGAAATACTAAAATTCTTGGCAGATGGGATTGCCCACAGCAGCCCATCACTGTGCATCCCAGTGTGGGTATAGAGCTTCTGTTTTCTCAGCCTTAGAGATGAGACAATTTATGAGACATTCACAGCTACCCAAACTAGGTCCTCTGGGGCAATACAAGTGTATTTAATATTATATGTATTTTATTATTATAAAAGCATTAAAGGGATTGAGATCTTTAGATAAAAGCTAGTATCAAAACACAAAGGATTTCAGGTAAGCATTATAAGTGAAAAAAAAAAAAAAAGAAAAAAAAGACAAAATAGGAAAAGACTAAAAGGGAATACTCCCTGGTAATCTGGGAATGGTAATCAACACACACAGCTTCTTGCTTTGGCCAGGCAATAGAAGGTTTGCTCATCAGGCAGAGCTTGTGATTAGCTGTCTGTTAGAGAACAATCTGATATTCTGTTTTAATGAAATGATACAATATTTACACATATGATGCACAATCTTGCTTAAACCTAAACAAGACTTTCAGCCTAAGCCTGAATGTACCACTGGGTACCATCACACACCACAGGGTAACGTCCTAGGATTTCTATTATGCAAGAAGTTAGACTGGATATTCCTGTGGCACTGCCTGACCTTTAGGATGTACAACCAAAGGTGTGCACTCCAAGCAAGATGCAAAACCCAGACAAAATTATACAAGAAGATATATGCACAGAAAAGAAAAATCAGGAGAGTTTCTGCTTGTTTCTTCTATGTTCAAGAGTTTAATGCTTTGAGATGCACATGGGTAAGACACTTCATGAAAGTACTGCACCTGATGAGCAGCCCAACTACTCTCTTTTGTCACTGAATAGTTGATTATGAAAAGAGAATCATGAGAATAATCCTACAACTGGGGAACATGGCATGGTGAAGAAGAGAGTGGATCAGGCCAAACTGTTTATGTGAATTACTTAATGAAAAATTAAGACTTGTAATATATGCTAATGAATTTGTGTTCATAACTACTAATAATTCAGGGTTAAACTGAGAAAGAAGCTAACAAAGCAGCCGAGACATTTCACTTTCCCATACAAAGCAGCTGAGACATGTCATTTTTCTACTAGAACAATGTAACCAATACAAGGTCCTAACGGGATTAATTTCTAGCTAGCAAAATAATTAAAGTGTAAGTCTTTTCTTCTGTAACTCTTTTCTTAAAACAAGTCTTGTTCTAAAAGCAAGGTACTGCCAAGGCCAGCTGGACACTAAAGGATGTGAACATCCGCACAAGAAAGACTATAAAGATATCATCACCAACGGATAAGAAGAAATTATGGCTGGGGTCTTGTAACAATATTGCTTTGTAACAACTTAATGAAGTCAGCAAGAACTAAGAATGTAGTATTGTTGTAACCTCCCCCTTTTACTGTATAAATACCCTAACCCCTTTTCCCTTAACCCTTTGGAACTCTTTGTCCGGCGCAAGCTGGGGGGTTCCCCGGATCCGAAAATAAATACCTTTGCTGTTTAAAGACTCAAACTCTGTCTCTAAACAGTTTTGTTTGGCCTTTTTCGGCTTCAATGGATCAAGAGACTCCAGAGTTGACACAGATGTCTAGGCAATTATTGAGGCCAGGGGCACAAGTCAAGTACAAATCTCCTCTAGAAAAGACAGACAGGCCTTCAGTTATTTTCTGCCTCTGTGTTTGTTAGTATAAACCTCTTGAAGTTTGGCCACAGAATCCAACACAAACGGAAAGAGCTGCACCATGAAGATGGCATGTGCCAGGCACAGCCACCAATCCTGATGAATTCTGAACCATCTCACAGCAGCCCAAACCCCCCAGAAGATTATTCATAAGAAACAAACTCCTCCCTTTGACCAACTCAGCTAAGAGCTAGAAAACAGTGCATTCCAAAGCTTTCTGAACCAAAAAGGGATCTGTCTGGAATGGCAGACACATGGCAGACACAAAAAGCCCTGGTGATTCCTCTTCAATGCTGCCACCCTACTTGCAAAATGTAATTCCATACATCCAAATGAATGGGCATATATGGAGCAGGAAAGAGGCTAAAGACTGCCCATCTGAGACTGATGTTCCAATCCACTGACAGCTTTTTTGTTGCACTGTTTTCTATTGATTAAATAATCTCCATCAGATATTAAGGCCTTTATTATTGGCTCAGCCTATAAATTATTCAGAAGTTATATAAATTCTTATGGCTGGCATGAATTTTTAAACCCTAATCTGGCACAAGGCCAGGAACTCATTCCTCCCCTCCCACCCCCCTCACCTAGCAGAAAATGTGCATGTGCTAGATTGTTTTTTTTTCCAAAACACATGTTTAAATCTAGTCTATTTGTGTGAATGGAGCCTGTATTTGATTGCTCATTATGTCTGGACATGAACAGGTTGGAGCTTTTGTGGAAAAGAGGTGTTAGGAAATTATGCTGTTGCTCTGTACCTTTGATTTATTTGGGATGAAAGGCGTTTTGAGTAGTGCCTTCATGGTGTCTAGCAATGAATGCCAAGGCACTACACCAGCCTTCTATTTGGGCTCAAGATATGGGATGGATACAGCCAGAAGGATCCTAAGTATAGGCCAGGAAGAGCTGAGACAACACCCATCAGCTCATTGCTGCAATTTTGCTGCTGACTGTATCCTTTTGGGTTTTATTCTTCAGAGCTAAGTGGCCTTTCCTTTAACAGCTGGGGCTCAGACATGCTCAACATTGCCTACCAAAGCCTGAAAGAGAAGTTAGGCATCTAAAAATACTGTGTGGGCTACAGCTCCCCTTAACCTATGCTCACATCACAGAGCTGCTTCACTCTGTGTTTGCTCTCAGCCAACTCCAGCACCATGGTCTGGATGGTAAACAAACACATGTGTCAGAAAGGGAGCAGAAGATACAGTCAGGGGTTTGGGTACAGCTTATTAAGATCATGTTGCACAGGGTGCAGTATTCATCATCATCACCACCTCCTCTGTGCCAGCTCTGCTTGTCCTGGCCTCTAGCCAGCTCCTCATCTCCAGGCCCACCCCTGACCCAACTCTCAGGTGTGCTGGCTCCATTCCTCCAGCTGCCTGGCTTTCCTTTGGCTGCATGTGCTTGTCATCCATGATAGCACTGGATGAGCAGAAGAAGATGAGCACTGGATGAGAAGAAGCACCCATGAGCAGAAGAAAAGGGGTCAAAGTAGCTGGCTATTAGTATTTCCCTTAATTTGAATTAGTGCTCAAGGGGAACATCATTTTGCCTTCCAATCCTGTTCTATTTTCCTTTACCCATAGCATCTGAAACCCCACAACCAGACTACCAAGAAGCCTACCTGCCCCAAAATGTACTGATTCTGAGCCCCTGGAGCCACTCCCTGGATCCTCCTTATGCCTTTGGAGAGGTTTCCCTGCAGATGGATTGAATGTTGAAGTCCAAACCAATAACAAGACCACACAGAACCCTTTTTCCTCTTTCTTGCATTCTCTCTGGCACCTCCCAATGACTTTTCAACAAAGATAACAAGAAATAGAGGAAAACCCTGGAGGAGAGGACTGGCAGAATGAATGCTTCTGCATTTTGAAGCTCCAAGCTCCAAGTCTTGCCCTGCTGCTGACAGCTGATCTGGTACAAGTCTGAAAGGCGAATTGTGCATGGGGGGGAGGGCATTTTGTTACCTGGCTCACTGGGGATACCTTCACCTCTGGAATCAGGAGACAGTGTGTTGTGTACACTGAAAGGAGGCTTGGGCACTTGCCCAGGGATAGCACTGTACTGCTGAATGAGGAGAAAGCTTTTACTTGGAAAATCTGATGATGAAGGAATGGTACATTTCAAAGAACAATATACTGGTGTCTACTCTCTCTCTCAAAACAGATTGTTACTTAAAATGCTGATAAAAATAGGAAATCTTAAGTGTGAAGATTTAAAAATGAATCTATAGAAATCTATACACATACACACAAATATCTGTACACACTTATAAATAGAAATTTACAGATATATACATAAAGATGGTGATGGAAAGGGAAATAAGTATAAACATCTGAAAGAAAAGGGCATGGAATGGTCATAGAGTGTCCTCATTCTCTCACTTCCACTCCCTGCCAATTGCCCAATAATTTAAGCTAAACAGATAATCAAATGAGATCAAAAGGATAATGCCAGCCCTGTCAGGAGGCCTCCAGCAAGACTCTATCAGTCATCTTTATCCCCTTTAGAAAGGGAAGGTCTGTCTGCTGTGGCCTGTACGATGGCACTTTGGTTTCCATGCTAACAGCTCCTCCAACAGTGGGAAAATTGCTTTTTTAAGATGAAAAGGAAAAATGATTTTACTGCATAAAATGCAGTACATGTACATATCAGAGATTAAAGAATAAAGCATAAGATTGCTTCCTAGAAAAAAATCTGAGCCAACCACTTCACTCATGAAGCTCAGAAGCACTGAGATCTGCATGTTCCCTCTTAATTCTCAACAAGTCTGCTAATGAGAACCTGCTGCTCATCCACAGGGGCAGTGCTGTTCACTCCATCTTCCTCTCCAGTTGCTACACAAACTCTGTCTTAGGCCAGTTCAGGAAAGAACTATTTTCTATACAGCACAAAGAGGACAGGGTCAGACAATTCATGTGCAATTCAGAAACCACAAGAGTGTTTCCCCTCCTTTATGCATTCCAGAACACACCAAAACTTCCTCACCAGCTCTGTTATTGCCTGGCTCATTCCCTGTGTTTATTTCCATTACACTAAAATCCCTGTCAGAACTTGGCCAGTGAAAACAGGTGATGCACACACAAGTTTTGGTAGCTTATTGGGCATTCTCTCCATTATGGATCAGCAATGTAAGTTCTTAAACAACTTGGGGCTTACCCCTTAGTAAGTACTAATTAGTATTTAGTACTACTTAGTACTAATACTTACCCCCACTTTAACTCATTCTTGATCCTTAAAATGGGAGAAGAATCCCTCCCTTCCTGGCTCTTCTGTCTGTTAACATTATATGATGGAAGAGAGGGAGGCACAGATTATCTATAGCTATTCCTAAATTACCTATTTCTGTGGATTCCCAGTCTTTCTTGAAGGCAATCAGTGTGTTCACACAAAAACCACAAAATAATTTAACTGTCAGTAATATTCCTAGTTTAGCCAACATATTAGTTACACTTACACACATACAGAGAGCCAAAAAGCAGCTGTGCTTTCCCCTGTGCACCTAGAACTGTAGTACAGTCTTACTAAATAAGACAACTCAAAATACTGTACAAAGACCTGGGCATCTCAAAGCCCACAGATATCTCCATCTCTCCAACCATCTTGGTAAAAAAAACCCCACTGAAACACACAGAAAATGACTGCTAGGCTAACACAGATATACTAACAGGATTTTTATTATTATTATTATAAAAACTCATTTTCAGTGTTAAATAAACTGTGGGAAAAGAACTTGATTCATGGTTGCATTAGCAATCTACTCAAGCAAAGCCCCTTGTCACAAATTAAGTCATAAACCAAAAGTCAAATATGATTTGTGAAATTAACTTTTATTGAGGAAATGCTCCCCAGTGCTGCATCTCCATTAGTCTCTGGCATCTGAAATATCACCCGTAATTCAGCAGCTCCTCTGAAGCCACACCACAACTGCTGAGATGGCAGGCAGGATGCAAACACTGCCACAACTGGAGAGCAACTGGAGAGATCTCTGTGTCTTATGATTTGGGAAGGTCCATGCACACACACTCCTCAGCCCTCTTACACTTCTGACACTTTCTCCCTGCACAAGCACTCTTCCAACTTTTAGATTTAGCCAAGGCCACAGCTGTTTCTGTTTTTAAAGTCTAAAGCTCTGCATTGTGCCCTTTTTGAAAAATAGTGACTAATAAAAAATGAAATGTAATGAGCAGTCACTGCCCCTTCCCAGTGCCCGGGACTTCCAGCAGAGGGGTTCAGTGTCATTGTGGGGGGCTCTGTCTTACAGGCAGAGGAGTTACAGCCTCTGGTTATTACTAAGAGGCTAAATGGCCACTGGCAAAGTTCACTTTGAAGTCCAACACTTCTTAGAAGCCAGGATATAGCTTGAAATTATGGGATGCTTTCCTCTTTAAGGTTATTTTCAGCAGGAAAAGATTTTCCTGTCAAGTAATGCAGTGGGGTCTGTTGGAAATCTTGGTGTGAGACCATCC